>NC_143016.1:85464573-85764573 GCF_055824585.1 Amblyomma mixtum | reverse complement strand
AAGCAGCTCGCTTCAGGAGAACCAGCTCCCGCGCTGTAAACTTGGAAGAGGGGGGGTTCCTGAATGAAGGCGTGAAAGATGTTTAAAGGGACACTACAGGGGAATACTAAGTCAGGCTAGAATGATGTTGGCGTCATGCGATAGCAGATATGTCATTTTTACCGAAAAAGCGAAGCTTCTATAAACCAGAAAACTGCGTAAAAGCGAAGTACACATGGCGCGACCATTTGCGGATGCGTGCAGCAGCGGTTGGTGACGTATTTAAATACGAGCTTTCGCGAGGAACGCTATTTCGCCGTCGAAATAGAGGACAGCAGCGCGACGAGCGCAGCCAATAATGAGAAGAGTCTCATTACTAAAACAGCTCAAAACAAACGAGAGAGAGAAAGGTTGGACACAAAATTCAGAGGTGCACTTTGTTGACCTAAATTGCGGTGAGGCGGAAGACTTAAGCGCGGTGTTGCTTTCGTCTCTAAGAGTGAAACGCGACAGCATCTTGCAACGCTGCCAGGGAGTCCATAGAACGCCATCGCCCATTAGGTTCTACGCCTTGCTCGTCGGTAAATTGGCCGTTGAGGAAAGGAAATGTATCTGTCGCTCATAACTCGGTGGACACCTAAACCTTGCTGTAGTGGGAAAGGAGGAAGATGGGAGTGAACGAAGACAACTAATTCACTAGACGCGCCTTTGTTCATTCCAAACCATCAAGCTGGCATGTCGGAGTGGTTAGCATGCTCGTCTCGCACTCCGGAGACTGAGGTTCGATTCCCGAACTCAACCAGTTTCTTACTCGGTTTTATTTATTTATCTGGCCTGACTAAAAAGGTTAATTAGGCTAATTGGGTAATTAAGCAGTTAACTAAACTCAGTCCCACTTACTTGGAGCATCACTATACGATCCCTTTAATTGGTTGCATGGTTACTAGCCAAAGTACTATTGGCCCCGTTTGAAATTCGCGCACTGTGGCATCACGACCATTTCCACCATTTGAAAAGCGTGACCTTTCTGTCGACAACTCCTGCTTACAACGATGAGGCATTAAAGGCTTCCGCCTTAAAAACGAGCGCTGAATCTTTCGCCTCGCATTCTGCGCACACAGGAGCGTGTGACCTTTGTGCGCAGCGTGTTCAGAACCGCAAGCTGTCAGCGATATTCGCGCTTTGTTCAACTAGCTAGGCGGCCAGTGACTGTTTCGTTCTCACTTCATCCGTCGAATCGGCTAATCTGTGGAGGCTGCGGGCGTTCTGAATGTGCGAAGTGTCTTCTTTTTTTCTCTTAGTACGTTACAAGACCGGAAGCGGGCAGAGTGGGTGAGGGAACAAACGCGAGTTAATGGCATCCTAGTCGAAATCAAGAGGAAGAAATGAACTTAGGCAGGGCATATAATGCGAAGGCAAGATAACCGCTGGCCCTTAAGGGTAACGGAGTGCGTTCTAAAAGAAAGCAAGCGTAGCAGGAGGCGGCAGAAAGTTAGGTGGGCGGATGAGACTAAGAAGGTTATGGGGATACGGTGGCCGCAGCTGGCGAAGGAGAGGATTAAATGGAGAGACAAGGGAGTCTCCTTTGCCCGGCAGTGGGCGTAGCCAGTCTGCTGATGATGATGATGACGCGCTCATGCAGACAGGCGCATGCATGCACGTCGTCAACGTGTGACGCGCGATAAGGGCGCATGGTCTTCCATGTTTCCTGCGCCGTGGAAAGGCAGATATGCTTCGGAGTACACTAAAATATACCTCAGAAGCGCCACGTGCATGCAACGTCATTTCTCATTTAGCTTATTAAGAAGAACGTTTCCCAGCGCGGGTCATCATGCATGCGGTACAAACTCTGATTTTAGCGCCTTTCGTTCGAATGCCTGTGGCGAAGCTGTAGGTTACAGATGCGATACGCAGCTAAGCTGGTATTAGCGGTATACGCGCTGTAGAGAGAAAAACGTTCAACCAGCTGATGCGTCGTGTTCGTCAAGATTATGCGTGCATTACAGAATGTACCCCGACACTTTTCCGGTTACAACCCCGCAGGAATGAATTCACGAACGCAGAAGCTGCACCAACACATCAGAGCAATCAATTACAAGGGTCGTCTGCGATCACAATTACTGCGTAGCTAATCAACAAACACGCGATAAATCGGCAGCACAGAGCGTTGTTTGATGAGCAATGGGCAAGCAGCTTCCACTCAGATGTGGCGCTGAATGAAACGTCAGAGCGCGACTGCTCCACGCACGCTTTTGAGGATCCCTCGAAGCATATAAACGCGTAAACACTTCACGCCAGCACACAACGCGCTGAAGGCCACATGTTCGGCCCGTCGTCGTCGCCACTGTATACGAGCATGGGAACGATAAGCAGTTCATTCTGCAGTCTGCGGCTGCCCTGGGCAACTTCACTTAAGTTTCTGTCGCCCCCACGGAGCCTACTTCTATTACTGTAAACACAAATACGCCTATATGGGGGTAAAAATTAAGTAATCTGTCCTCCAGTACACTCCTTTTTTATAAAGGGGAGCGCGGTAGAGAACTGACTACTCCCTTTATACTCCATTCTGTTCAGAGCGTACCGTACGCGTAGCAAGGAGACGCAGCCGCACGCGATGCAGCCAGCAGAGAGGGCATCTGCCTTTCACTAAAGCAGAGAGGGAGGGGGTGACGGCTGAAACGGCACGCATTTGCACTTTGCCACCGCGACCACTGATTTGTTGACTTCCGGTTTTCGGTTTCCGGCCGCGTTTTCGGTCCTTGGTAGCGGCGCCCCTGACTGGACGTCACAGGAATGACATAACTGTGCATTTTTCGCCCAAGGCTTAGATATGTAGGGTTCCGGGACTTTCATTTGCTGTTTTCTAGTCAACGCAGTCGCCTTTCCGCGCAGAAAAAAAAAAGAAAAGAAAACGTTGGTAGTGTTCGCGAGCAATAACCTATCCGGCTTACTAGTAGAGTTTATATAGTGTCCCGTTAAAGAAGCAGTAGACCTTGCGCAAAGCAATTTTTTTCTGAGTGTGGAGGCCAGCCAGAAAGAAATTCTTAAATACCAGGCCCTGGACAAAGCCAGAGCATATTTCGCCTTTTTCACGAGATTTGCTGCCCTTTGGGGATGCCCGGAAATCTAGCTAACTCACGTGGCCGACGCAGTGACCATCTGGTTCCATGAAATGTACATGCGAAGAGCAAGTGCGTGCTTGACAGCTGCCTCCATCTGTCATTTGCGCCTGTCGCTATAGCATGAACTGCGCATGCGCACTAAAATCTGGTGGTTTTTTAACCAGCGCAGCTCGATGAGGAAAAGCTCGCACGCGCAGAATAGCCGTGTGAAAAAGGTGGATCATGACTGCCTTCGCACAGGCATGCCTATAGCAAAACACGACAATACAGCCGAGGAAGATGGCGTATTCTGCACAGACATGGCGAAACGAGTAGTTTATCGTTCAGAGCCACATGAGCTTGCATTTTAAGCGCCCGAACGAGCCTTGTCGCCATACTTCACTGTACAAGACATCCGAGTCCTTTTGAATAGTGACGGCAGTAACGTTCATGACAGGTAGCATGATGTGTCACAGCCGGTCTCTTTTGTTTAGCACATACGTCCCTTTCAAGAGCTGTAGCCATTATCCACCGACCTGCCACTGAGTGGAGGGATGAGGTAGGACGACCGCTTTAAAAATTAGCTGCGGCGACCTGAGAAAATATTGCGAAGTTGTGCTTAGACGGAAGCCGACTCACACAGAAAAAAAATAAGGACCCGTTACAACCTGCGGGCTCAGTGTTCCCACCTTACAGCAAGCCCACATTAGATGCCTAAAAACCAACGAAGCAGTATTTAGCTAAGGTATATCCACAAGTTTACACTATAAGCCGACGTAAATAAATACGGCGCTTTTCAATCACATGGAACAGATCGACCAAATTTTAGAGACAGGCGTAGGACAAGGACTGGCTACAGTAAATAAAATAAAACTTGAATCCTAGCAACAACGGACCAAATAAGCTTATGAACTTTTGTAAGCCTTGCTCAGCACTTTTTTTTACACAGTGCGTGCAATCTGGATAAAAAGAAAAAGTTCGCAGGCAACTGCGACAGTAAATAGACAATGCCGCTGTAGCATGAAACTTCCTCACGTAGACACCATTTCGTCCCTACGACACGTCTGTGCTAAGACCGCTAAGGTACCCAAGACTCTAAGTCAGTCTTGTAAGTCTACCCTTCACCGCCACTCTTCATCATCATCATCAGCCTGACTACTCCCACTGCAGGGCAAAGGTCTCTCCCATGTTTCTCCAATTAACCCTGTCCTTTGCGAGTTGCGGCCACCGTATCCCCGCAAATTTCTTAATCTCATCTGCCCACGTAATTTTCTGCCGCCTCCTGCTACGTTTGCCTTCTCTTGAAATCCACTCCGTTACCCTTAAGGACCAGCGGTTATCTTGCCTTCGCATTACATGCCCTGCCCAAGCCCATTTCTTCCTCTTGATTTCGACAAGGATGTCATTAACCCGCGTTTGTTCCCCCACCCGCTCCGCCCGCTTCCGATCTCTTAACGTTACACCTATCATTTTTCTTTCCATAGCTCGCTGCGTTGTCCTTAACTTAAGCTGAACCATCTTTGTTAGCCTCCACGTTTCTACCCCATAGGTGAGCACCGGTAACATACAGCTGTTGTAGACTTTTCTCTTGAGGGATATTGGTAAACTGCCATTCATGATCTGAGAGAACCTGCCATATGCGCTCCAACGCCACTCATATCTTAGAGCAAGTGAATGTTGCACCAGGAAAGAAAAAAAAAATCATTGGTTTTGGTAAGCGTAGACGAAAGCGACAACTTCCATATTCACGTTATCTGTACCACAGTGCAACTCCGTGCTCTCAACTCTCGCGGGCAGAGAATCGCAGCGCGTGGGGACGGCGGGGCAAGCGCCATACTGCGGCCCAGACGCACAAGTCATGCTCTTCCCGATGTCGCAGGTGTGCCCCGCGATGCCCACGTGTCCAGGTGGCACGCCCTGCTCGCCCGGACTGCCCTGCGCGCCGGCAGCGCCGCAACCGCCATTCCCGCCTCCTCTGCCGCCGCAGGGAAGGAAGAAGCGCGAAGCGATCCTACCGGGCGCGTTCCAAAGTGGCGAAGACCCGTCACCGGACGACGAGGACGACCAGAGATCACTCGACGACGACCCACCCCCTCCTAACGACCCGCCCTCACCTAACGACTCATCTTCCGACGACTCGTCCTCTTCTGACAACTCTACCCCCGATAAGGTAGACTCGCCGGTGCCTCCTGACGGCCTGAATCCCGTGCCAGACGACCCAGCCCCGGCAAACCCGCCACCACCCCCGGCAAACCCGCCACCACCTCCGGCAAACCCGCCACCCCCGTTACCCCCGGCAAACCCTCCAGTCCCTCCAGGACCGCCAGGACCGCCAGGCGGGCCACAACCGGGGCCGCCAGGACAGCCCTGCCCGCCCACACTCCTGTGCCCCGGTTTCAACTTGCCGTGCACGCCGGGGAGCGTGGTAAGCGCCAGCAGTGCGTCGCACCGCTAGAGTTGCGGCTGTTTCGCAAACGGAGCGGGAAGCTAGCGGGCGTGCTCCTGTGAGGGCGCTAAGTATAGGCGAGAGACGGTGGCCTCCACCCCCCGCAATTTTTCCAGCCGCACCAAGAAATGTGGTACAGTAAACAGTTTTAGCTGTGCGTCCGCAAGGGCTTAACGTACGCAAGGAGCTTGCGGGGACCGTAGTGCGCATGCGCAGAACGCAAGCGCGAGCCCTGCGTCTTGCGTACGTACGGAAGCCAACAGACTTTGCGTTGCGTTGCTTGCGTGGTTAACGTTGGCAACATGGCGGCGCCCTGCACGCCCACTTCGGACCTAATACTGCATCGCCGCTGCATTTTTCGACGCGATAGCTCGCTCTAAACGGTTGTATTCACTTTTATTTTGCGCATTCTCACCCCTATGCAATGATATAGGCAACAAGTAGTCATCGTTTTTTAGATAAATTCAAGAATTCCTTGACGTAAAAAGCCTATCTACGGCGTACACTGTTGTCATAGCAACGACCCCCGGTAAAGCACTTCTCCAACTTTGCACTATAATTTTTCATTTGATTCAACTGATTTACACTTAAAGCCTTAGGAGCGATGCAAAGGGGGAAAGCATCTGGTGAGGATCAGGCAACCGCAGATCTGCGGAACGACGGAGGGGATTTTGTGCTGTGGAAACACTAGCCACCCTGTCTATACCCAATGACTTTTAACCTCGAGCGTACCAGATGCTTAGAATAACGCTAACATCACCTTAATCCATAAGAAAGAGCACGTCAGGGACTTGAATGCTGGTACGCGATACGTGAGGTTTAAAGTCCGGAAGCGACACATAAGGGCTATGCGTAGACCGTGCACTTTCCAGTTTTAACCGAAAAAGATTATAAACATCCGCCGGAAAAAAAAATAAAAATTCTGAATCGGCTTTTTATTTTCATTTATTTCAAAACACTGCAGGCCAATGCTTGACCCAAACGGGACTGAAATGCATACTTTCTGTATACAAGTAATAGAATGAAAGCATACAATTTCTAGCAGCATACAAACCGCAAGAAATAAAGGAGCACACTAATTTAGATTTAAATAGCCGTTGCAGTTCGCCAACGATATCTTCAGAATAAAATACATGCGTCGGCAAAGAATTCGCTTCGACAGTTGTAGGGGAAAAAAAACTATTTCAAAGTGTTAGTTCCAGCGGTGACTGGCGCAAGCCAGCGTTCGTGAACATTACGACGAGTTATTCTTACCGGTGGAGGTTTAATGCAGTGTGGAAGTTTACTTTTTCTAGTCAAGTTGTTTCAGAGAAATGTCAGTTGATTTATTTTCCTGCGGGTTTCCTGTGTTTTAAGGTTATTTTAGTGCACTGACTACGTTAAGGATGATAGGAATCTTCTATATTTTTCAGGTATGAAACAAACAGCTTTCCTATTTGATTTTTCAAGCTGCACGATGCCCTTTTTTGTGCAGAGGTCCCGCACTGGTGAAGCAAGTTAGAGTAAATGTCGTACGCAAGTATCATAAGTAATTTCTTTAGGTGAGCTAGAGCAGATACTAATTTTCTTTGTAAAGTGAAAATTGTAAGAACACCGGACGACCATTTTATCCCAGCAAACTTTCCTACAACTTTCCTCTTCAAAGCACGAATCCTGGGCAGGCACGCAGAGCGCCTGATTCAACCCCCGCCGCGGCGGTCGTGATTCGATGGAGGCGAAACGCAAAAGGCACCCGTGTGCTGTGCGATGTCAGTGCATGTTAAAGATCCCCAGGTGGTCGATATTATTCCGAAGCCCTCCACTACGGTGCCTCTTTCTCTTTCTTCTTTCATTCCCACCTTCCTCCCTTCCCTCACGGCGCATTTCAAGTATCCACAGAGAAGTGGGGGAATTCCTATTCTATATCTGCCATTTTCCCGTCATCCTGGTTTTGCTCTAGTTTCTCCGCCTTTTTCCTCTCATCAAAACAATTTTTTTTTTTCATGTAGAACAGTACCACCGATATTTAACGCACTTTGATGAGAATATCGCTTTAAGACTTCAAATTCCTCCTTCAAAGAGCACAGTGGGCATTGCCGAGCCCCTAAGCGTAGGGAGCCGACTCGAATGTAAGGAAGTTGCCCCCCCCCCGAATTTTACTGGTCGGTGCATGGAGCCATTTTTTTTTTTTTTGTCTACGGCGAGAAAAGCTTAAATTCTGCCGAGCTCAAAAAAACGATTAGTAGCTGTCTCGGCGGAGAATACTGGACGACGGCTCTCACGAAGAGCTGCTAGGAACTACAGCGCAAGATCAGTGCTCATTATTACCTTAGTGGGTCCTTAAAAAAAAAATGAGCCCCTCAACGATGATGCCTTATCAAGCTCTCACCGATGTTGTGAAGTATTAAGACCCTTTGTATTCTCCCTTTCTCAAGAGCATCGACGTCGCCAAAGAGACGAACCAAAAGCTCGAACCATTTGCCTAAACTCTAGAATATCCTCAGAAGATTCTAAGCAATGGCTTTCCTGTACCAGAGATTTGCCTCGTTACTGGAGATTATGAACACACTTCAGTCGGCGAAGAACCTCGTATACGAGAAGTGTCCTTTCCTTGAAGTGAAACTAGTCGGCCCGCTAAAGAGGTGGAATCAGGCACCAGCAGTAGGCCACTGAAGCCTCCACAGCCTAATGAACATGGTAGATGAGATGAGGACTTAAGAATGTAGTGCGCAGAATTTTTATGGTTCATGCGGTTTAACGTCACAAAGCGACTCAGGCTATGAGGAACGCCGTAGTGGAGGGCTCCGGATCATTTCGACCACCAAAAGGGTGTTCCTTAGCAAATGCAGCCCGCCCGTACTATGCCCCCTTTGAAGCAGCCCCGTGGCCGGCTATGCAGTGCAGGTGCGGAAACTGAGCGCGCGCTCCGCTGCTCCCAGCTCGGCCAAGCCGCCTCAAGCAGAAACCTATGCAGCCAGCGATCCAAGAATCACAAACGCCACACGTTAAGTTGCCATAAAGCCACGGTGTGCTCCGTAATGTCCGCACGTAGCACAGCATCGCAGAAGAGCACAGAACGCAAAACTGGCCACGTTGACGGTGACTGACGTTCGCGCAACTAAAAAAAAAAACAACAAAAAACGGACAAGAGGCAGACAGAATCGCAACGCTCGCGTTGTGTACAGCTCTCCATTTTTTTTTTTTAATAAATTCACGAACAGACGAGCAGAGGGGTTGTGTCACAGCAGAATAGCCTAGCAGACGACGCTGCAAATGGCAAGCTCTCTGTGCGCCTGCGCGTACTGTCGTCCGCTTCGCAACTGCGGTCCTGCTTGGGAGTCGGCACGCTGAACGACCGTCTGGTCGACACTCCCGTGACCATAGAGTTTCTCACTGTTGACTAGAGGGAAAGTTGGCGGCCCTCCACTTCATCCACCACGGACGACCAAGCCGTGCCGGGAAGATAACGGCTTCGGATCGACATCTGGTGGCTTGTTGACTGTGCTACGGATTGGATTTTTTTAGCTGTTCAGTTTCGTTTTCCCTGATGATCTGTATGCTTTGTGGTGTGGTTATCCAGCTACGCACGCAGTTCATTTCAGATCCGAAGCATCCGAAGGCGCTTGACTCGAAGTGAGCTGAGCATAGTGTCTGGTGCTTGCTAGGCCTAAAGTCCGTTTGCCCCATAGAGTTTCTTACTATTACCTAGAGGGAAAGCTGGCAGCCCGTCTATGGGAGTTTGCATGGCGACCCCTCGAGACCACTTCAGCCACCATGGGCGCTCAAAGCATCATGGGGCGGTGAGCTACTTGTTGCGGAACTGCAACTTTTGGCCAAAAAATAATAGAAAAATAAAGCTGTTTGATAACTACAAACGTCCTAACATTCAATATCTTGTCTAATGATTGCACCAAACGAGCAGAAAAGCATTTAAGTGCAAAGTTTGTCCAAAATTAGAGACAACTCGCTCTCCTATTGGCCTAGTAATGAACACTATAGAAACAAATATTTCGTACTTAACAGGCGCACTTTTAAAAGTAAATATGTTTTCAAAAAAGATGTTGTCGCTTAAATACTATAAGAGGTTTTTTAATGGCATTTGGGAAAAGTGAAACCTTTTATTGGCGTCGTGTGTCGTCGCGTTTTCACTACTATGGGTTTTGCCCACTGCGTTCGCGCGAAAGTCGTCTGCGCACACACGAACAGCGTTTTCGGAATGAAAAATTTTAGTAGTGCCACTCCATGTTCCCGAAAAACTACGACTGTCTCGCAACAAGTAGCTCACCGCCCCATGATGCTTTGGGCGTCCATGGTGGCTGAAGTGCAGCGCCGCCAGCTTTCCCTCTAGGTAATAGTAAGAAACTCTATGGTTTGCCCCCTCGCTGGGCGCCATTTACGCAGCAAGCTGGGTTTGTCCAGCAAGGAACCTGTGCTACCTGTGCACTGAAAGCTAAAAGCAGCGAACAAAGTTTTTTTGTGAAGCGAGAACTCAACAGTCTGGTGCTGTGACCACTCTGCACAGTTCTCGTAGGAGTCTCGGTGACACTCGTCTTTTAAAAAACGCAAAGCACTTCGACAAGCTCAACTTATGCTAACCATACGTACTCGTTGAGGAATGCATTTGCTTCATCTGGCGTTGGCCGCGCACTGCATGTAGGAACGACTTCCACCTCGCGAGTTAATGTTGCATGTTAGCATGAACACGGCTGTCACTTACGGGTAGGACAGGTTTCCGCTTCCCAGTTCATGTTTTTCTTGGCAAAATCTGTAAGCGCAGCCCCAGAACATGGCGAGAGGGTCACTTAGCACACGCAAACCGGTTCCTCATAGAAAAGCATGGGTTCGGGCAAGTTTATTATGCCACGAACTATAGCCCATGCACGAACATGGGGCGCGAAACCGCAATAGCAGACGACACCAATGAAACGCTTGTTTTTCGCCATGCGAAAACGCGAGCTTTTATAATGTACTATTTCAAGCGTTAACAATTTTTAAAAAGAATATTTGCTCTGAAAAGTGTGTCTGTTAAACGCAAAAAAAAAATTATTTTCGGCCGTTAGCTAAATTTGGCGGCATGAAGAGAGCGCCCTCTCTCATCATAGGAAAATTCGGTGCTCGCTTAGGCCTATCCACTTTTCTGCTCATTTATTGCAATATACAGCATATTTTATTACAGGACATACTGATTGTGGAACAACGCTTCCTTGCAATATATGTTTTGCTAAAATTTGCATTTTGCAGTCGCACTAATGTTCTAGGGCTAACACTAGCCAAGCCAAGCCAAGTACAGTACAGCTGTCTTCCCGGCATTCCCACGGTGGATGAAGTACCCTTTAAGAAACCCGCACAAAGGGTGGCGCAAGCTTTCCCTCTGGGTAGTGTTTAGGAACTCTATGCCCGTGAGATTACTATAAAAAAAATATATAGAGCAGTACGTCTGTCCGCCCCTCGACTCATTTTTTTTTTCTTACTGCGTGGTCATGAAGAGCACATACTTGGTTGGGCCAGTTGGGTAAAAGGTTAAACTTGCCAAGGGCAATGTGCCAAAATGCGCTTTTGCCAAAATGCGCTTTGTCTCACAAGGTATAACCACACACAGCTATAGCGTGAGGCGCTGACGACCATAAACATCACATCTTCCACGCAGGACGCATGCGCCGCGAACACAGCATGAACGGCTCATTTCACCGAGCCTAAGGCCGAACCAGATTTCGCCGTCGATTAGCGTGAAAATTCAGGCACATCTATGCGCATCATACAGGGTGTTTCACCTAAGACTTTACACAATTTTTTAAAATTATGTTTATTGAGTTAGAACGCTTTTTTCGGCATAGCATTGTCAGCGGTGTATACATCGGATTACAGATGCGATGAGTAAACTAGCAGGCTGGTTAACTAATAATGAATAGTTAACTTTTTAAATATTGCTCCTTAATTGTTGAGAGGCATGTAACCCACCGTAAGTAATATTCATATCTGTTTCTAGAATTTCGTAAACGCGGTTTGCATCGGCGCTGTGGCCCAACAAATTTCGACAAGTTAGGTGCACTCGAGAGGTTGCTTTGCCTGCAAGCTTCTCGAAAGAGCATGTATTTTGGCGCGATGAAGCCAAAATTTGTTGGGCCACAGCGCCCAACATGGTAAGCGCGTTTTCAAAATTCTAAAAACTGATATGGATATTGCTTACGGTGGGCTACCCGCTTCTCAATAAAGGAGCCTAACAGCAACAGTTAAAAAGTTAACTATTCACTATTAGTTCAGCAGCCTGCCAGTTAGACCGTCTTAGATGCATTCGGATGTACTACACCACTGACAATATTATACCGAAAAAAGCGCTTTTCTAACTCAAAACGCCTTTTTAAATTTATGTAAAGTCTTTGGTGAAACAGCCTGCACATAGCGACTCAGCAGAGCAGAACGTTGGTCCACTTGGTGTAGCGACATATTCTGGAAAACTTTGCGCAGAATAACACAAGACGAGAGGGAGAGACACGCACACACACACACGAGCGCTCGTGTATGTATGCGTGTTTCTCCCTGTCTTCACATGTTATTATGCGCAAAGTTTTCCCGAGTATATAGCGAGCAACGCACGCACGCACTGGCTATAAGCCAGACAAAAGTCACACCTAAGTGCAACACGCGCCGAGGATATATAACGTATCCATAAAATTTCCAAGTAGCTACGCCCCCGCTCGAGACAACCCAGAGAGGAGCGCACAGACGACGTAGGCATCCGACTGTAATGCAAGCCCAGAGAAAAACTAGTAGGAACACAAATGTTTTTTTACAAGAACAGTCCGGCGGCCGAGGGGCACGCATTGGCTACTGCACAGGGATGTGTTTAGCAGTCACTCTCGGAGGGGGCGGTTATGTGTGCGTGTGCGTGGAAGGAGGGTCTGAAAATGGGGGCCAGCATACGTAAGCTGGCCCTCGCCCCCCTCCTCCCCATAAAAAAAAAAAAAAACCCTGCTGCGGCACCGGGAGGCTGCAGAGAAGCTGCGGAAAAAGACGTCAGGGCACGCTTCCGTACGCGACCTGATGTCAGTCGATGGCGTCCCTTTAGAAGGACACCTCCAATGTTGAGATTAATACCCCTGTTGTACGGCACTCCTCAAAGACCTCTCGAGAAAAAGTGCTTCACTAAAGGAACAAAACCGGAAAACAGCAACGACGCAGCTACACGGTGCAGCTGAAAAGTCCAACTGTCACTGAACGTTCCGTTCCTTAATTCGATGCACTATAAGGTGCCAGAAAGTGCAAGCTGAAGCCGAGTATTTCGTTCCACTCTTTGAGCTCAGAATTTTACTTGCTTCCTGTGCACGAGAACCGTTGTCACTTTTAGTCGAAAACAGCAACAGCAGGTTTCGTTTATCACCCTGATCACCACAAGCATTCGCTGTTGCTTCTCTACATTTAATGTGTTGTAAAAGATGTTTATCCGAAGCGCAGGTCGGTGGGCGCCTATCGAACAGCGTCACAATGGACACACTCACAGGCGTCACTCTACCTCTTCGCTGCGCTGCTTGAGCTGCTGCCGCTCGGTCCCGTTACAGTGCTAATATCTTAACATAAATGATAGTGTCCAAAAAGTAACACCAAACTTTTTTTTTTTCATACATAAAATGTCTCGAGCTCTGTCACCTGCATACACCTTTCTTGTGTTTATTTTTTTTTTTTTTATGCTGGATGGCGCTGCAGTCGGAGCACCTCGAAGGCCGCTCCTTTGGTCGTCAGGTGTCTCGGACAGCTGACGTGACAGTCAATCACGGCAAAGGCGGAGCTCTTACGACGCGCAGCTGCACACAGTGCACACTTTATCGAAAAAAGACCCGATTCCCAAAGGCGTTTACGATGCCCCTGTGACAAAAGGCATAAAGACGTACCAGAGGGTCCCACCCACAACAACGCGTCCTGTTTCGCGAAGACGTCACAAACTGCATACAGAAACGAACATGCAGCCAGGAGGGGGAGGGTGGGGGGGGGGGGGGGCACGGCAGATTCGCGAGGAGCAGCGGCTCAAACAACGTCCGACGCTTTCACGCAACCGCGATATTAAGAATGTTCCCGCGGCGCGACCTTGTTCACCGCGGTTGTGTCGACCGCGTGCAGTGTCCGGACCCGACCAAGTGCCCGCTCCAGCCCTTCTGCCCAAATTCCATCACACCGTGCACTCCCAACCAGCCGTGCACAGCAGGAGGAGCTCCGCCTCCCCCGCCAGCACCGGGCCAACCCGGCGTACCCGGCGCACCCGTCCCACCGTACCCACCGTACCCACCGGGCCCAGGACCACACCAAAGGATCGCGCGTCGAGACCACAAGACCCCCACGGCAGAGCGCCGTAGCAAGAGGCACGGCCCCAAGAAGGCGGCGGCGCTGCTTAAAAGGGACAAGGCGCGCCAATCCAAGCACCACGCCGCCGCCGGCGGAGAGAAGCGGCACAGACAGCGCGAGCCCGTGGCACCGGGCCGGCGCTGCCAGGCGGCCGACCTCTGCGCCGCCGATGGCCGCTCCTGTCCGACGCGGGGCAGGTGCACCGGGGACGGCCGCCAGTGTGACGTCGGCAAAGCCTGCGCCCAAGACGGCGGCGGCGACTGCGAGCGCCGATGTCCCCTGGAGGCAGGGACCAAGGAAGGGCGGCAGCGCAAGCACAACAGGACGTCCGGTGAGGCAGCGGGGCTTCCAGATGGTCAAAGGTCCCTTTTTCCTTTTCTAGAATGCACCGGTTCCAGGTAAAATGCGGCATCTGTGCTTGAGCAAATTTTGCGCCGCATCAAGGTCATGGACAGTAGGAAGGACGTAAGGGAAGAAGAGACGTATTTCGTATGCCTCCGTCAACGCCCCATCTGGGCCACTGACTGGGTGCAGCTTTGCTCACCAAAATGCAACCCCTGCTAATTGGGCGACACGAAGACTGGGGGCTATAGTCTGATGCAAATCAAGAACGAAGTACAAAATGCTCCTCAAAGGAGGCCCTCCCATTTGAACCACATATTTTTTTTACCTTTTTTCGGTAGTAGTGCTAAAACTCATTTTCCAACAGATACAGGATAGGCGTGAGCCCAACCGCCTAGAGGGCGACCTGGAGTCCTTGGAACAGGGCAGCGTGTTCGCCAGTCGAATTAATCCTAGTTTTCGGCAAAAAAAGTGTGCTTCAGCATGGAAAACCCAAACCTATGTGAGATTTTTTGTGCGTATCTCTAATTTTCCCGCCAACTAGTATACACATTATCAAGGCTTCATTCGAGCCCAGATACACTAAACCGAAGGAAAGTTGCCCCTATCTGTTTCTCCTAAATTGCGAGTCAAGTTACGCTGATGCAACTTCCTCCTAAATTGCGGGTCAAGTTACACTGATGTAACTTGTCAGCAGCACGCTCTTCGCATGCTGAATGTTGTGCCTCGCACGATGAAACTGCAATCTGCATTTTTATCCCTTCCATTTTTTTTTACACGACTCGGCGCTGATCACGCCGCATATGCCACAACTGGGTGATTATCTTTAGCGGTGCACTGCAGCCAACGAAGGCGCGCCTGGTATGGCGGTGATCACCAACTGCGAGGTCACTGCAATCACTGGCAGTAATCAGTTGTTGCATGCCAAATGAGAAGCGGCAATTTTTTTAGATTTTCTCGTCGGAAATCGAATTCCCGGAACCCTTCACGACGGTGTCCCTTTGGGACGTTAAGCCCCATAAACTAAACCAAACCATTCAGCATTTGAAAGTACAATTACACTGACGCAATGAATACAGTTGCAGGGTTCAAGAAACGTACTAAAAAATCTCGCATTTGTACTGCGACTCACAGCTGACTAAGAAAATAAAGGGCAAATGCAAAAAAAAAAAGTTATTTCCCGTCCGAGGTAAGACAAGTCATATTAATCTGAATACGCAGTTGCCGTGGCTTTAACAATATTTTCCTGGATGTCTGATTCACAGCAATTTCTTATAGTACTTCCAAGCATCAAGCGAAGAAAAAAATTATTTCCTGAAAGGATACTTGCATTCCGACTTTTAGGTGCCTCTCTCTTGAGCAGAATTAGCTACAGTGTGCAGAGCAAGTGCCCATTCCCTGTGTTCTATCCGCTGCCAGCTTAAACTTTCTCTGCTTTTCTAGGATCCTTCGCATAAGTCTTGTTTAGCGAGCCTTTAAAGTGGCACTGAAACAGTGTCCACCGAGGATTAAAAAAAGAAAAAAGCCGAAATACTTTTAGATACTGCACCGACCAACATCTTCGCGCAAATTTTATTTTTTTTTTTATCTACCATACGCAGCACTAGAGTGAGTGTCGATTAAAAACGGACTCCGCGTTTTCCCTATTGAATTTATACGGCGGACCGAGCGAGAAAAATTAAAGATTACACACCAGCATCACACTCCGCCCGTTCAAGAGTCGCCCAGCCAACCAAGCTCGTTTTTTTTTATTTTTTGCGAAAGCAACACTATGCTTAAAAACTATTTGGAAAATTCTGAAGAGTTTTACGCGACATGCGCGCTCTGTGGCATTTACTCTGCTCAATGCAAGCATTTGATAGCCACTTTCTGAACCACTTTTCAGGGACCCTTTAATTTAGGCTTTCTCGGCCCCCCTATTTCTGCTCACTTTCAAGAAAATTAAGCAGCATTAAAATAGAACTCCGCTATAGTAAACTCGGCCTTCACTACGGCATCCCTCATAGCCCAAGTCGCTTTGGGGCACAAAACCCCCTTAAACCAAACCATAAATGAAGTCGTAAACGTGATAACTGAACATAAATAATTATTGAAGGACGCACGTTGCTGGGCGAGTAGGTCGTACATACTTAAGCAAGGGAAATGAGCGAAAAAAGACACCGACGAGAAGAGCACCAATCCTTGTGCTCTTCTCGCCCGTGTCTTTTTTTCTCTTTTTTTGCACATTTTCCTTGCTTAAATAAATAAATATTGCATAACGGAACAATAAGAGCAGGGTGCAAGGTATTTCCAAGTGTTTCTTTTATAAATCAACACTTCGGGCTTAGTAAGAAGCCAGAGAGCATAGTCACAGCCATGCAATCACCTATAACTGATATAGCAAAAACCATGATATATAGTAAATATTTTTGCTGGTCCGAGTTACTTTACTATAGGGGGGTTCTACTGTATTGCATTCTATACAGCACCAGTCAAATGATGTTTGCAACCCACAGAATTCACAAAATAAACCGTGTGTGGTGTACCCGAGTCTGTGTATGCATTATGCATTAATGATCGTCCCTTCCCGCCCAAACGTTTCCAGTAAACTGTGGCCCAATTTCTCTTTGCAGAAGGAAGATCTAAAGCACACAAGTCGACCAGCAGCTCAACGGAGGAGGCAGCTGAGTAAAGTTAAGCGGCGGAAAGCGAACAAAAAGACTAAAACGGGTAGCTTGTTCACATGCAAGAAAAAAAAAAAAGGCTGGCTCATCAAAGGCTGCACGCGGTACTTTTCAACTTTCTTGTCTCCAGTCTTTGTCACACAGCATGAACACTGCTGCTTGTCCAACATGCTGCTGCCAAGCAGACTGGCCTGGAATGTTTTGCCACTACTTGCAGTGCAAGGTGCATCACATATACTCTCTTTCTGACGTACGTATCACAGAGCTTGAAAGAGTCCAGTTGACGGATATTCAAAAGGGCATGCTGTGTCTAACAATGCTCAGGATTATCACTGCAGCTGTTAACAATTCTACACAGTTGCCCTTGAACTGCGCAACACATTCAAAGCCAACAAATATAAACTGTGGAATTAAGCTTATGCACATGGAGGTGACACTAGGTGGGAAGGGTCCAGTTTCAGACCACACTAGGTGTGGCACAAGTCAAGCTGCAACAGGAATACATGGAAAAGGTGACCATGGTGGCAACCCTGTGCTAGCCACTGGAGCCTTTGCCATGACTGCAGGTAGTAATGAAATAAGTGAAAGCTCGTTAATTCAAAACTCGATAATTCGAATTTTCGGATAATTCGAACTACCTACTTGGTCCGGCCAAGCTCCATAGAGATCTGTGTATAAAAAAGCCCATTAATTCGAAAGCGAGTCGGTTCCGTTACGGATAATTCGAACTACGCGCCACCGCGTCTGGGCGGCTTGGCACACAGCATGTGGTCAAAAAAAAAAGCACCTCCTCCGCATAGTTAGCTGCGTACGTCCTAAACGGGGACAGAAGATGGAACTAGATAAAACCTTGGAAAAGTGGGTAAAGCTTAAATGGCACCATCACCGGCGCGGTGGCCGGCGGCACCGGAGGGTAGGGGTTGGCGACCGCGCTGGCGGCTGCCTACCCTCTTTTCCGCGCAACCTCCGGAACTCGCATCTAAATACTCGTTAATTCGAGCCCTGTTAATTCGAAAATACGGATAAGCACTGTCAGCGCGGTCCCAGCCAACGCCCATGAAGGCTATGACTTCGGACCGCCGCAACAAATTACGAGCGAAAAACTTTTTTTTTTTCTTTGCGAGTGTCGTCCATGCTTCCACCCATCGCGGTCGGACGCCAATGGAAGCACGCGCTCAGCGCGAACAAGACGCCGGCTTTTGAGTGGCAGTAGACGGCGTCCGCCCCAATCGCCCATGGTACATAAGGCGAACATACTGTCACGTGCTTGCACAGAGCCTCGTCGGAAGAAGCAGAAGATGAAGGACCAGCAGAGAGAAAGGAAGAAAAAGAGCTGAGGGACGCTGGTAGGCTTCCTGCTTCCATCCTGCTCCGACCGATCCCCTCTGTGAATAACCCCCCGTGCGTGCTAAGCACGTAACAGTTTGGTGGAGGTGCGGGGTATCGATCCCCGTACCTCTCGCCGTATACGCCAGAAGCCCTATCGAGTCTCAGCCACTGAACGTAAGTTAATAGATGACCAAGTTCAAGAGATGCTAACGCGAGGCATAATTCGAGAGTCTTCAAGTCCTTGGGCAGCTCCAGTTATCCTTGTGAAGAAAAAAGATGGCACATGGAGGTTCTGTGTTGACTACCGTCGCTTAAATACGGCCACGAAGAAGGACGTCTACCCGCTTCCACGTATAGATGACGCAATTGATTGTCTGCACTCCGCTTCATACTTTTCTTCTATTGATTTGAGATCCGGCTACTGGCAAATCCCCATGCACGCTGCAGATAGGGAAAAAACGGCATTCATAACACCAGACGGACTTTACGAGTTTAACGTTATGCCTTTCGGATTATGTAACGCACCTGCAACATTCGAGCGGTTCATGGATACAATCCTGCGTGGCCTTAAGTGGAAAATTTGTTTGTTATTGGACGACGTTGTAATTTTTGGCAAAACGTTTAGTGAGCACAACAGCCGCCTGGATATTGTGCTTGATTGCATGGAACGAGCTGGCCTTATCCTCAATTCCAAGAAATGTCATTTTGGGAACCGTGAAACAATTGTTCTTGGTCATTTAGTTGATAAAGAAGGTGTTCGACCAGATCCAAAGAAAATTGAAGCTGTTAAAAGTTTTACGGTGCCACAATCAGTGAAAGAGCTGCAGAGTTTTTTAGGGCTCTGCTCGTACTTTCGACGTTTTATAGCTAGGTTTGCGGACATCGCTTACCCACTGACGTGTTTGCTGCATAAAGATGCACCGTTCAATTGGACCAGCGAATGTGACGCAGCTTTCCGACATCTGAAATTTCTTTTGACCTCGGGCCCCATCCTACGCCACTTCTGCCCATCTGCACCAATTGAAGTGCATACTGATGCAAGTGGTATCGGTATCGGCGCTGTACTTATACAACGCCATGGTCACGATCAGCACGTGGTAGCATATGCCAGCCGGTCATTGAGTAAGAGCGAAAGAAATTACACGGTTACTGAGCAAGAATGTCTCGCCGTTGTTTTCGCTGTACAACGCTTCCGCTCCTATCTGTACGGGAATGCTTTCACCGTCGTCACCGACCACCACTCGCTTTGCTGGCTAGTGAGTCTTCGTGACCCCTGTGGCCGGCTTGCTCGATGGGCTTTGCGCCTACAAGAATTTAATTTCACTGTGGTGCATAAAAGCGGCCGTAAACACTCAGATGCCGATTGTCTTTCCCGTTTGCCGCTTCAAACGACTGATGACGACGCAGACAACTTTGATGAATATTTGGCGTCACTTTCACAAGCCTTCCCCGATCTTCAAGTTTTCCGAACTGAGCAACGCAAGGACCAAACATTAACCTCTTTGTTTGATGCCGCTCAAGATTCTGTAAAGAATACTTTTTGCATTCGCGACGGTTTGCTTTATAAGAAGAATTTTGCTTCTGGAGGAGCACGCATGCTTCTTGTCGTACCCGAAAACCTACGCATCACAGTTCTTGAAATGATGCACGACGACGCCACGTCTGGGCACTTGGGAGTGACACGCACACTCCACCGCACACAGCAACGATTTTACTGGCCTAACATGCGTTCAACCATCCAGCACTATGTAGCCAGCTGTGTGCAATGCCAGCGCTTTAAGCTGCCGACTTCAAGTCCACCTGGCAAACTGCGGCCAATCACACCTCCAACAGCCCCGTTTGAGCAAGTTGGCATTGACCTCCTTGGACCTTTCCCACGGTCCTCGAAAGGAAATCGATGAATTCTTGTGTGCGTAGACCACTTAACCCGTTATTGTGAGACAGCCGCGATACCAGCTGCTACTGCGTCTGAAGTATCTAACTTCTTACTTCGTTTCGTCATTCTTCGGCATGGCCCTCCTGCAGTTCTCATTAGCGATCGTGGACGCCAATTTACAGCGGACGTTGTTGAAGAACTTCTCCGCCTCAGCAGCTGCAGTTTTCGCCACTCCACGCCATATCATCCCCAAACGAACGGTGTGGTAGAACGCACTAATCGGACGCTCACCACCATGCTTGCTATGTACGTCGCTGCAGATCATAAGGACTGGGATGGCGTCCTCCCGTTCATTACTCATGCATACAACACAGCGCAACATGAGACAACTGGCTACAGCCCCTTTTACCTGCTCTATGCCCGGTCGCCTCGCTGTGGCCTTGACACCATTCTACCATTTTTCATCCACGACGAACCTTCTCTTGCGACCACACTCTGCAGAGCTGAAGAAGCTCGCCAGCTTGCCCGCGTTCGAATTTTATCTTCGCAAGAGCGTTCCAAGAACCGCTACGACGTCCAACACCAAGAAGTTTCTTATGTTCCTGGTGACATTGTGTGGTTGTGGACCCCTCTACGCAAGCGTGGTCTGTGTCAGAAACTGCTATCCCACTACACTGGACCGTTTGTTGTGTTGGAGTGCATTAGTGACGTTAATTACGTTATATCGCGACTAACTGCTAGTGGTCGATGGTCACGCCAGTCTCAGGTGGTGCATGTAGCCCGCCTCAAGCGATTCCATCCCAGACGGTCTATTTAACTCGCCCGACGGGCTTCGTCTGCGAGGAGGGAAATGTCACGTGCTTGCACAGAGCCTCGTCAGAAGAAGCAGAAGATGAAGGACCAGCAGAGAGAAAGGAAGAAAAAGAGCTGAGGGACGCTGGTAGGCTTCCTGCTTCCATCCTGCTCCGACCGATCCCCTCTGTGAATAACCCCCCCGTGCGTGCTAAGCACGTAACAATACTGAAAACGAGGCTTGCACAACCGAACAAGCGCTGGCACTCTGCCAAAGTTCGCTTCCCCCTTGCTGGAGCTAACCCCCCCCCCCCCCCTCCCGGCCTAAGAATCTGAAAAAAAAAAAAAGCGTCAGTCGTTAACGCTTCCCTCCGTTTGGCACCGTCACGGCCCACAACGCATTTCTTGGCGGCGCGCCAAGATGCTGCGCAGCGATAAGCCCACAACGCATTTCTTGGCGGCGCGCCTAGATGCTGCGCAGCGATAAGTGATTTTATCGCTGCGCAGCATCTTGGCGCGCCGCCAAGAAATGCGTTGTGGGCCGTGACGGTGCCAAACGGAGGGAAGCGTTAACGACTGACGCTTTTTTTTTTTTCAGATTCTTAGGCAAAAATCTGGGGGTGGGGGGTGGGGGGGTCATTATGTGAGTGGGTTCATTACGCGAGTATAAATACCCTACATATACCGTAATGCAAATGGTTCTTGTCGGTTTTTTCGCGGCCATTCGATAATTCGAACATCGGATAATTCGAACTTTTTTCCGGTCCCGTGAAGTTCGAATTAACGAGCTTTTACTGTAATAAAAAAAACTTGTGCCTTTTGCGCAATTTGCAAAAGCTTTCTTACAGGTCTCCTCCATTGAAGTTTTGAAGGTACAGTAGCACCACCTCATCGCAGCAAAAAAACAGAGCTGGATAGCATAAGGCAAGCTCTGCCTATGATGGAGACCGTGTCGCCAGCTTTCTGCATCGACTCCTGCTTTTTCTGCTCCTTCATGAGCGTGCAAAAGACAATGCAACACAGATATTGCTGTGAGCCCAATACAGAACAACTTTCAAAAATGAATGCTGCAGGTCTTCCGCACAAATGTTGAAAAGACGCAGGAATCGATGGCTGTCTGGTCAAGCAACCCTCAGTCCCAAAACATTGTCACCGTCACTACTGCTGCGTTGTAGGCTGCCATGAATAAGATCTCAATCCCAATATACGTATCCTTCAAAGCCGCAAAAAGCTTGAGCAATGGGAGCGCTGGATACAGGCAGTTTGATGAACTGGTTAATAGAGAGAGAGAGAGATGAATAAATGAAGGTGCCACATACCCTGAATAGAACTATTTCAGATACAGAAAGCTACTGGGGGAGGGGGGGGGGATAACAGAAATATTGTTTGTGCTGTGCTGACCGTTCAGCTGTAAGGCACATTGCCCATCAGGCCAGTTTTCAGCAGCTGCCCAATTAAAAACTGTACTGCGGCAAGTGATGCTATCACTGCGCTTTGTGCGGTGTTGACGAGGGTGTAGCGTCAGTACAGGAGAGGATTCTATCTCTATTTTTTTTTAGCCCCTCTTCATATGTTTTTGAGAGGTTTAAGCCTGCGATAGCCATGCTAGGCATTCCCTCACCTTATTTTATTATTTTCTTTTGGCTTTTGTCTCTCAGAGAGACCCCAAAATGAAAGAAATGAGGGCCGCAACACTGTGCTTATCACTCGAGCACTGATGTTCGAAATGTTGCAGCTCGCAATGAAAACGTGCTTGTTTTTCATTTTCATGCAATTTGCAAGAATGCTGGTACACAGTTTCTACTTGATTTTGTATGCTCAGACAGTGTTCGCAGTTCTTGCCAATTTATCTGCCCTGTTAACTTTCACAATGTAAATTCAGACATGGATTCCTGTCACAAAACATTTGCGGGGTCCGTATCCTTGTTAATACTCTTTTTGAAAAGAAATGTCAAGAGCTTGTATTCCTCCTACCTCTTCCTGCATGAATAAACCTTTAAAGGAACCCAGAGAGAGAGAGAGAGAAAAAACAAAATGCATTTTCCATACAACGGTTAATGCTTCTGCCCTCTGGTTGGAATCTTTAGTCTAGAACCCAGTTGGTAGCTGCAATGGCCCTTGGTGCTAGTGGTAGCTGGCAGAAATGATAAACTGAAAATTGTAATCCCAGCTGCAAGAAAGTAATCAAGTTTTAGTATAGGTTGTTGTACACTTGAGTTTTCACACCCAAAGCTGTTACACAGTGATTTACGTCTTGTCTAAGAGTTTCAGTGAAGCATGATTTGTGCTTCAACTATGAAATATAAATCACCAGAACCACTGCGTTCTAACAACCCAAAGCGCTTGATCACGATGCGAAGGAAGCGTTGAGTTTCATCAAAAGACCCCGTAGGCAGACATGGGCATTGGGCTTTGAGCCTGCAACATCGTCTTGTGTACAAGTCTGGGAGCCCGCACCAAGATGTGGGCTGCATGTCTCATCATCCCGTGGAGCCGCCTGACTTGAATATTGAACACTGGGCCATTTCAGGTTTTCTCAACACTGCTGCCGAACAACGCTGTGACTCCTCATCCTGATTGCTCAAGGAAGGCCTCTATTCTGTAAATCTGAACGCCTCCCAAGGACTACTACTTCTCAGTGATAGCACTCTGTTCATCCGTCCACAAGAAAGAGTAGCACCAACATCTCTCTAGGCCAGTTTGCACCACACTGTATGCCGCTATGCAGCCAAGCTCCTGCAACCTGCACCAGTGTAGGAAAAAGCCATATTTGCTGCCTGATGCTATCAACGCATTGACATTCCTCCCGAAGCTACTGATCAGTTGGTCTTGATCTTTTTGGTCCTTTCCGATGTCACATTCTGGCAACAAGTGCATTAGCTGCGACAAGATATGCTCTAATGCATTCATTACCCACAAGGTGCACTGACAACGTTGCAGATTTTCTTCTGCAGGACATTACCCTTCACCATGGTGCTTCATGGCAATTACTCACCGATTAAGACTGCTATTTTCTGTCAGAAGTCATCAGTGATATCCTGCGCTTGGCGTATGACAGCACAAACTGACCACAAACTATCATCCTCAGACCAATGGCTTTACTGATTACCTTAATCGAGCACTGACTATATGCTCTCTATATAAGTCTCAGTTGACCACAGTGACTGAATGATCTGCCTTGTGTTACTTCTGCCTACTATTCTTCCTGCCACAACATCTCCAGTTTTTCACCATTTCACCTATTTTTCAGCAGGCGCCATACATTTCCATGGGGCCCAGACACATTGCAACTGCCTGCTGTTGCCTCATCTACACAGTACACACAAGATTCTCTCTCACATGCAACACTGGCGCTCCAACTTGCTCATACCCACCTATTTTGTCTCTTATACTAATGTTCCCTCCTGCTGCATGTCCCCCCCCCCCCTCCCCCTGAAGCGCGTGTATTTGAGACCTCCACGTAACGAACGCCTAGCGGCGGTTGACCTTGATGTAACGAACTCGCTAGGCTGGCTGTCTGTTAGCCTGTGCTGGGTTACGAAATTTGGCTGCAAAGTAAAGCAGAAACTGACATGAGAGGAGCGTCAACAATTGCAACGAGCGACTGCAGTTGAGAGAATGCATCCGTCAGCGCATCTCCGTTGGTTTCGCTTTCGCTGCCCCGCGGTTGCTTGTGTAGCCCGGGATACATGCGACGTTTTTTTCACAATATTCGCGCAGCAGAAAACGTTCTGGCGGCGCAACGCCCGGCTGGAGATACACAGAGCGAAGCGGCGGTGTGCTGCCACGACGCGAAACCAATTGTGATCAACAAGTGGCAAATAGCACTGAGGAATTAGGTCTGTGAGAGCAGCGACGCCGACTCTTCAGTTAAAATCACGAAAGTGTTCACTTCGACACCAATGTACTTCCTTTAGCACGCATGCATAAGTATCTATAAGAATTGGCGTGCTCGAATGCATGGCGTCGCGTACTCTTGGGTGCCCGCTCTGCCGCGGACAACACTAGCTGCGGTTTTCTTCGACGCAATCCTTCAGGAAGGAAATGCAGGCATTTAGATCCAAGATTCGGCCGCGTTCTCTAAAAAAAAAAAGCGACATTTCATGTCTGATGTAGCGTTTATTTTCACGATAATAACATATCCGTGCCAAAATCACTGCATAGCTCGTTGGTCATGGTGGCCATGCTGGTGACGGTAGGCAGAGGCAGCCACACCGGAAGAAGGGCTTTCTGCGCTGCTGTTAGCTTGATTCAGCTGCCAACTTCCGGTCTCACCGGACACCGCGCGTCAATATCTGGTGGAACCAGATTGGCGGCGGCGAGTGTATTTCTCGACGCCCGACGCCAAGTGCGCACACCGTCGGGCGAAAATCGCTGACTTGCAGCCGTAAAAACGCTCCATATATTCTGGCCTTACACAAGTCGCAGCGGAGGTGGCAGCGGCTGCCGTGGCAGTCGCGCTATAAGGCATCGAACAATGGGGTTTCCTGTAAACATTTTCACGTTGATTTCACCTGCATTTATTTCTTATTTTGGTTTCCATTCTGCATTGCTGTTTCGGGTGTTCTCGCGAAAACTGCGAGTAACGAAAAATCCCGGACTTTTTTCAACATCGTTATATCCAGATTTAACTGTACAGCTTTTGCTGTAAAAGAAATGGTACATAAAACAACATGCAAGGCTGCACAAGAGGGAGAACCCATAGACAGTGCGCCTGCCAGCCAGTTGGCTACACAGGCGTAGACACATGTACACGCACACACAATGTAGTTTCAGCTCTCCACAGCACAGATGCTCCATGTAGCATGCGTATGCGGCCGCCTCAATGCGGTCGTTTATTAAAACTTGTATGGCCGTGGAGTCATCTGCCATGAAGTGTGC
Source organism: Amblyomma mixtum (assembly GCF_055824585.1). Classification (NCBI taxonomy): domain Eukaryota; kingdom Metazoa; phylum Arthropoda; class Arachnida; order Ixodida; family Ixodidae; genus Amblyomma; species Amblyomma mixtum. Next base: position 85,738,851 of record NC_143016.1, on the reverse strand, counting down.
CAGGCACCTAACACTACTTGCTCGAGAAAACTCGCCGGAAGGCTAGTAGTACAGAACTCGTGCAGCACAATGTCAAATCAAGCGCTGAAGTGCAGGAGGCTTCAATAGCTGCACTGACAACCCAAGTACACTTAAATCTCATTATAAATAAGTCGAAAGGGCGCCGAAATTCTTTCATTATAACCATTAGTTTGTTACAGCCACTGATTAATAATTACGCGGTTAATTATTGTATACGAGGTTGCACTTACTACAGGTAAGCCATAGCCGAGGTACGAGTTCCCGTCACGGCCAAGTGGCTGCATCCGCGGCAAGTGCTATTGCTTGCCGATATCTCATACAGTGAGAAACGAGAGTCAAAGGCATTTCGAAGTGACTTTATTGTTGTTATTCATGTCGAACCTTTCACGTCGACGGTGCACGTCGAGAGCTGCCTTCTGCTCCAGGTCGATAACCTTTCGTTTTCGCTTCCAGCTGCTGCCGCAGCTATCCATTTTTATGTCGTGAAACTGGCGACACGTCGAAAATAAGCACTCTGACGGACTGACCACGCCGGTAAAGCTAGGCCTACAACCCCTACACGCACAGCGCTGGTACGGAACACAGCTTGCGATGGCGCGCAGCACAGAACAACACAACGGAGTGCGAGGCTTGGCTTGGCTAGACTTGACTTGGAACGTTTCCATATGGTAAGGGCGAAACCGACCGCTTGTGGCTGCTTGGCCAGCCTGGCTTGGCTTGGGGCATTGCCGGATGGCGAGGGGCCGGCGCGGGAGATTCGAACTGCCGCATCGGAGGTCCGTAACGCGTCGTGCAATTTCCCAAATCTATATATAGTGTGCAAACTGGCCGGTTAGTTGGCATTTTGGAATAACAACTGTTCGTTATATTCGTTGATCAGTGAAATTTTTTTCGTTAAAACAAAATTTTAAACACATCGGTTTCTATGGGGACTTTCCAAGGGGAATTGCGATTCTTTCGTTATATCCATTGTTTCGTTATAAACCGTTTCGCTATAACGAGATTTGAGTGTACAAGAGTGCTGCATTGCCTGAACTGGTGCAGTAAGTGCAGCCAAATCAAGGAGACCTTAATTTACTTGCACAATTTGTGCCCTCACGTAATTTGCGCACCGCTAATTTATTACCCGCTTTTACAAAAAAAAAATAAAAACTTTTACTCGCATATTTTCCACACCCACTGCGCAAGCACACCAGCTTGCACGCAGGTGTGAGCAAGGCAGGCTTTGGAAGATTGGTGCAGCCATGTCACCACGTGTGGCTGCGAAAGGCTAGTGAATGGCATCAAAAAAAAAGTTCGCAAGTTACTTCTAAATTGGTCCTGCTAAAGACAAGCCAACTGTGTGCCGTTCCCCCGGCTCACTTGTGTCAGCGGTTGCTAGTATCCTGTTCGAACGACTGAGACAGCTAACTTCTGGTAACCTCTAGAGCGTGTGTTGTGCCAGAATCCATAACTGCGAAACAGTTGGCTGTTCTGTTTGCAGCTACTCATCTGGGCTGCATGAAAGGGCGCCATTTTACTGCGTTGTATCTTTACCTGCCTCCGGCTGCTGGCATTGCGATTGTGCCATTCCATGTTTACTGTTCTGAGCTGCACATATGCTGTCATCACACGGGGAACTACATAACGTGGGTCTGGGGAGGGTGTTGGAGAGTGGTATGTGTCGACTTATATTTGGAGTCAACTTTTTTTTTTTTTTTTGCCAGCAAGAGGCATGAGTTGCGGGGTCGACTTATCCGTGGCAATATACCGCATACATTGCGAGTTATGACCTTTGTAGAGTTTTCAGGACGTTTTCGTGAAATCTCCGCGCAATTTGCGTACCCCTTTTTTCTGAAGCCTTAATTTTAGAATAAAAAAGTGCACAAATTACACGAGTAAATAAGATATTTATATGTTGGTCAAATGTTTAGGGGAATCCCACAAGGTGGAGTAGATTTGTAATAAGGGAGTAATTACTCGTTGGCATCCACCCGAGCGCAGCCATACGGCTACAAAGGAAAGCTATACAGCTTTCTCAGAAACTTCGTAGTTAAAGAAAAATTCGTCCTGGTCCGGGGTTCAAACCCAGGACCACCGCTTCACCAGACCAACACAGTTTGACCAACACATTTGACCAACACAGTTCCCACTTCGAGTTATTGATCAATTCGCTCTCGCCCTACCATAAGCTTGCCGTCCTGGTTAGTTCAATTGGTAGAGCGACTGCTCCGGTGAAGCAGTGGTCCTGGGTTCGAACCCCGGACCAGGACGAATTTTTCTTTAACTACAAAGTTTCTAAGAAAGCTGTACAGCTTTCCTTTGTAGCCGTATGGCTGCGCTTGGGTGGATGCCAATGAGTAATTACTCCCTTATTAAGATATTTATATGCTTGAAGCAGCCTTCCAAGGAGCTGATCAAAATCATCTGAGCGTGCCACTTACCTCGACGAAATTGGCCAGCAGTAGGGGGCTCAGTTCCTTTTCTAAGACGGTGCGGTTGTGCTCGTTTCCAAAGCAGCAGCACACGAGTGTGGGCAGGAGTACTTGAGTGAGCTTCGGATTGCTGAAGTACTCGAATGGCAGCGTGCACAACAGCTGCAGAAGAGTGGGTTGCTCCCCTGACTGAATTACAGCCTGTGAACACAAAAGGAAAGAAAGAGAAAAAAAAACATGCTGTATTCCTTTGCCCCCTTACAGCAAAGCACATCTGGATATGACATCACTATTGGCAGGCTCAGCTAATTCTCACTGCTGCTGGAATGCGGTAAAGTATATTATTAATACACTGTCGCAGTATCAAAACTGTAAATGTGAATTACAATTGCCAATGGCCTCTGTGCAAAGATGGCCGCCTAATTTCTTGTTTAACTCAGTATTCTAAAGGATTAAAGTTAAATTCTTAATGGCTATTGCAGCATGTACTGCACAATTTCTTGCCTATTAAGATGATGGCACAAATAATATAGCAGAGTGGAGGGAGTTTAGCTCGAGTCCCCACTCCTATTTTTCCAAACAAATACACGAGGAATGCAGGAATGCTTGCAACAGGCAGTTGCTGTTATAAAAATAAAAATAAATAGAGCTTAGCCCTATTGTCAGAGGCACGGCTGTAATGCACAATCAGGAATAAGACATTTCTCACACACGTGGTTGGCCACCCTATCTCTACCATTCAGTGGATCACTCTTGTAACAGATTCCGGGTATAAAAGACAGCCGGTAATAATGGAAAAGTTATCTGCAAATTCTGATCAGCAATCTCACTTAAAACGGCCACATAAAATTGTGGGAGTTCTCCCAGACTTCTGCAATTTTTGTCATTTTCTATAAACAAAGGGTCTTAAACAAAATTCTGTATCTATCAGCAAATAGATTCGCATTTCATTTTTTCTTTAACACAAGAAGTTTACACAAAGCTGGTTCAGCAGCACCAGAGAAAATTCCTTTTTCCTTTCCCGTGTTCAGGCATAGACAAACAGGCTAAAGCTTCCTCTGAAGGTCACTGCATGCAGCAAACCACTGCGAATAACATTCAGGAACCACATTTTTTTTAAAACTGAACAAGCTTCAGCGTGAAGGGCAAGAAAATGAGCAGCAGCAGCAGAGCAGGCCCCCACCTGGTTGTCTGGGGAGAGCACGGCGAAGTGCCCAACCAGTAACACCACCTGGTGCAGCAGTGCCCACTCTTCCCAATGGGCACAGTACCACAGCAGGTAGCTGGCAATGTGCCGCAGCTGCAGGGACATGCCCTCGGCTCCTAGCACAGCCTGCAGCAGGAAAGGGTTTAAAAGTGATACGGGATGGGAGAATGCAGAGGCAAAGCCCTGAACACAGCACACTAGCCATGTGGGGCATGGCACAAATACAGTCAAGCCCACTTATAACAACAATATTCAAGTGCCATGGAAATACCATTGTTATAACCAGTAATTGTTATAACAGGGTTGTGCCGAAAAAAAGAAAAGATGACAAACTTCGGAGCATTTATTGGCAGTAAATACCTGGAGGGGGTTTGACTGTTCAAATGCCTGCAAAAGCTCGTTGATTCGAACTTCAGGGGACCGAAAAATGTTCACCAATGACCAAAGCACCGCCATCGCAGCACCGGCAGGAGCTTCGCGCACCTCCACGTCACAGATATCGAGCCGGCTTTCCGGAAGTGATTCTTACAGGAAATTCCAAGAAGCATGCAGAACTAAAGGTGCGGTGACAGCTGACAAGAGAAAAACCGCGCTGGCTGCACGCACCCGCACTGCACCAACTGATTGGGGATACGCATGGCGCACGTAGCCAATGCAGCAATGCAGCAGCTCATCTGACGCGATGACGCCTGACCCTGGGACATGTGAAATTTGTGAAGCAGAGAGCATGGGGAAGTTAGCGAAGAACAGCGGAAGATGGGACAACGTACACGCTGCTGGTGCCAGCCGTAGCTCAGAGTGTAAAAACAAAGAAAACCATGTCTGCGCATTTTTTTCTGCGAGCAGTGCACCCCTCAGAAACATTAAAGGGACACTGAGGAGAAATTGAAGTTGGCTTGAATCGACAGAATACCAGCTCCTGAATACAAAAATGCCACTCATACTGACAACAAAGCTCTTGTAACGTAGAAAAAAGCAAGGACCAAAATACAGGTATCGCCGCCACAGGCCAAACTCGCAAGTACAAGCGTGATGACGTTATAGGACAAAACAGTGTTGCTAGAACCACTCAGTGATTCGCGGCTTCTCGTGTTCTAGTGTTGCTAGAACCAATGGTTCTAGCAACACTAGAACACGAGAAGCCGCGAATCACTGAGGCGCAGCCAATGCATGCGCAAATCTCCTTGATGTCGCCAGATGGCGCCACGTACCCGGCAGCTAAGCGCGTGCCTGCAGCATCGGGACCAATCAGCGCCTGCTCACCGGCGTTAGGCGGGCTCCCAGTATTCCGCTAACGGTAACAAGGTACACGGTATGCTAAAGGTGTCTATTTGCTAGAACTTTGTTGACGACTTTGAGAACGGGATCCATCGTAACGCTGGCAAAACGCCAGTGCAAACGTAAACGAAGCGACGGTAGCGACGGCCGCAATAGCCGATAGATGCCTTCAACGTGCGGCCGGCAGTAGCTTTCTTTTCGGCTGCTGCCAGGCCGCACTGCTGGCCGCCAGAAATCATGGAGTCGGCGTTACGTCATGTGTACGTCATGTTTCACGTCACTTAGTCCTGTGTCGTCATAAGAGAATCCCAAGTTTGAATCAGAATGGCGGGAAAAACTTTTTCAACTTCGAATCCAAATTTCTTAAAAATAAATGCATCTTTCGCTGCCGGCCAAGTGGCAACAAAGCCATGAAATGCCGAACTATCGGATTTTGCTGTAAAAAAAATATTAATATAGCTATCCTCACTGTCCCTTAACCCTTTCACTGCCAGGTTTTTTACTCACATCTGCACACACCCTGCCGGGTTTTTTTTGCATGTTAGTTTCCTGGAAATTTTTTGCTAGTAACGCACTAAAATGCTCTGCAGGACATGTAGACATGTTTATTCAGGATAATCTTATAGATATTAGTTGTAATGAATCAAATCTTCCAGCACCAATCTGGCCTGTCGGATTTCCTCCTCTTACGCGGATTTTTCGGTGGCAGGGGGACTTCATCGCTGTCATCACTCGACAAGGCACTTAGGTGGGCGCCTTCCTCGTTCTCATTATCATTGAACTCCGAATTCACAAGCAATTTTGAATTTCTTCGTCCGTCAAAGCGGGGACGAGTGTGGCACAGAGCCTCATGGCTGCTGTGCGTAGACCAAAACGAAGTCACTCCCATGTGTAAACATGCGCGCCATCTGTTGTTTAAAATTTACCCTACAAGATCTATGAATTTCTTGAGTCTCTCCATAGATAGCGCTACATGTTTGCATGGTTTTTTTTACACGAGTATTATCGGGAGCGGCAGGGGGTGAGTTAAAAAGCCAAAACGAGTTAACTCGGGATAGGCAGGGGGTGTGCATATGTGGTAGCCCGAGTTATCTCGGGAGTGGCAGATTAAGGGTTAAGGGGGGACACTACCCTAAACAGTCAACTTTTGAACCACTGGCTCGATTTCATTGAAACTTGTGGGGCTAGTTTATATTACTGCTGGGACCACCTCTGCTAAATTTAATTATTCTAGAATAAGTATCAAGCACGTTATGCAACCTTTGTGCCAAGGATAACTATGCTTGCTTAGGAAAACTACTGTCTGAAAAATAAGGGCAATTTTTCCAATTTTTTGTGTTATGTGGCATTGGGAATGTCCATAGCACACAACTGTGGAATTATTTTGCTTAGTTCTCCTATATTTTCAAAGAATGATACCATATAAAGAATGACATTCGATTTTCATTTTCCATCAATTTTTTTAAGGTCACTTTTCAGTGTGAAAAAAGGAAAAAATAGACAAACTGAGTGCACAATTGTGTTCCTCATAAAATTTCACTCCAGAAAACCTGCTAAAATACCAATATTATCAAGTAATATTGGAAAGATAGTTTTTCTAAGCTGACAGTTGACTAAAGAAATGGGAGGTGAGAAAAATACTCACATGATTGCAAATCACCCCGTTTTATTTTAAGCACTACAATGTTCAAGTCAAGTCCCCAGCTGAATAATAAAATTTGGCAGAGGTGGTCTCAGCAGTGATATTCGCAAGTTTCAATGAAATCGAGCAAGCAATTCAAAGTTCACTCTTTACGGTAGTGTCCCCCCTTAATAACGGACTGCCCCGCCAAGGATCCCTATCATGCTCCCTACTTCCTTCTCTGCATGGGTCTTTTGCTCAGGGGAACGCATTCATGGGTTCTTTTGCTTTCGTGACATTGCTGCGCCGGCTTAGTCCATTGGTCGGCCCCACATGCGCACGCTTTTGTGTTGTAAGCATGGTTTTGCTGGTTTGGTTGCAGCATTTATTTGCTTCTTTTTCTCTATAATGGTTGACACTCAATTACCAGATTTAATTGTTATAATCAATAATGTGCCTTGACAGCATTGCTATAAGCCGTTTATTTTACCATAGAACACATAGTAAAGCTGATGGTGCCACGACTAACCACTGTTATATCTGATATATTGTTATAACCAGTATTGTTATAAGTGGGCCTGACTGTGACACATTAAATGCAATAAGACAATACTGAAGGGCACACTGGTTTATTACTGTGCAAGATACTGTGCAAGAACAAAGTGCAAGATAATGCAGCGCTACAGCATATATTATTGCTTGTCTTTTTGTGTGCATGGCGAGGCTTGTACTGAAACAAAACCAATAAGCGAGGATTAAGAGGCCTACAGCTCGTCAGGTGCACTGCGTCGGCAGCGACATTCTGCAGTGGGTGCATTTTCTTCAAGACGGAGCATGAAGAAAACGCTCCCTTCGGCACTGTAGCTCAAGCTGCCGCTCTTCATCCACTTCATGAGCCACCATGTTTCGTTTTCTCAGCAATACACTGGGCCATGCCCTATCGGTAGCAATCTCTGATGTCAATACACCAGTATGAAGATATCTGCCTACCTTGCAATACTTCATGACAACATTCAGTAAGCTCCTTTGCCATGTAAGCATGAAGTCAGACTGTCATATTAAACTCTTTAATAATGTTACTCAAAGAATTGTACCCAGCTTAGTAAACAAAGTTTAATAAAATTACTACTGCATAGTTCCATCTGCTTTGCGCTTCAGAGGTACTATAAGTTGTGCTAATAATGAGTAAAACAAAATCTGTGTGCAATATGCTTTTCTTTTTCACTCGCTTTTGTGAAAAGGTCTCTTTTTTTTTTTAACTGCTCGTATTCATGCCTGAAACTGATCAATCTGATTCACAACCAATCTGCATTATTTATATTCAATTTGATCTTCACACACGCTCTAAACTTTGTCAACTCAAAGACAAAAAAAAGTGAACACATTTATGCCGCTTAGAACCACATTATGATTTCTTTAAAGTGACCAAAATGCAAGCAACAGCATGCACAACACAAGCACGCCCGCTCACCTGGAACATGGTCAAATCAAGACACGCGACGTGGTTCAGCAGTGTAATGGCGGCACTGGTGATGGCCAGCTTTCCTGGTGACAGCAGGGTGGGCGTCTGGTTTGCAGCGCGCCACCCAGACGGCACTCCCATCTGTAGCAGGGTGCCATAGAGTAGTGACACAGAGCCAGCCAGCTGGGTGACCCCAATGGTCACTGCCAGCTGCGTCGAGTCTTCCTCCTTGCGATGCTTTGTTCGACTGAAGAGAAAAAAAAGCAATCGTCACGTGACAATAACTGCAGCTCAGGAGGCGCTCGCAGACAGCAGAAAAAAAAATTTTTGCTAATGAAGTCAAAATGATGGAATCTTCAAGAAACATGTACTTTTGTGTGCTGATTCCAAATATGTAATTTAATTTTATGTAAAACAAGTCCTTGTGAACTTACATAATATGTTATGCAGCTTTTTGCTGCAAGCTTTTAATAAATTTTACTGCAAGAAACTTTCGAGGACGCATGCCATTGGCTTGTCTTGACATCAAACTATGCAATAAGGGCAAAATTATTATCCTATCTATCACAGAAGTTTAGTTACAGGGTTTTGAATTTGCCACTTCACAAATGGGCAGAAACTGATGATTTCAAAATCCTATATAACTCACCTTCTATAACAGGCAGGATGATAATTTTAACCTTATTGCATAGCTTGATGTCAAGAGAAACCAATGGCATGCAATCTAGCAAGTTCCCTGCAGTAGAACAAGGACTTGTTGTAGATGAAATTAAATTACATAATATTTGGAATCTGCATGCAAAAATGTATGCTCCATGAAGATTTCATAGTTGTGACTTCATCAATAAAAATTTATTTCTAAGACCCTCTTCCCCCCTTAACAGATTATGCACTTGAAGTATATTCCCAATGTTAGGCACTGATGGTTTACACATCCTCGCAAACTTAAGTCCATTCTTTAAGCGTAACTGCAAAAACAACTCCCATTTCAATCCACTAACAGTTCAGCTCAATAAGCAATACTGATTTGCTGAGGCTCCACTGTAAGTGAGGAAAGTGCTATACAGTAATGCCAACCTTTTGGTGACGACGCTGGCGAGGCAGGCGACAAACTCCATGGCCTCCACCAAGAACTCAGTGAGCTGAGGTGTCTCAGAGCCACGCATTTTGCCCAGGCACTGAGAAAGTTTGTCCACGGTTCCAATGCTGACTGAATAACTGCAATGGGAAGAGATTACAACAGGAGTGCAAGCGTTGAGTAAACCATATGCAATACAGACTGACAGGCTGAGTACAGCAGGCCGAAGCTCTCACACTGCAAGGCTATTCTGCATCTGCTATTCAGCACCTTCACTGTATTGCTGTGCTCCTGAGCACAAGAGGCACAGGAAGCGGCATGAGGAAGAGGTCTGAGGAAGAGGCATTTTCAGATATTTGGCAGTGATTAAATACTGCGCACTTTCACAAATTTGACCATGGCGAAACCAGGTCATCCGGACAAATGAGTTGAAGACTGAGTTTAAAGTGTCAGGAAAATAGCAGTACAAAGGTATTCTCTTCGCTTTCTTTGTAGTTTATTGTGTTAACTGGTCACATTCAGACACTGACAGGCTTGGACCTCGTGTGAAATTCTGCAAGTGGGCTTTTTCACATATCGCGCGCGATGAGAGCAAGACAGCCAACCATCTACAACAAACAATCACAATGCAGAAGCATGTGATTTTTTTTGTTCGATCCTAACAACCAGGCCAAAAAAATAGTCTGGCCGCATTGTTTCAGTTTATGACTTTTTGCCGCTAGCCCACAGCGATGGTGAACGACCCAAACCAGCTGCACGCTGCTTCTGGGTGTTGATTGAAGCGTCACTGGTAATTTAGTTTATTATAAAAAATCTTGCAGTTCCAATGCCAATGTGCACTTTCACTTATGTCTGCATTGCTCCTCCAGCAAGCCAAAACTGCGCACTCATCATGGGCTTTCCATCGTCTGTGCAATGAAGCCTCCACTTAAGGCTTCACCGCATTTTGGAATTTTCGGCAGCTTCTCTTTTTTTGTGGGGGGGGGGGGGGGGGGGGGGGGGCATTTAATAACTCTACCTTCGGATAATTGGCGCAATTCTTCCACGTCTTTCAAATCTGAATTAATGAGGTTTTACTACCCATCAAGTTATTTTTAGCTGCCAGTTATGTGAAATTCAAAGATTCATTTTGTTATTCATTCTTCACAACCACAGTACAGGTTGCTTTTTTTGTATGGCATCGGTGTCTACAACACACCTGCCTCAGTTGGCAGAGGGCAGCATCTCCACATTCAGGGGAGAGGAGGATACAGTGTGTTACACTGCGACTGCTGGATTGGATCGGGAGAGTGGAGCGGCGGCAGTATAATGATAAGAAAGCCAGCGAGACTGTGCAGATGGGGCATGGAGCGCAAGCCGACACGAGTTGCAGTACATTCACTCGAGCATTAAAAGGAAGCGTAATAGTTTAGGCCAGAATAATGTTAAGAATTCTTTTGCTGTCACACCACAACTAATGCTCAAACATTCACATTACACATTTGTAACCATCCTGAAAGTTTTCTTCAGTCTTTGCTTTCTTTTCATTTCAATGCTCACTCCTTTCGTATCGGCCAGGCATTTCTGTAGTGGGGAAAATTGGGTGAGGAAGGCTGGCTCACCTGATAACGTCGAGTAACCTATGCAGGTGGTCGTCAGAGGCCATGAGCTCAGAGTCTGAGCGAGTGACGCCCTTCAGCGCTGCCCGCACCAGTGCCAACAGTGCAGCCACCGTCGCATCCTGGCCTGGCTCAAGGCGCCCGCCAGAGCTTGGGGCCCACTCGTCTGGCACCATCAGCTGCACAGTGCAACCCAGAACATGGTGCAAGCTCCTTCATGAATGAATAGCTCGTGGATGCTCTTGTTCCGACCTTATGCTCTTTTCACTTTAAATTCAGCAATGGCAAAACAAAATTAAACGCATTTCTAGTTTACCGCCTCATCTGACTGCAGCCATCACAAGCTACAACTTTAAGAGTGCTTGGAGTTTATTTCTAATTAGTATGTGGTGTGCCGTGTTCAAACTGGCAGAAGCTGAAGAGAAAAGCATGCATCTGACTGCCCATAAATTCTTTCAGTGCAAAATATTACAGTTTAATATAAGCAATGACAAGGAACAAGGGCAAGACAGAACACTTAGTATTTAGCTCCAAAATAAATTTTACCATGCCTCTAGTATTAACTACATGCCAGAGTGTGACATCATGACAACGTGTCTAAAAACATCTTGCCTGATTTTTTTTTTAAGTTTTCAGCATAAAAAGCAGACATGTGCGTAGACAAGCATATATATGTGCGAGTACAGCAGTACTGGCTCATTTCTAAGATGCATTTTCTTGATACGTGCTCACTGCACACATCTGGAAAAAACCATGCAAATAAACACTACTGCAGTTGCAAAAGCACCAATCAACACCCCCTGCACCATATACCAGGCTCTGAACCAGAGCTTGTATACGCAGGCAGCCCTGCTTGTAGCTCCTTTCTTTTTCCTGCACAATACGTCACACACAATACACCCCAAAGCAAGAGCGCATTAAAGGTGTGTGATGAAATAACGAGTAAGAGGAATGAAGCCTTGACACAGGTGAGGGGAAAAGGAAAAGCATAGCTAGCACGACAACAGCAACCACAGAAAGAGAAAAACAATGCAGCAAGATGACCCGATTAGAGAGGCACACCATACTCCTCTACTAGGAGGCGCAAACTGAGAGTGAAAGAACGAAGAAAATATTCAGCATTTAATAAGTTAACGTACCATCAGAGCAGCTTGTAGTTATATGACATAAAGGTGTTCAAAACCTTGCGAAATAGCCCAATCAAGAAAAACTGCATGAAACAGACATCCATATTAAATATTTGTGAGTGCTTGCTCACAAGTGTACTTGCAAGTTCTACTTTAAAGTTATATACACAAGCTGTGCCAAGCATTTAGTCTACACATGCTTGACCACTGCAAATCTGAACCTGGGTCAAGCAGCAAAGACAAAAGAGGCGATTAAGAACAAATGAGTTCTTGCAATACACAGACAAGTGAGTGCTAATAAGTTTCAATGTAATGACCCAGCAAACTGAGACGGTATATTGAAACTGGCTGGTAAGCAACTGAAAGCACGTCAACTGCACTAGATGGGGATTACAGTCAAACCCACTTATAACAATACCGGTTATAACAATATATCGGATATAACAATGGTCAGTTGCGGCACCGTCAGCTTTTGCATGTGCTCTATGGTATTTTCGGCACAACCCTGTTATAACAATTATTGGTTATAACAATGGTATTTCCATGGCACTTCAGTATTGTTATAAGTGGATTTGACTGTACATTCCTTGCCATGAACAACTACGTTTCCTCACCGATTAGACATCCATCTGCCATTACCTTAATTTTTGACTTTTTCTGATGTAATGATTAGTTACCAAACCTAAATCTCCATCTCCCAAGCCCTGAAGTAATGAAAACAAGAACAGCAGCTTCGACTCACATTAAGGCGGTGTGCCAGTATGTCCAGCAGGTAGCCAACACGATTACTAAGGACCAGGTAGTCACAGTTGGTGTGGCTCTTCTCGCAGGATATCTTCAGCACATTGCAGGCCCGCACGAGGCACCTGGAACCATGGCCAAGAGGCCAAAGCATTAGTTGTCTCTCATGACAATTCATAATCACAGACCCAACCGAAAGAAAGCCCATCTCATTTAAAAGAGAGAGGTAAATCAAATTTGCTTACACACACTTCCATGAACTAGTCTCAGAAATGCCGGATACCCACAAATGTGTTTTTTATTCCAACTTAAACATCGAATTATTCGGTTACATATGCATTGTAACTTACAGGAAAGAGCTCAGAAGATTTTACAACATGGCGCTCCACAGATGGCTTGCTTGCCTGGAGAGGTTTTGCGAAAGTTCTGCTGATATTATACATAGTTGCACTCAAACAAGGTCTTTTCATACCAACAAATAAAAAAACTTTGACAATTAAACTGCCATTTCGCTTCTGTGCATTACATGATGCTACCTCACTGTGAAGGACTGAACTGCAGTAAGTTCTCAAAACCACAAAATTTTTTCACCAGTATATTAACATATGATACACAGGAACCTTTCTAGCGTAAGCAACTAATAACACGAAAAAAAAAAAATTCACAAAAGATTAATGTGATTCATGAGGCAGAGCATGCATTGGCATTATCGATTCCCCCCCCCAACCCCCTCTCCCCTGAATGAAGCAAACTGCTACCACTGACGTGTTCGGACCATGCGAGCAGGTGGCGTGATCCAGTCCATCAATGACCGTGTGACATGCCCTACCCCCATTCACTCTCCCAATCCAATCCAGCAATCACAGTGTGACACACCGTACCCCCTCTCCACTCTCGCCAGACCTCAACTGCTATGGGCGATAGCAGTTTCCCTCCTGCCACCCACTTCCCCCCCTCATCACCGAGGTATCACACGAGAGCTAACCCCAGATACTTTTTGAGATAATGGACGTTCTAAAGGCAATGCATTAAAATATAGAAATCCTTCAACTATTGGCATGAGACTAAGAAAAGGAAGACTTCAATTGTTGTGAACACTACAGGAGTTGAAGTGGCACTTAATTATCGCAGATAACGATAGGAAGAGGAGGAAACTGTTAGTATACAACACACACAGGCATGCACGTACAAAGGAAGCCAGCAGTCATGTAAATGAACGAAAGAATACAGAAATATAATTATTTTTTTGTGGCACTGGTTTAATTTCTCTCACTAACCAACACCACAAAAAAAAATTAACATACCCCTACATGCTTCCCTTCATTTTTAGTGACAGTTGGCTTCTTCTCGCATACGTAGGGCACTTGCAACAGAAAGTGAAGCTACAGAGCCAGTACTAAAATAAAAGCATCTGCTATTTCAGAAACAGTCCCACCTCTTATGTAACACTCATGAGAAACAGGTCTTCAAGGGAACAAAACCGATTTGGACTAAGCTGAAAGTCTCTAAGTGTACCCAACTCCCATTTACAAATTGTCCTACCTCTTATGTAACATGCATGAGAAATAGGTCTTCAAGGGAACAAAATCGATTTGGACTGAGCTGAAAGTCTCTACAGCTCACAACATAATGAGCAGTACACATATCTAGAGATGTGCGAATATAAAATTTTTGTTGTTTTTTTTTTTTGAATTTTGAATATCACTACAGCTAGTCAAAACTAAAGACAAATGCTTTTCCACAAAACATAGCTATGTAGACAAGCAGCAGTTTTGCAAATAAATTTCGTTTGCAACCATAATCAGCATATATTATATCTGTAAGGTCTACATGGCATTCAATAACTTGAATATTAAACATTATTTTGCAGACTAATACCTTGCTTACAATTCTTTGGATAATTAATGCAAGCAGTGAAAAAAATTTAATATGAAAAGTAGACTTAATGTTCACGACAAAGAAGTTTACTGAATGCTGTCATGAAGCACTGTATATATAAGGCGGCCATGCAGTGTCTACAGATATCTCTGAGCTGAAGGTCAGCAATCAATTATTGGTAGAGCAAGGCGTAGTGCACTGCTAGCAAATTGCTGAAAGATGGCTCACAAAAACCACATGAGCAGCGACCCGAGCTGCAACGCCTGCGGGACCATCCCTTCCAAGCTCCCTCCTAACACCTGAAGACAAAGAGCCAGCTGCAGAACGGTGCCCCCACCGCAGTGTTAATGACAACAGGTAGCCCATTTAGCCCTAGCGTATGTTTTGCTGGACTGCAAGCTCCGTAACAGGCCCGAACGCTGTCGCGAACAGAAGGTGCAAAAATGAAACCAAGCAGTTGGATGTCCTAGTGCGTGGGCCGAGCTGCACACAGCGTGGTTGCAAGGGATGTCTTCGGGGACAATATTTCTGTCACGCACTTTTTCTCATCCTCTGCGGCCTATGATGTGCAGTCTTTTTATTCAAACTGACAGAAATAAATATGAGATCAAAGCGGGCGCCGCGAAACAACCAAGGCAGCTCACATAGGACACAACTTGACCCCTTCCATCAGCCTCCACAAGCCAGCCGCGTCTGTGCCCGCCACGTCTCTTGATGTAGTAATCTAAAACGAGAGGGTCGCTGCCAGCCAGCTTCGCAGCCAGTTGTCAACTGTATCATGACGTAATGACATGCCACAACATACACTTGTAGTTTTCCGACCCGCAAGTGCGCAGGGGCCGCGCCAGCTCTCGATGGCCATCAGAACATGATTGTATGCAAGGCCTAGCATTGTCATTCGTGGGCTTTTGCTGCGTGTTGACAGTCAGTTACATGAAGAAAGGGCAAAGTTACTTCATGTTACACGTTCAAGACACCAGTCTCGAAATCCCGCAATGTTTCGCAACGAGTTAAGAAAAATAGAAAAGTGGTGATTTCTGAATATTTAGGATGTTCGAAAAGTGAAAGTGAGGTGCGATGTGAATCAAATAGCAAATACTATTCACAAACAATTCAAAGTTTCGAATTTCCGCACACCCATGCACGTATCCTTACCGTGGGGGTACAACAGGCTGGAGCTCAGCATTGGACTTGAACAGGCACCCCAACAGCTCAGTGAGGCAAGTGAGGCCACCCAGGGCACGGAATGTGTCTCCTTCAGGGCTGCCTCCCAGCGTCAGCGTGCGTTCCAGTTCGCCCAGGGCTCGATCCAGGCTGGACACCAGGGCACTATCCCAAGGTCCCTGACCCTGGCTGCTCAGACACCGCGATATTTCTTTCACCGCCTTGTTCAGCCTGCATTGCAACAATGGGCTGATATCAAAAGACGCTTGTGCAAGCGAAGGTAACACCACTGAACCTATCGGACTGTTGCAAGGCCACTTAAGGTGTGATTGGACGAGTCGCCAAGCAGTATGTTTATAGAAATATGTTGCCATTATCCGTCAATACAAGTTTTAGTACCCACCCACCAAAGTGGATAGCACAGCATTTAGCTCAACATGAGGCCATTGTAACTTTGTCAGAAATGTCAGACATATAAAATCAGATGGTCTTCATAGGAAACGTTTCTGAGCACATCCAGCACTGAGCATTAGCTAATAATTTTGACATGCAGGGTAGAAAAACTTTCACGACTGGTCACTGGTCACTGGTCAAGGCCTGGCCCGCATCGCTTTTCACTACAAGTAGTGTTTGAAAGAAATCGACATCTTACCTGAACTTGCTCTTTGATTCCGTGGCCTTTGGTCTTTCTGAAAAGGCCTTCTCGTACAGCTTTCCCCTGCAAGCAAACATAGAGTTTATTACAGCAACCTACCTGAAACGTACGGCCCTCACTGAAACGAGTGTCCACCACTTAATGCTGCTTATTCCTTGAGAAATTGAACTTAGAAAATATAAAAAAAAGGCAATAAATGCCAGAAGAGGACGTTCACCTGCTAGTCATCTTATGCCTGAGCTTCTTGCAGCGCTTGCGGTGTGTTTTCTGCCGCTCCCTATCCAGGGCTATGCTGGGATCAATTTGGTCAGCTGAGGCATCAACAATATGCTTCAAGTTGTAGGATTCCTAAAGAAAATGAGAAAGTTTTGGTAAGGTTTCTTTGTCGAAGTATTTTAGTACACCTGCACAAGTATGTGAAAAACAATGAAAACAACGTTACGAAAAAAAAAATAATGAAAAGCGACTTCAATACCAGCTCATTCCTAATGCCCAAGGCACTCCAGCATTGACATTGGTACTATGTCAACCATTCAGTAAGTTCAACTAGACACAACTTACAAGCTTTTCAGTCGATGGAGCCACTTCCTGATACTTTTCACGAATGGCTTCCTGGTGTTTCTTCCCTCTCAGGTGACTGAGCAGATACACTTCAGACCCAATCTGCAATGCACGCCGCAATGATGAAACAGATTATGTACCACAAAAACTATTATCTACCATACACAGCAGAACTGACACAGTGTACACTCCCAGCTTGTACAATCCCTCTGTACAAGTGCAGGAGCTCAGACTATAAACAGAAATTTACTGAAAACCGAAGAAAAAGAATCATGTACTGCAATGGCACTCTTCGCAACTCTTGCAGAGATGAATGTCACATACAAGATGAAACAGCACTTTTGTCGTTACCATTACGATCGTCACCACTACTCAGTTTCTGCACGACTAAACTGTTCACAGCATATGAGAATTTGAGCTACTGACTTCTGTCCCAAGTCCTCTCCTGGAGCTAAAGAAAGCACTTCTGACAAGCAATACGACCACATTATGCCACAATTTTTGACATTATGCGTTTTACACTGCTGCACACGCTCCTGGCGCCATTTCTCCCGATGAAACGCATAGCTGGCGCCGTTCGCCACTGCTCGTACCTCCCCCTCCCTCCGCCTTGTACCCCCCCCCCCCCCCCCCAGCACGATAACGCACGGTGTTCTCCGGTTACTGAAGTGCCGGCTCGGCATCAGCGGATCACGGTGCATGCATCCCAAGCCGAAACGCAGAGCTGCGTTCACTTGACTCGCTAGCAGCGTCAGCAGCATCAGTCAGTCATTGCTATCTCTTCGCTGCGCAACGTATAATCAGGCATTGGTGCAGCAAGTCGAGCCAGGAGCGCACGCAGCTAGAGCAGCGCACTGTCCCAGAGGGACAAAGCAGGAACCAGTCCAAAGAGCTACACTCTAAAATTGGTTTGGAAAATTGGTTTTTGAGGAAAGGAAATGGCACAGTAACTGTCTCACATCCCTGTGGTTGGGAGCTGTAATGAAAGGGAGGAAGGTGGGAGTGAAAGAAGAAAGAAGTGCTGTAGTGGAGGGTGGAGGGCAGAATAATTTCCACCACATGGGGATCTTTAACATGCACTGACATCGCACAGCAGCGACAGCACACCGACACCTTTGCGTTTCGCCTCCATCGAAACACAGCCACCGCGACCGGGTACGAACCCGAACCCATTTCCACATTAATGATGTCTTTACTGTAAACAAAAAAAAGAGGTACAGTTCACTACAGAAGGCGAAATGAAACTGCAGATCCATTTCACTATATGAGGTTTTTAGTATATCTGAGTTTTCTAAAGCGGGGTTCCACTGTAAATAAAACAGTGTGCAAAAATGAAGGCATCTGTACTACTTACCAGTACATTGCAGAGAGAGCAGATCTTCTTTGTGTCATAAGGCTGATGATGAGGAGCATCATCATTGTTGGAAGAGCACTTACGAACACTGAGCTCAAAAGCCTTCAGCCTGATCTGCTCAATGTTTTCTTCATGCCTTCGGGCACTTTCTTCTTGCTGCGCAAGTCAAACAGAGCAGATTTTATTTATTTTATTTATTTACACATACTGCAGTCATAAAGACCAAGCAGGGGGGCAACATTCAAAAAGAAAAATTAATATCAAACACTATGCAAATACAGCGTTCCGGCAACAAACAAAAAAGAAAACCAAACAGAGGGCAATGATATTGTTAAGTTTACACATACAATAGGATGCTCTTTTCAAAAGGAGCGGCATCCTGAGCCGAAAAGACATTTGCTGGCAGTGAGTTCCATGTTGTGATTGTTCGGGGAAAAAATGAGTTTTTGAACATATTTGTGCGTGCAAAGTACGGGGTAAGGTTATGGTTGTGGCTATTGCGTGTCTGTCGTGTAGAACGTGGGGATATATAGGGAGCAGCATTAATATTAAATTGACCAGAGTAAAATGAGTAAAGAAATTTAAGCCTTGCAAGTGCTCTCCTTCTTTCTAGAGTGGATATTTTCTTCGTAGACATCAGAATTGATGGCGAGATAGAGCTATGGTAAGCGTTAAAAATGAAACGGACGGCTTTTCTTTGGATCATTTCAAGTGTCTTTATATCCTTTTTTAAGTGCGGATCCCATACGACAGAAGCATACTCAAGTTTCGGACGAATTAGTGTGTTGAAGGCAAGTTGTTTAAGCTCAGAGGGAGCGTGTTTTAATTTGTGTCTTAGAAGGCCAAGGTTTCTTGAAGCAGACGAGCAAATGTTATTAATGTGGCTGGACCATGAAAGGCGATTTGTAATGGTGACTCCAAGATATTTGTATTCGCTCACCTGTAGCAGTGGAAGATTGTTTATTGCGTAATTAAAACTGTATGGCGCTTTCTTGTTAGTAACCTGAAGAAGAACCGATTTGTCGCTGTTTATTTTCATGGACCAAAGGGTGCACCACTCTAGGACATTATTAAGATTTGACTGCAGGCATTCTTGGTCGGTAGTGCTGCTAATTTTCTTAAGCAGAATGCAGTCATCTGCGAATAGTCTAATACTGACCTCGGACGTATTTACAGAGTTAACCAAATCATTTATATAAATAAGGAATAAAAGAGGCCCAAGTACGCTGCCTTGAGGTACACCAGAGGTAACGGGTAAAATACCTGAATTAGATTTTTTAACATCGACGAACTGTTTTCTGTTGGAAAGATAGGTTTTAATCCATTCGACAAATGCTGTTGGAAGACCAAGATGCTGAAGTTTAAAGATGAGCTTATTGTGCATGACGCGATCAAACGCCTTGCTGAAATCTAAAAATATGACGTCAACCTGTCCAGCATTGTCAATCAATGAAGCGAATTCATGAACTGTAGTGACGAGCTGAGTAACCGTAGATAAACCTCTTCTAAAACCATGTTGAAAGGGAGACAGGATGCTATTTTTTTCCAGAAACGACATAAGATATTTAGATATGACATGCTCCATAAGCTTGCAGGTACCTGAAGTTAGCGATATGGGACGGATTTTCCAAGTAAATCATACAATTGAAAATAATGTGCTCAAATACAGCAGAACCGCAATGATAAACCCATCATTTATATATATTTCAATCTTTCACAAATTTTTCGTCAACCTGCAGCCAAAGTATTATCTACAATGGGCTAATCTTTGGGCAAGTTAACAACTTCCCATAACTGCTGCAGCATACCTGCCTGAATCCAGCTTGCCTTTTTTATTAAGAAAAGCATCACACCAATGTCAACTTAGGCCTTAAGATTAGGTACGTAATTTAGACCCCAACAGCAGCAGTAACATTACAACTGCTAACATATATAACAGCGAGTCAGCTTTAGTGCATGGCACCAGGCTGGCTGCGGCTACGATAAATTAGGCCTACAGGACTAGACAACAAGGGAGCTAGAAAATCCCAGAAATTAGCAAGCCGACGTGCACATCTGGAACACTGAGACCATGCAACACTCCTGGGAAACTCTTGCGTACAAGTAGCTGGTCTGTATACAACTCTAATACTACTACCTGTCATTCCCAGTAATTTCACTTGCTCATAAGCAACCAATCTACTAGCAGTGGCAGCTAGTTTATTGATTAGATTAGTTTGGCATTCACAACCGCTAACGGAGTTCAAGATTCTTAGACACTGGCCACGGCGATCATCGGCGGTGAGGGCCTGCCAGGTCCTCCTGCAGTTCTTAAGAGTGTCAGGCCTGCACGACAGGCTGTGACTTTGCGGAAGCCTTTTCGTCTTCTGCTTTTTCTCACCTCTCCCTTTCCTCGCTCACCTATATACCCCCTCATCCCTTTCCCCCAGCGCAGGGTAGCAAACTGGTTTCATCTTCCTCCACCTTGGCGGTTTCGCAAGTGGTTGGTATAGATAAACACGAGTGGTTAGCTAGAGTGGGTCAGCGCTGCTCGTTTTGTACCCCTGTTCACCCATGTGCCAATCTCCTGCCACTGCCGCTCGGTTTGTGTTGAGAGTCCCCAGTAGAAAATAAATACCCACAGAACTAAAAAGAGAACCCCCAATATAATGTTTGACACGACAAAAGAGTGCACTGTTCACCTTGAGCTGGATCTTTTTCTGCAGCTCTTCAGCCGTGGCCAGCTGTGCTGCAGTCAGGGCAGTGAGGCGTTGCTCCCGTTCCCTGCAGAAGAAGCAAAATGAGTGCCAGCTTTGAAAAGGCTGCTCTTGGTACCAAGCCAGCGAAATATAAAAGCTCCCAACCTTCCACCACGCTTTTCCAAAACGCACCAGAATCAAAAACTACCGAATTTTTTGCTGTTCAGTTCATCGCTAGTCTGCCAGGCCACACACAAGGGCACTGTTTTATCATCTTTAATCTCCGCTTGTCCCGGACTGCGGGCTCCACAATTGTATCGCTGGCATGTTCATTGCTGTGAGCTGCGCACACGACGTCATGCCATCCCGCAGAGAACTACATGATATGAGGCAGGGCAGGCAAGGGTATGATGCCTCTTATATTTGGAGTAATATTTTTTTTTTTTTTTGGCCAGCACGGGGCACGAGCACGTAGGCAGCAATATACAGAACATATTGCACATTATGACCTTCATTGAGTTTTTTAGGATGTGTTTACAAAATCTTTGCGTAATTTGTGCATCCCCTTTTTGAAGCCTTAATTTAAAGAAAAAAATGCGCAAATCACACGACTACTAAATACGGTCATCTGGCCTGACAGCCAGAACCTCAGAGACTGGCAGCAACCACTCTTTGTCGGAACAAAACCTAACATAATTTTTCAGCCTTTCAGTCCCACCCGATGAATAGGACACGTCAGGAAACCAACCAAATGGTCTCATGCAAGGAAACCTCAAATAAAGATCAAGTATGATATGAACTTTCACAACGAGACCTACTGCTTTCGAGTAGGTTGACTTGAGTGAGTCACAAAATGGAGTTAATTGTAATTCGCAATAGCAAAGGTTCTTACAACAGCACTGAAACACCTTTTCCTCACCTTTCTTTCTGCTTCAAAAGGCTTTGACGAAGCTTTTCTTTCTCTAGCTGCTGCAGTTGAACCTTCTCATCTTTCAGCTTCCTCTTCTCTTGTATTTCTAACAGCTTGGCCTGACGCTCAGCCTCCAGGACCTTGCGTCGCTCCTGAGAAAATTTTACCAGCGGTATTGATTGTCAAAGTTTAGTTTAGCAGAGAGTTAATGTAGAGAAAGGGGTCCCAGAGTAAAAGCTGTAGTCGAGTACCACTTTTCATGAGCACTAGAATTACATAACTACGAAAAGATTGCAATTACCATGCATTACAGGAGCTGGTTATTAGAAAAACATAAACTAAGACAAGTACTAATACAATATCAAAACAAAAGTGTCATTCCATATTCCATAAGCAAGGTGCAGAAATACATAAAATGATAAAAATAAAATTTTAAATACATGAGGGAGTGCTTAATAAACAGATTCACAACAGCGCTACGGCACAAGGACAGAAGAAACACGAAAAACACAGGACGGGCGCTGTCCTGTGTTTTTCGTGTTTCTGTTTATTAAGCATGAACCAACTAGCCCACACCAGAATCCTCTTATGAGGGAGTGCACTCAAAAAATAAGAATACAAATATACATTCTCAATTTATGCAGCAGAAGACAAAAGATAATAACAGGAACATGATAATGGTAAATGCAGTTCAGAAAAATATAGGTACGTTTAAAGTGAGTGCCTGAGTGACAGGAGGACATGCTTTTGACCTAAGTCTGAGCATTCCAAAGTTTCACTTTGGACATTTCATTTTGGACAAGAATGTTCTTGCCTGCACTGCTAGATAAACTAAACGTACTTTTTAATAAACTTACATAAAGATCTCACTGGGTTACAGTCAAAATGCTAAAACCTAATCACCAAACATCCCTGCAGTTAATTGCTATTATTCATTTTCACAAAGACACTCCTGAAAAATAGAAGGCTGCTCAAAAAAAAAATGAGAACGAAGAAAAATTTTTTGAGACTGACCTCTGCAGCAGCTTCTTTCGCAGCTTTTTCCTCTTGCCTCCTCTGCCTTTCTTCCTGAAATAAAATATTGAAAGACAAGGCAACACAGTTTGCAGTGCAAAAGAGAGCCTCTCTAGACTGTTGATCAACACCCAAAAGTAAAGCAGGTCATCACACTGACACAACAAGAAAAAAAAAATGGTGAAGCAGAATAGTCAGCAGGCCTGCAAGGTGCTCAAGCCACCGCACACAACTAAAAACAGATACCAAGGATGCCTTGTAACCTGCTTTCCTCAAATCCACTGATATTTCTACATTTACCCAAACCATACTGTAAATTCACCCTCTCATGTTTCAGTAGAAAATTACACTTCACTCTCCAAAGCATCACCAGCTAGAAGTCGCCATAGTTTTTAAAATTTCGCTTCAATTTGAACATATTCAATTTGAACATAGGTCGGGCGGGCTGGGGCATGGCCGGGCGGCGCGGACCAGGCACTCACAACCGACGCCCACGGCAGCCGCAGGACACCGAAGCTCCGGGACCAGGACGGCGATGAAGGGACCCCAGCACCTCCACCAAATGTAACGTGGCGGCCAGCCAAAGAATGAGGCGTGATGAACCATGAAGAAGAGATGATTTAATGGCCGCTGGCCTAGCGCGAGCGCTCCGTCCCGCGCCACTGCCAGCTTCGTCTTCCTCGCAACAATATCAACACTTCTGAACACATTCCCTTTCCCCCCATGCTTATTATCATTACAATTTTTTCCTGCAAATCATACATGTTAACAAGGTGCAGCTTGCTAAGGTTTCTCATCTATTTCTTTACCCGCCTTTGCTGAATGTACATGGTGATCACTGAAATTATGTAATATTTACTTCCTGCTAGGCAAGACCAACTCCTAACCCGCTCCTGCTGCAGCCTCCAAATAGGGCTGCGGTATTTGCAAATATGAATAAAACAATAATACTACATCCTTATCAGTCAAATGTCCTCACACAGAAGGCAAAACAAGTTAGTTTCCCACCCTTTCAGTTGGTGGCAAGTTCCACGAGTCACCAAATGAATCACCAAAATTCAGGGGGCACTTTGTTTACCTAAAGTGCGGTTAGGCGAAAGCGTTAAGCTCAGTGTTGCTCTTTGTGTCACTTATGTGTAGTTAAGATGTTAAGCTTCGCCTCTAAGTGTGGAACGCGGCAGCGTCTTGCAATGCTGCCAGCGAGTCCACAGAACCCCATCGCCTGTTCGGTTGCTGTTTGGCTCTCTACACCTTGCTCATCGGTAAATTGGTTTTTGAGGAAAGGAAATGTATCTGTCTGGCATATCTCAGTGGACACCTAAAACCACCCTGTAAGGGAAGGGAGGAAGGTGAAGACACCATATTCACTAGACACACCTTTGTTCATTCCAAACCATGGAGCTGGCATGGCGGAGTGGTTACCATGCTCGTCTCGCACTCCGAAGACCCTGGTTCGATTCCCCAACTCGACCAATTTCCTACGCGGTTTTATTTATTCTTCTGGTCTGACTAGAAAGGTTAATTAGGCTAATTGGTTAATTAACTAATTAACTAAACTTAGTCCCACTTACTTGGAACATCACTATACCATCCCTTTAATTGGTTGCATGGTTATTAGCCAAAGTACCATTGGCCCTGTTTGAAATTCGCGCACTGTGACGTACCGGTCATTTCGGCCAACTGAAAAGCGTGACATTTCTGTCGACAACTCCTGCTTACAACGATGAGGCATTAAAGGCTTCCGCCTTAAAAGTCGCGTGGTGTGCTTAGAAGTGCACAACAGAGATATTGTGGACAGTGCACTTTAAATGTGCAGTCAAAAACTACTGACACGAGAAACAATTCCAGACTTTTCATCCTGCCCAGGCCAAAGTGAGATCAACTAAAGCTTTTCCTTCTTAATGTGTGATTTTTTTTTTTGTTATTGATCCTATGTATCGCAGCATCTGTGAGTGTTTTATTGTACATTCTCCTGCATTACATTGTTTGTATTTTGAATATTTCAGTAACTCATAATACACTATGTACCTATATTTATTCTGTACGTCACTAATTAAGGGGGGACACTGGTCTTTGAGACTAAAAAATGACCAAAAAAAATCGGTTTTCAGAAAATGACATTTGTAGAATGTACAGCAATTATTTTCCAACTGTACCAATTTTTTCCTTCAAGAAATCAACGTTTTGACCATAATATTAAATTCAGATCATCATGTGGGATGAATTTATGCAAAAGCAGACAATTTAATGGCATGAAAATTTTGGACATCTGGCTGTCTTCGTATGTCGATATCTGAACATCTAGAACAGATAGAGATGTCACATTGTTTGCTAAGGGAAGCTGAAGGCACAGTGTGTGCAATAACCGAAGCAGATTTGTTCAATCACACTTAAAAAATTTATAATTTTGCAAAGTTTATCGATGCGTTATATATTCACACCTTGAACATTGATATTCCAAGTGCTGTAAAATTACCAATGAGGGTAAAATGGAAAAATGATTTTGATTATTGCACTCTTTACTCACCATACTATGTAGCAATAGATTAAAAATTATTTTTGATTGAGCAGTTTTTTTTGCACCAAGGTACTAATGAATGACTAATTAAAATTAACTATCTTGGGAAAGTAGTAATTTATGAGAAAGATAATTTCATTGTTGAAATCAGCATAAAAAACTGAGCAAGGTGGTACAGTTTCATTATGATTGGACTAAAAATAAGGAAAATAGGTTTAAGACCAGTGTCACCCCTTAATGTGTTGTGTACTATTTTGTATTTTGTTGCATATTGAAATTTATTTTCATGGGAGGTCCCGGTCTTGTACCACGGGACCTCTCGCTGTATACAATTGTAACTTTGATTGAATTCCTCAATAAACTTTCAACTTCAACTTCAACTTCAACCCTTGAACCATTCTCTGAGCAGAGCTTTGAGCGTTTAAACCAAGAAATGGCCGAGATGTGGGCACCAGCCCAAGAAAAAGCCGAGGTAGAAGGATATGAGCACCTGGTCTACTAGAATAAAAAGTGTTCCAATTGAAATACGATAGTAAAAGCAATTTAGCTACCTGGATATCCAGCAGACGTGCCTCATGGTCCTTTTCACGTGACAGAAGGTCATGGCGCTTGTTCTGAGCTTCCAGGCTGTTGATGAAAGCTATTTCGTTGACCTGCACATCAGTGACAATTTTGAAATGCTCGAGTTAGATGTGCATGCAAGCTTTTGCGTAAATTGGACACAATTTTCCAGGCCAAACGGCACTCCAAGGGTTGTTGAAAACCACCAAGCAATTAAGTCATTCAATTTCGTGCATAATAGTTTCCACCATCATCCCTTGGCAGTTAAGCGAGCAATTCTTCAATTTTCAATAAAATGGGAATTGCATGCTTTAAAAACAAAAAACAAAAAAACGCATACTTTTTCAGGCTAGAACCAAGAGGCAACTCTGTCGGCTGTGGACATTTAGACTGCCGGGGGTCTAGGCTCCCCTGCCACAAGAATAATACTGAGGCTGATGAGTCGAAACTTAAAGGTGCACTGAAGAGGAATCTGAACTCGTCTTTTTGCCGCGGGAACTCGATCTACACATTCCGAGCATTCTTAGAAACTGTGACTTATTGCCCTGTGTGGCCGATTTCCCTAATTAAATCGAATTAACGTCCGGCTCCCGCCTTTTTTTTTTTTAATTCTGCCTCGTACGGTGGGCGGAGTCGACCAACGCGGGGAGCGCCTTTCACCCAGTCCCGTGGCGGCTTGCCGCTCTGTCATCAGCGGAGTAATACGTAGTAGTCCGTAGAAGCAAATAGTCCGCGCGTATTTTTATTTCTGCAGGCTTATTTTGCAGTTATATTATCTGCAAATGAAACTATTTATTCACGGAAACCTCAAAACAAAATGAAGCGAAAGCAAAGCCTCCACGGAGCTGGCTGAAAGGCACTCCCTGCGTTGGTCGACTCCGCCCACCGTACGAGGCAGAATTTAAAAAAAAAGGCGGGAGCCGGGCATTAATTCGATTTAATTATGGATATCGGCCACACAGGGCAATAAGTCGCAGTTTTTAAGAATGCTAGGAACGTGTAGATCGAGTTCTGGCGGCAAAAAGACGAGTTCAGAATCCTCTTCAGTGCACCTTTAAAGCGTGCTCTCACCTTCTCCTCCTCGTCGTGGGCCCTCCTGACTTTGTTTTTCAGCTGCAGCTCCCGCTTCTCAGCAGCCCGCTGCAGCCGCTTCTCCAACACCAGCCGCCTCTGCAGCTGCAGTTCCTCCTGCTGCGCTTTCTTCTCCTCCACCTGCAGACAGAGCGTGCACCATGGCGCAGTGAAATCACTACGAGCAGCTGTGGCGACAATTCTCAATGTTTTCAGCCCTGGGGAACGTCAGCTGCTATCATAAGGTGCTGAGGTTCATGCATTCATGCATTCGGTGCACAAGTGTGCCATCCCTGGTAAAAAGTTTCTTCAATGCCCCAAAGCTGCTCTGACATGTGATGCGATGTACCAGTCACCTTAGTTGAATTTTCACTGCTCGGGGCTTCCACTGGTCGACGTATATACACGACATTTCAACTTAAAATTTTTCTTTAGAAAATGAAGATCAGAAGTAAGATTAGAAGGATTTTAGAAAATGGCCCCAAATACTGCTATGAACCACCTAGCTCCCGGTCTCGGCTGCTCGGCATGGTACATGAACTGGGTGGAAAAGTGGCACAACATGAGAAGGAGCGAATCATCGGAGACTGAGTAGATTGCGACTACCGTCATGTAAGTGATAGAACCATTTTGAAGCCTCCCATTCAGAAAGTTGAAAAATTGTTGAAAAGCAATCAGCTTACTATACTAGAATCTGATAAAGAAGGAGGCTTTGTCGTCTTTCCAAGGGGAATGTTCGAAACAAAAGCAGCGGTAAATAAGAACTTCAAGCCCACAACTTTTGGTACCAAGAAACAGAAGCGTGCTGCAGTGAAGCTCCTGAAGGACACGAATTTGCCCTCTTTGAGCAAAGCTCTGAAGGAAGTGAAAAGTGCAAGTTTGGAAGTCTGTGCTTACAAGTGCCGTGAATGTGTCTTCCCTTGTGTCCTAACCCTTTCGCGCAGTTAAATCTTTATTTCAGAAATGAACCAACTAGCACGGCAAATCCTTTTGCAATCACAAAAATCCCCTGCTAATTATTCAAAAAGCATCCGAAATAACATAGCAGATTGATTTCAAATAATTTTGAACACACGCTATTTGATCCGTTCAAATAATGAAATAAGAGGATATTCATATTGCTATTCGAAACTTTTGTATATTCGCATACCTTGAAAAAAAACTCGCATTGCATTTCAGTAAACATGACAGGTGCTCAAGCAACCCAGAAAGCTCTCTGCGAAACCCAGTTTGAGAACCTCTGAGCTATCGAATCATAGGAAAAACAGAGGAGAAGGCTGCTAGCCGTTAATGCTGTCTAACCTGTCAATATCAGAGAGTCAGGCAACCTTACAGATCTTTTTCACTAAAGGCTGTTCCAATAAATCAAAAAAAGGAACAGAGCTCATGGTTCAGCCAAGTTTTCTGGCCAGCATTTGCTGGTGCCAAGGCAAGCCAAAGGCTGTCAGCAGGCCAATCTTGCCACATTCCCTATGAATGTACACGGCTTTTTTGCTCTCTACCACAATGCCTGTTGTCCTCACCATGTCACTGTTGAGGCTGAGATGTATTATGCACTTTCCTGACATGCTGAGGTGCAATATCTTAAGGTACAGCCTTTGTCAAAAGTTTAAAGCCCAGGGAAGTTAGCTTCTAAGCCAGAGTCATTGGTCATCAGTGTCTTACTGCGTAACAGTTAAAAAAAAAGTGAAAGTTTCTCCCCACATTCCTTTTCAATTCATTAGGAATTTATAATTGCAAATAAAAGGGCATCTATTGTAAAACCAAACACAGCTCTAAAATCTGCACTCACAACTGGTCGGTGAGCAGCACCTCTACGAAATCAATGACGAGGTGAAACTCCTAGCAAGGTCAGCCCATCTGCCTAATCAACAAGTTCGAACTCTGCCCTTTTAAACCAGTTGCTCTCGAGTAAAACAGGAACTGCAGATAGGTTTTATATAAGACCCAAGATCGTTTAGCAATTTTTTTAAACAATGTTATCTGCAACCCTAGCACTTTTCCTTTAGTTTCATACAAGGCTCCACCGTCCAGTTCTCGTTCAGCCGCTCATGGAAAGTTCTTGCTTCCAATATCTAACAATCATTATGGTCATCGATGTCTCCGTTTTTGTGGTGTCAAAATTTGGAATGCTATCCCATGCTCAGTCATATCTTAACCTAACACATTTAGAGAATTGAAGAATTTTTTCCTTCACACAGAAGTGTCTCAGTGAAGCGACACTATATGCGTCTGTGGCGTGGCATATTACTATTAATCTATTCAACATGGCAGTTTGAATGTAGAATGACATTTATTTTTTCTTTGGTTATATGTATGTCATACGATAGTGTTTCAGTTTGTATAATGTTGTTTTGTATTGCAATTGTTTCATTCTAAACCGACAAATATGTATGTTATTTTTTTTTCTTCTGAATCGTCAGTAGACTTATTTGTATTCATTTTGGGATCCACGACTAGCCTCTGGCTAAGGATCCTTGAGTGTCTTTATGTAATTACATGTGTACTTTGAAATAAAGATAGAAAGATAGATAGATGAACAGCACAAAAGCTTGGCAAACCTTTTTAGACTGATCTCTGCACCGCTGTGCTTTCTCTTCCCGAATGCGTTCCCTCTGCTCCTGTGCCTTGGCCTGTTTCTCTTTGTGGCGCTGCATAGTCTCAGACAGGGACCTGGAACGAACCAATGCATGCAGACATAAAATAGAAGGCAAAATTCAAAGCATGCTTGCATCAAGTACACTATGGAAAGACTGATTCTTCATCAATGAAAATGCAGCAAGCAAACCTTGCCATTGTAACATGAAGGCTCTCTCCATTTCCAAAATGACACATTTCTTCCCAAGTGTCGTTAGTAAAACTGGCAAATATAGAAATGGTGTTCCTTTTACACAAGACCAAGATGCCCCGCTGCAGTGGCTCAGTGGTTACGGCGCTCGGCTGCTGACCCGAAAGACGCGGGTTCGATCCCGGCCGCGGCGGCTGAATTTCTATGAAGGCGAAATTCTAGAGGCCCGTGAGCTGTGCGATGTAAGTGCATGTTAAAGAACCCAAAGTGGTCGATATTTCCGGAGCCCTTCACTACGGCGTCTCTCATAGCCTCAGTCACTTTGGGATGTTAAACCCCATAAAACCAAACCAACAAGACCAAGATATTGTATAGTTTCTTCCTTGAATAAAAATCTTACCCCTATCAGCAAAAGTGAGAGTAAGCACTGTCAACATAAAATCAAATGGAAACAAGACAACTGAAATGAGAATAGCAAAATGTGAATATTTTAGCTGAGGGAGACTGAATATTCGAACTTCCACTTTCACTTTGGTGGCGTGAAGACCACTGTGTGGAAGTGTCAATAAAGCCTGTCCCTATTTGTTCATCAGCAGATTAATACTTTTCAGTAAATGTTTTTGCATCACAGTTATCCTGTTCACGTTTCATTTGATGCTGATGAGTACATCTTTGTTAGTGGTGGTCGTAGGTGGTGTGGTCAACTATGCAGACAGTAAAAAAATTTTTGCAACGCTCCTGCCACATCAGACACATCTGAGACACCAAGCAATCTGTGCATGCTCTAAAAATGGTCAAAGATACTCTATATAATTTTCTTGTACCTATAGAACAGCTAAGGTTGTGCATAAAGCAAGCACATTTAGTTATGCAGTATCATAACTACATGATACTGCATGCAATTGCAAAAAAGAAGGGCAGACATGCTGCTCAGCAGTAGCTAAGTGGCTCTGGCATTCAGCTGCAGAACCCAAGGTCATGGAATCAAATCCCAGCTGTAGCGTCCATATTTTGATGGAGGTGTAATGTGAAAATGCTCAATTCTCCATTAAAGGTGCACTGAAGAGGAATCTGAACTCGTCTTTTTGCGGCAGGAACTCGATCTACACGTTCCTAGCATTCTTAGAAACTGCGACTTATTGCCATGTGTGGCCGATTTCCCTAATTAAATCGAATTAACGTCCGGCTCCTGCCTTTTTTTTTTAAATTTTCCCTCGTACGGTGGGCGGAGTCGATCAACGCGTGGAATGCCCTTCAGCCAGCTCCGTGGAGGCTTTGCTTTCGCTTCATTTTGTTTTTTAGGTTTCCATGAATAAATAGTTTCATTTGCAGATAATATAACCGCAAAATAAGCCCGCAGAAATAAAAATACGCGCAGACTATTTGCTTCTACGGACTACTACGTATTACTCCGCCGATGGCAGAGCGGCAAGCCGCCACGGGACTGGCTGAAAGGCACTCCCCGCGTTGGTCGACTCCGCCCACCGTACGAGGGAGAATTAAAAAAAAAGGTGGCAGCCGGACGTTAATTCGATTTAATTAGGAAAATCAGCCACACAGGTCAATAAATCGCAGTTTCTAAGAATGCTCGGAACGTGTAGATTGAGTTCCCGCCGCAAAAAGACGAGTTCAGATTCCTCTTCAGTGCACCTTTAAGGGGGGATACAGCACTTAAAAATATTTCCTAGCTAGCTGGTACTATAGCTGTTCGGTAATTACAACCAACACCCTCGTAAAGTCATCCCCAAGGCGTTAAATAATTAAGGACAAAGCTCAAAATTTTTATATTTTCACATTGGCAAATCGACATTCTGTGCAATAAATATATGAGTTCTTTTTCAGATAAGTAGTACTCAGGGAAATAAAACCTATGCTTCAGTATGCATATCTATATGAAAATGTTTCTTAAAAAAACTTTCAAAAGCTACTGCAGGAGTACATAGAAAAATAGAGAGAATAACTGCACTACTCAGCACCTCAGGGCAAGCAGAATCATTCTACTGCCATTTCATTATGAAATGCCGAAGTGATGAGTGGTAGCAACTGCAGAAAAAGTGAAAGCTGAGAAAATCAACCGTAAAGTTTTTTTCTCCCGTCTGCCTCATTTATTGCCTCGTATCCTTTTGTTCGGTTGGTTTATGGGGTTTAACGTCCCAAAGCGACTCAGGCTATGACGGAGGACGCCGTAGTGAACGGCTCCGGAAATTTCAACCACCTGGGGTTCTTTAACGTGCACTGACATCGCATGGTACACGGGCCTCTAGAATTTCGCCTCCATCGAAATTCGACCACCGTGGCCGGGATCGAACCCGCGTCTTTCAGGTCAGCAGCCGAGCACCATAACCACTAAGACACTGCAGCGGCCTCCGTATCCTTTTGCTTTATATCGGAGAAATGTGCCACTGCAACCAATGGAAGCTCTGAACTTCTGATCTCTCGTCTCCAAGGTGGCACAAAGATGGTGGTGCTCAGTCGTCAGAAGCCCACAAAATTTTCAATGTGCCCGGACCAACAGAAGCGCAATTCACTCACAGTTTCTTGTGAAAGTGTCGTTTTCTGAATTTGTATTGCATATTTTTTGCCATGGGACAGATGCAGCCCTGAGCGTTACGTATAAAAATAAATTGAGAAATTAAAAATTTTCTCCAAATTGGCCATTTCATTTGCAGTGTCCCCGCTGCCTTAAGGCGTCCCTCATATCCCACAAGCAGTTTCTGGAAGTTAAACCCACATACTAAACCAAAAGGCAGATGCAGCCAACTAAATATCATCTCATGCAGGTTTCGATAAGCCACATGACGTAACCAGCTGCCGCCCTGTCAAATGCGAGAAACAGGTGACACCAAATATGACACAATGAGGAAATGTTCAAAACATAACTATTTGAGGAAGCACACTAATAATAATGCGAAAATGGTTTCTGCACAGTCTGGTTTCTTACTAAATAAAATCTGTTCGAGGTGCATTAAACCATGGAAAGCGTTTTTTGCTCTGTAGAAAAAAGTAGCCCTGCCTTCCTCTCTAGATAGTCTACACTGAGACAGATTTTACTTGTACCATTAATTAGCTTTCATCCAATTTGTATTCTTTCTCTTCAATTACAGAAGAAAATCAGCTTTCTACAGTGCAGCACCTTTGAATACACCGGACTCCCTTTAGGATGAACTTGTAATGACCATGAGTACGTGTTAGTCTTATCACAAGTTCATGTTAAAAGAAGCGCCCCAAAAATGATATGTGCACGTTATGTGTGAACAGATATTTGTTACATGAGGGTAATAGCAAACAGAGAAAATATTGCAGTATGCATGAGGTAAGCTCCACAACACACAGGTGCCCATTTTGGCAGCTTCCTCTCTCTCTCTTGCGCCCTCTACAGTGTAGCTTTTAACCATACGAGTAGGTGCACAAGGCACGTTCCAATCCGCCGCAGGCAATGTGCACAAGGCGGCAATATCTGGCCATCTCTGCACTGCACTAACACGCGCTGCGACACTGCGTCAGTTAAAAATTCAGCACCTAAATTTTAAGCCCCAAGCAAATGTGCGGGTGCATTCCGTGCCAACACATCTTTCAGTTTGCCAGAGGCAACGCACGGCAAGTGACGCACGGCCAAGTGAGGCACGGGCAAGTGAGGCACGGGCAAGTGAGGCACGGGCAAGTGAGGCACGGGCAAGTGAGGCACGGGCAAGTGAGGCACGGGCAAGTGAGGCACCTATGATGCTGAGATCTGGCCATGTCAGATCTTTGCACTGCATGCGGGCAGGCATGAAAGCCTTTCCTGCACCGGCAAGCTTCCCCCCCCCCTCCCCCTCCAAGAAACTGCAATCCCACAAGACAAGGACAGCGCTTTATGCTGGCGTGGGCACCTCATGAGTGCTGCTTCATGAGGCATAGTTTGCAGTCACCGTAAAAGTTCCTCTTACCCAAAGCATGTGCAAAACAGTTTATCTTAAGCGAATTTATTTTTTACACTGGACCGTACTTGCAACCAACTGGTCATATTGTGCATCTTATCTGAGAATTAATCTTAACCGAGTTCATCGTAACGGGAGTCTACTAAAATGCAACTTTACACAAGAAGAGCCTTCTTGCAAAGCAGAGTTTGTTTCTGTTGTAATGGACTATATAGACCGGTGGCAGAGAATGTGACCCCAGTCAGAAGACGACGAAGACAAGTAAAAGCTGATGCAATGACTCAGAGCTTCACACAGAGCTTACGGCTCAGCGTTTCAGCAAGGGAGCCCTGGGACTGAACCCCGCATCCCAGATGGTGGAGGTCGCTCCTGATCCTTGTCCTCATCCTTGAACCCCGCAGCCGTACATTACCTTCACCGGCCATGATGCAAGATGATGCCAGCCAGACATCACCGCCAGTCCCCGCATCCATTCTGTGCTCTGATGCCCAACAGCAGTGCAACCCGACTATCTTCAGTGGTACTGATGACCAGGACATAGACGACTGGCTGGCCTCCTACGAGTGCATCACCCTTACAACAAGTGGGACGATCCTGTCAGGTTCAATGTGCTCTTTTACCTCACTGGCATAGCCAATCTTTGGTTTCGCAACCATGAAGCTGATATTCCAACGTGGTCCTCCTTCAAAACGCAATGCGGGGTTCAAATGCAGGGTCCAATGTGATGCAGAGTTCAGTTCAAAGGCTTCCTTGCTGAAACGCTGAGCCGTAAGCTCTGTATGATCCTTTGAAGCGCTGCTCTATCTTCTACTTCGTTGCTGTCTTCTGAGTGGGGTCACATTCTCAGACGTCGGTCTAGTCCACTACACTATGTGCACTGTCTAATGCTTCATATATTTATACTAGTACTAGCCATATGCACTGTACTTCCTAATGTACACACAATATTTGTGGCATCCCTCTCGATAATAAAGACTGCACACATTGCATTTTGTGCAGGCAATACTGAAACCTCCAAAAAAAAACCTGATCTGAGTAACATCACTACAGACGGAAACCGTCAAGAGAGACAAATAATGCAGCAGAAAACATATCATGCAGAAGAAAGGCCCAACCTTTTTCGTGTCGCACAAGACAGCTTTTCGTGCATCTGAAGAGCCCGTCCAGGGGTGCGCAGCTCAAGCTCTTCCAAGCAATCCATCTGGTCACCCCAGCTGAGCCCCATATCATGAACCATCTCTTCAGCTGTGTTCACACCAGAAAAAAAAAACACGCAGTTGTGAGATAGGCATGACATTTTTAGTCTTGAACAATGTAACAAGCCTCTAACCCTTAATGTCAACCCTTTGTGGTCATAAAGTTTTGCTTTCTTCACAGTTCTTCACAATGGTCACAAACTGTTCAGTGAATTTCAGATATCATGGAGAAGTACCACTGCTGTGTACAAGTGTTTAGTGCAACATTTAAGCCCATTTCACTCCCTCGGTGTTTTGGCTTTTCAACAATGATCTGACTATCATACTTATACGTATATAACATATCAACGAATATAACACGAGGGGGGAGTTTGAGAGCATGTGAAAAATTTTTTTAAAATATTACAATTATAACGCGATTTCAGCCTGTTCAAGCTAACTACAACCAACGACATGCAAAAAATGATGACGGCTCGCAAAAATAAGGAAGCAATGGATACGTAAGTATTACTTGAGAGGCAGCACTTCAGGAATGTATGCGACATCATCGAGCACATCTAAGGCTCCGACGCAATAACGCCCGTAGTCTGCTGTATAGCAGCGCCCATTTTGGGCAGAGATCATGATGTTTGCCATAGGCATTAAAGGAAAGCGGCAATGTGTTTTGGGAATTTGATGAGATTCAAGGATTGAAAGGTATGAAGCTTCTACGTATGAAAGTTTTTATGCTAGCATTTAAAATGGAGCCATAATCCTAGTTAAAGCAGTGACGATCTTCAGGCTGCTTCTCACCGAATCAAGAAGCCAGGTGATAACACCATTTTTGGTGAGATTTCAGATGTCCACTGCCTTCACCCACATCGAGCTATGTGATATGACACCATCAAACAAAGCTTTGTTTTATCTTTGGTGGTATTCATTTTTCATTTTTGTGCAAATTTTTTGGTGTTGGAGATGTACCATCACCGTAGATGACGTCATCACAGGACCACCTACCAAGCACTGTGCACTGTAAAGAAGCTTAAACACTGTTATGACATTATTCGGCCATTGCATGACCATTTAAAACGTTAGCACAAAAAGGTTCTGCGTGCTTTACCTGCAAGTTTCCCACATTTGGCCTCTTTTTAAGATCGTCAAATTTTAAAACCTTTTCAACTGCTCCTTAAACAACATATCACCTCTGTTCTGTTATGCTTAGATGCATAGTCATAAGCTAGCACAAGTGTCATCCTCGCTAGAATGATCTTTACTATCAATGAACTTTCATAATTTCCCATGAACACTGAAATATCATTATGATACCTCACAGTAGTGCTTCTGCAAAGGCAAAATGAAAAACTGTTAGAACTGATGGTTGTTAATGCTGACCTCAAGAAACAGCGTTAAACGTCCAACATGGAAATGCAAGAAAGATTCGAAAGTTCTAACTTGACAGAAGTGAAAAAAAAATGGCAGGCACTGCCTGACACATGACTGAAATTGCCATTATCCTAGGTCAGAAGAGACCTGACAAGTGACCCCAAAGGCATAAACATGTAAAGTGATCAAGAAGAGGTTGAGCAGCACGATGACTGAAGCCAATGTGTCGCTGTCAATTAATGAGGGCACAAAGTGCCTAATGTAACTAAAACGGTGACATACTCTGGCTGCATCAGAAGAAAAGCTTTCTGTAAACATGAAGTCTTAATGCGGCCATTACTAATGCAACATAATTTTTAACACCTCACTTTATGTACAATGTCAAAACGGATGCATAAAAAAGAACTTAAAAATGTATGCATGTACAGGCGCCCAAATCTTTAGCTGGCGTGCGCGAGCGGCGACTTTTCTGTTCGTCAGCGCCATATGACGGAGCGAAGTTGGAAATAGGATGAGGCTAAGCGCATGCTCACAAAGCCCGCTCAGCTGGGGCCGTCGTCTGCTAGGCTGTTCCTTCTTAAGGACGTCACCCCTTCTTATCGCGTTTCGACGAGCAGGCAGCGTGAGTAGACAAATGGTTTTGCTCGCATTTTACGTTCCAAAGAACAGCGCTGTAGCAACCAAGCGAGGAAATAAAACTGAAAGATATGCTGAACACGCCCAATCATGCGATAAGCCGGAGAACATGGGTCGTTATCATTATGAATGGAGAACATGGGTCATTATCGTTATGAAAGGGTTATCACTAGCTCAGGCAACAATCTGCAAGTCTTCTTCTTTTGTTTTCCTGGTGAGGTAGCGAGGAGCATCTTCGATCCGACCTTTGTCCCAGTAGGCACGTATGATTCTGCCCACTGAAGTCCCAGCCACTCCAGTTGCTTTAGCATCTCCTTCTGCGATGAGCCACCCAATGACCTCCCTATAATTCGAGTCTTGTCGCTTGACATACACGGAGTGGCATCTTGATAACTGTTCCGAACTGCTGCGAGTACGGCTGCAGAGCAGCTTCACTTCACTTTCCCAGCGGCCTTTTAGTTTCGTCGCTACGCTGAAGCATAAAGCACACAGAGTGTTCATAAGCGCCCTTCGTGCAGATTAAATAAAGCTTTCGCGTCAGCAAGTAACACATCAACGATATATGTTCTCCGGCTTATCACATGTTTGAGAGTGTTCGGCCTATCTTTCAGTTTTATTTCCTAGCTTGGTTGCTGCAACGCTGCTCTTCGGAACGTAAAATGTGAACAAAACCATTCGTCCACTCACGATGCCTGCTCGTCGAAACGCGATAATAAGGGGTGACGTCCTTAAGAAGGAACAGCCTGGCAGACGACGGCCCCAGCCGAGCGTGCTTTGTGAGCATGCGCTTAGCCTCATCCTGTTTCCTACTTCGCCCCGTCATATGGCGCTGACGCACAGAAAAGTCGCCGCTCGCGCACGCCAGTTAAAGATTTGGGCGCCTGTACTATCGGCCTTAAAGGGACACTGAGGAGAGCACTATTAATATTTTTTTTATAGTAAAATCCGATAGTTCGGCATGTCATGGCTTTGTTGCCACTTGGCCGGCAGCGAAAGATGCATTTATTTCTAAGAAATTTGGATTCGAAGTTGAA
This sequence comes from Amblyomma mixtum, assembly GCF_055824585.1. Lineage (NCBI taxonomy): Eukaryota > Metazoa > Arthropoda > Arachnida > Ixodida > Ixodidae > Amblyomma > Amblyomma mixtum. Next base: position 85,701,007 of record NC_143016.1, on the reverse strand, counting down.
AAAGTTTTTCCCGCCGCTCTGATTCAAACTTGGGATTCTCCTATGACGACACAGGACTAAGTGACGTGAAACATGACGTGCGCATGACGTACCGCAGACTCCGTGATTTCTGGCGGCCAGCAGTGCGGCTATGGTGGCTAGCATAGTGCGGCCTAGCAGCAGCCGAAAAGAAATCTACCGCCGGCCGCACGTTGAAGGCATCTATCGGCTATTGCGGCCGTCGCTACAGTCGCTTCGATTACGATTGCACTGGCGTTTTACCAGCGTTACGATGGATCTCGTTCTCGAAGTCGTCAACGAAGTTCTCGCAAATAGACACCTTTAGCATACCGTGTACCTTGTTACCGCTAGCGGAATACCGGGAGCCTGCCTACCGCCGGAAAACAGGCGCTGATTGGTCCTGATGCTTCAGGAGCGCGCGTAGCTGCCGGGCACGTGGCGCCATCTGGCGAGGTTAAGGACATTTGTGCATGCATTGGCTGCACCTCAGGGATTTGTGGCTTCTCGGGTCCTAGAGTATGGTTCTAGCAACACTGCTTTGTCCTATGACGTCATCACGCTTGTACTTGCGAGTTTGGCCTGTGGCGGCGATACCTGTATTTTGGTTCTTGCTCTTTTCTACGTTGCCAGAGCTTTGTTGTCAGTATGAGTGGCGTTTTTGTAATCAGGAGCTGGTATTCTGTCGATACAAGCCAACTTCAATTTCTCCTCAGTGTCCCTTTAAAAGTTTACGGGATGCATGTTCTCGGAAAAAAAATTGTTGCACTGCCTCCCGACTCATCCATCTGGTGAAGTTACCAGCTGATGGGGCATGCTCATTCCCATACACCTTCAGACATTTCAGGTGATTGGCTTATGTCACTGTGCCAAAATACCGTATTTACTCGCATAATAGGCGCACCCCTAGTTTGGGCACGAAAAATCAGATTTTTTTTATTTCCGCGCATAAAAGGCGCACCCCGAACTTGGCACTGTGATTAGTAATGTATTTACTCGATTGCAAGCCGACACCTCGCCACCCCCCCGCTCCCCAATCTTTATTTTAACAAAGCTTTTGCTGAACTGACTACTAGTCCTCACTAGTGCTGCTGCGGACCCACAGCACGTACAACGACATCGCGTAGAACAGCTGCACACAGTTTTCAGGGATGCTCACTTTAAGCATCTGTTTGGAAAGCTTCATCTCCAGCCGGAAACGTTCCCGACTTAGGCCCGCGAAAACCTCGGCGCTTGGAGTCGCGTACGAAAATTTAGGGACGCCGCAGTCGCAACTGCCCCACTTCTCGGCCACGTCGTATTTTCCGACCTGCCGCACGCTAGCCGTGTAGCTGTTAAGGTGCTTGGCCGTCGAGCTAAAACAGCAACGCTCCGCGGCAAAGCCATAAACCACGATAAACTATCGCGCTACCGCAGATCCCGGCACTTGACAGCAACAAAAAAAAACAAAAAAAAAATGAGCTGGAGATGCTGATGGTGATATGGATAGCGAAAGCTCGCGGCGGAGGAAAACGTTGATGATGATGATAAGCTCTAAATCGGGCGCCCTCCGTGGGTGGCGTCTGGAAGCTCCTGTGCGCGTGTGTGGCCTCCGCGATCAAGCGCCCGTTGCGCGCAGCCGGAGCCGATCGCAGAGGCCTCAGCGCGTGCATTCCGAAGGCTATTCCCGCGTAGGTCGTGGAAAGTTTCGGTGCGGACCTTACACGGATCTTTTTTTTTTTAATATTTTCTTCGGGAAAACGGGGTGCGGCCCGTACACGAGTGCGTTTACGTGGTGTGTTCAATTTTGAGAGTCGAAAAATTTCCGGAAATTTTACCCCGCGTAATAGGCGCACCCCAAACTTTGAGCCAGATTTTCTGGAAATAAAGTGCGCCTATTATGTGAGTAAATACGGTAAATCTTTTCCCGCAATTGTGTAAACTTTGGTGGCCAATAGTAGGCGGATATATGGATCACTACAAGCCATACTTGATCTGGCATAGCAAAAGTGCAACATACCAAACCTGTATAAACATGAGATACTATGCTGAAAATGTTTCCCCAACTGCCTGCTTGGACAGGCACTGTGCATTTAACCTGGCTAGCAAATGTTGCTTGCATACGTACCATTTTATGTTTAACCTGACGCATGCTCACATACATGTAGGCAAACATGCACTCATGTATGAATAGTTAAGTACATGGAGAAAAAAAAAAGCTAAGATTTCTGCACCACCTCAGTGCGAAGGGACGGCAAAGGAGGGATAAACAAAACCAAATAATCAAAGCAGTAATTAAATAAAGATGCATACATTTTACATTATGTAACTTTATTAATTCTCAATGTTTCCAGCTTCATTTTTTGAGAGCAATAAAGACTAAATTTTGTCTTCTATGGGCATAGTGGATGCCTTTCAAGATATTCTTTCACCAGTTCTATTGACATTGCTTGCTATACTGCCTCATTCTCAGCTTAATTAATCCTAACCTCCTGTATATATCCATGCAACAAACCTTCAAGTGTTGAAGACTCTTGCGCTTCACCAACATCTTCCTCACATGGCGACATGGGTTTTGCTTCCTGCAATCAAAGAAAAAGAACTGTACTTTTGCTGCATTACCACTCAAGAGGACAAGTGGCTTGTCTTTATGCATTGGAAATTTTAAACTTACATCTAGAAAAGGTTGGCATTTCAGCACTTATAGTATATAAAATACAGCTGACAGCTCCTGTTAAGATAAAATCAGGTTAAAGGGACAGTGAGGAGAGCACTATTAATATTTTTTTTATAGCAAAATCCGATAGTTCGGCATGTCATGGCTTTGTTGCCACTTGGCCGGCAGCGAAAGATGCATTTATTTCTAAGAAATTTGGATTCGGAGTTGAAAATGTTTTTCCCGCCGCTCTGATTCAAACTTGGGATTCTCCTATGACGACACAGGACTAAGTGACGTGAAACATGACGTGCACATGACGTAACGCAGACTCCGTGATTTCTGCAGGCCAGCAGTGCGGCCTAGCAGCAGCCGAAACGAAAGCTACCGCCGGCCGCACGTTGAAGGCATCTATCGGCTATTGCGGCCGTCGCTACAGTCGCTTCGATTACGATTGCACTGGCGTTTTACCAGCGTTACGATGGATCCCGTTCTCGAAGTCGTCAACGAAGTTCTCGCAAATAGACACCTTTAGCATACCGTGTACCTTGTTTAACCTTGTTACCGCTAGCGGAATACCGGGAGCCCCCCTAACGCCGCTGAGCAGGCGCTGATTGGTCCCGATGCTCCAGGCACGCGCGTAGCTGCCGGGCACGTGGCGCCATCTGGCGATGTCAAGGAGATTTGCGCATGCATTGGCTGCGCCTCAGTGATTTGTGGCTTCTCGGGTCCTAGAGTTGCTAGAACCAGTGGTTCTAGCAACACTGCTTTGTCCTACGACGTCATCACGTTTGTACTTGCGAGTTTGGCCTGTGGCGGCGATACCTGTATTTTGGTTCTTGCTCTTTTCTACGTTACAAGAGCTTTGTTGTCAGTATGAGTGGCGTTTTTGTAATCAGGAGCTGGTATTCTGTCGATACAAGCCAACTTCAATTTCTCCTCAGTGTCCCTTTAAGATGAATTCTCAGATAAAACAAATAATGCAAGGCCATTTGGTTGGCTTCACACACAATTCAATGCAAAAAAAATCCATTTAAGACAACCTGTTTCCCAAGTGCTTTATATAAGAGGAACTTTCGCAGCGACCGTGAAACACAGCAATCCCACACAATGGCACCTGCAAGGCATTTGCATGGCTTAGTAGAGGAGAGATAAACTAGTTTAGTTTAGTTTATGGGGTTTAACGTCCCAAAGCGACTGAGGCTATGAGAGACGCTGAGATAAACTATAAAATGCTTCTACGCAAGAAAGCGTATCCCCACCAGACAGCTTCCGTGCACTCTTACACAAACATGCAATGGAACTGCATTGCAGAAGCATGCTTTCTTGGGGGGAAGCTTTCTTGCTGGTGTGGAAAAAGGCAAGGCACTTTCACGCCTGTCCGCCAGATCTTGCATTGCCAGTTTGTGCATAGCCAGATCTCGGCATCGCATGCATGTCATCTGTCACACATTGTCTCCAGTGGACTAAAAGGCACTCAGCGAGTGGGTCTTTTGACTTTGGGCTAAAGCTCGGGTGCCAAAATTTCAACTGACACGGTGCCACAGCATGCGTTATCGCAGTGCAGAGATAGCCAGATACCGGCGCCACGTGCGTATTACCTCCAGTGGACAGAAAGAGCATGTGGTGCACCTGTTCGTGAAGTTAAGTGGCAACAGTCACATTGCTGAAGGTGCCAGCGTGCTTGGAGCCAGAGGGAAAGGAGGAATCAGAAAAAGAAACAGAAACATTGGTCGCTGCGAAAGACAAGAGAAAAAAAGTGGTGGTGGAAAGAAGAAATCTAGAGCAATGCTGTTTTCAAGTAGGATAATGTGAGCATGTTTCATGCCCTAGCTCTTCAGCTCACCTTATGAGTAGTGCAATAAATGCTCTATTTGCATTCTCCTCTCACTGAAAGGCTATTTCATTCACAGTTTTCATGCAGCTGATGTTTGGGCACACCTACATGCTCACATACTATCTTCTCTAAGGGCCCTTCTATCAAGATGAACTTCTAATAGCACAAAGACGTTTCATGGTTCCTTCAAGTTCGTCTTAAAAGGAGTCTACTCAAGTGAAACCATGCTCAGGCCAAGATATAATTGCTGCAGTACTCTTCAGTAAAGTGGCCCCATGGCCAATTTCGTTTCCTCACCTGTGCTGTGTCTTCCTGGCACTGATCACCTCCTTGCAAGGGCCCCACATTTCCTTCAGTATTTTCAGTTACCTCTGTTGCCAAATCAGCAGAGTCCTTTTCAAGAGAATTTTCTGCGACAGGACTGTCTTCTGCAGTGCTTCTTGTAGCATTGGAACCAGTCTTCTCAACTCGTCTGGATGGATGAGATGGGCATAGAAAACTCTTTGACCTGGCACCAAGGCTTGGACCAGCCGTGCTCCCCCGTGCAGCAACTCCGTCCTTCTGGTTCTTCTGCGGCACCAGGGAAGGCATGGATGTAGCACTCTTGGGGCCTTTCTGGCCCGTGCTACTTTTGCCTGAACTCTTTGCCGGTCTAGATGGTGGCGGTGCGGAGGAAAGAGGCGCAGAGGAACGCCGTGGAGTTTTGACACGACAGGGGGCTGGAACTGAGATGGCCGGAGCGGACGGAGACCGCTTCACTCCCGTTGCCTGACCTGGCAGCGCTTGCTGCGCCAGCATTTTCTTGGGCGGCGAGTTGCGTGAGCGTGGTTTGTTGCGGCGAACTGTTTCCCAGCCTTCAGAGTCATCTGCATGAGACAAGTCAAGGAACTTCGCTGGCTTACTAGCAACTAACATACAAGGTAAAAAACATTTTTCACGCATTCTTAGGGTACAAACTTTAAGGGGAGATGAGGGTCTTGAAAACTTGTTTTTTATTTTTCGACATAACTTGTTGAAACTTAGCATGCAGGTGTATCATAGAATGCTGATTTCAATATGCATTTAGATTTCAAATATCTCACCTGGAAGAAAATTTATCGCAAAATAACATTCAAATTAGGCAATTTCTTACGGGCCTTTATAGTAATTTATCAGTCAAAGAATGATATTTTAAGAATAAGTAGACATTTGCAAAGGCCCAAAGCACATGCTAAAGCTTTCTTTTTTCCTTTAAACATGATATATGAGCAATTAGGCGAAGTGTGGGCTAATTACCGCCACGTCATTTTTTTCTTTCCAACTTTGTTTTTCATTTATGATCAGCAAAATTAGTTTGTAGACATTCTGTTAGCTTTAGGATGTGCTTTGGGCCTTTGCAAATGTCTGCTTATTCTTTAAAAATGTTTATTTAACTGATAAATTACTAAACAGGCCCGTAAGAAATGACCTAATTATGATATTTTATTTTGCCATATATTTCCTTCCAGCTGAGATGTTTGAAATCGAAATGCATATTTGAAATCAGCATTCAATGATACACCCAGGTGCTAAGTTTCAGAAAAATATGTTAACAAATAAAAAAAAAGTTTTCATGACCCTCATCTCCCCTTAAGGTAAAGCTGCGTGGTAGCAGCCACATAAAAGGTGCCATAGAGGAGTTTTACCCGCTGTCATAAACTTGGGGAAAGCGTTCGGAGTTTCTCCTTAGTGAATTTTTCTAATTTTCCAATTTTTTACCACCATGTAAACACATACAACATTATTTCAAATTGCTTATAAGGCAAACATGAATGCATAGGTGTGATGTGAAACAGAATATGGAGCAATGAAATCTCTCTCATTAGAAATGAGTGTTCGAAGCAGGCTTTGGAAATACCAGTCAAGTAATATTAACCATGGTGCCAGATAGAAGAATAATGCCTGAAAGCCTTATTTTTAGGATACATCTGCTCCAAAAAGCACCTATATGAATGGCTGTACTATACAACAAACAACTGCTATCAATCAGTTAACTTCAAGCTCAACCAATAGAAAGAATCATTAGGTGAACATGCAGCATTCCATTTTTTGTGCAGAAAGCAAGATCAACAGGTAACAGCTAGTAATCACACCATACTACTAGTAGTACACATTATAACAAGGGTTCTCGAAGTGGACTCGACAGAACTCTTGTGTTCCTTGGAATGCCTTTCGTTTCTCCAAGCATTTAAATCTATGCACGCCTCAACTACAGCCTCTCCTTCAAAAGCTCTATTTTGGGCTACACAGAGAAGTAGATGAGTTGGTATTTTATGTTAACGCAGTAGCAGCACAAAAAAAGAGATAGGCAAATAAGGCAGCGTCACTGCACTTCTCTTGGCTTCTTTGTACTGTCCCTCATTTCTTGAGTTGCTATTGCGTTCACGAGTTTATTTTGGCGCTATTCACACTGTAATTGCCATATAGCTGAATGTTTCACTATTCAGCTAGTCATTATTGCATGGGCCCTGCAACAGCTATATAGCTGAATGTTTCACTATTCAGCTAGTCGTTATTGCATGGGCCCTGCAACACTCTTTGAACACTGCATATGAACTTGCTCAATAGATAGAGTGCGCTGTCGTCAGCACCCGAGCCAGATAATACAGTTCTACACACGGCAGAGAACCAACAATCATACTCAAAAGTTGGCAAGCTCTCTCCTGTGACTGTTTTGAACTCACGCCCTCATTTGTAGACACATGCATATGTAGCTTTGGAAACAGCTTAGGTGAGATCCTTACGCCCATCACACGGCTATCGTGGCCACGGCCAGTTAGCCGCATCCCACTGGCAGGTCGGGAACCACCCTCCTGGAAGATTTCCACACACAGTGGTAGCCCCATAGTGGGCCGGGTGAGAGGGGCCAGTAAAGAAGTGCCAGCCTTTAAGCATGCCAAAGATGACGAGAGGAGAGGGAAAGGCATGAAGACACTAAAATTCACGTTTTGAGTGCTGATAACTCCGCTTCTGAGAAACAAAATTAAACGAATCCTGAAGGAGGACATTCATGAAGTGGCATCTTTTAATATTCCTGACATAAGACAACCTAATTGCCTAGTGTTGCAGGGCCCTTTGAATTGAATTTGAGCATTTTTTGACGGTCTGTGCATTTGTATGCCCTCTGTTAGATTTATTTTAGGCAGGAAGAGAGGGTCCTCGACATCTTTTGAAAGCCTTTGCAGTTCCCCAAAGCTAAAAAGATTAGAACTCCTGTCCTATACTTACTACAGGAAGTTCAAACTATTCAGGACAGCAAAGCGTTGTAAAACTGACAACATAAAAACCTCACATATAGACTAATGCTGACAAAGCATTATGAACAATGGTTTGGTTTGGTTTAGTTTATGGGCGACATCCCAAAGCGACTAAGGCTATGAGAGACGCCGTAGTGAAGGGCTCCGGAAATTTCGACCACCTGGGGTTCTTTAACGTGCACTGACATCGCACAGTACACGGGCCTCTAGAAACAATGGTCTATAGACAATTTTCACACACAAAAAAGTATAACAATATGAAACAAGAAATTAAAAGATTTTAATTAAACAATGATCACAACACCAACCGAGATCCACAGCCATGGGGTCCAGAGAGGCGCTCTTGGTCAGACCAAGGTCCCCGGATGCACTTGATCCTTTAACCTTATCAGCCCAGCTGCGTCCACTGGAACTGCTGCTCAGTGACAGGGTAGACCCACTCCTTCCATTTTCCCTTGACTTTGCCAGTCCCGCTGTAGCAGAGCCCGACGTGGGCTTCTGCGAGGCTGGAGCAGACGCATGTGCGACTGACGACGTCGATGGACTGCTCCGGGACGGTGCAGACACCTTCTGCAAATGACTGCTGCCAACGCCAGACCTGGTGACTGATGTAGTAGTTTCTGTCGTCCGAGGCCTTGTCACCGGCGTGTGGGAGAGTGGCGGTCCACTCTTCAGTGAGGAGCTGTACGAAAGTGGCTTGTGCTCTGCAAAGTGAAACGAAAGAAAATTATGTGCATGGGTCCAATACAAGACGCAGTCTACTGGAAACAGAGCAGCAGACAAAGCTGACGTGAAGCTGCAGCCTCAGCAGTTAGTGACAAGGCATGCCATAGGGATACATGGGTATCGCTGGCATTAATGCTACATTAAAAAACAAGTTCTGTTTCCCCTTGAGGCTCTAATAGTCACCTGCTACGTAAAAAACAGAATGCATAGCTTCACACACACACCCCAATCTTTTTAGGGCACACTTCATCACTCCAGGATGTTTTATATGCATGTGAGAGTCCATACTTTCCAAAGACACCCTCCCTTTCCCTTTGAGCTTCCCTCCAGAGCTCATCCATCTAGTGGCTTAAATAACTGAATTATGAAGTGTGAAACTGGAAGGAATAACTGCACACTTAGCTACGGCGCCCCTCACAGCCCACATGCTGTTTTGGGACATTAAACTCCACATACTATGCCGCTTATATAGTTTAAAATTTAAGCAAACAAATTCCCCAGTTACTGCTTCATGCAGCCAATAGTGATAGTTTCATTTCACACTGGACTTGACCACACACAAAATACGAATATTAATGCAAATCAAACAATCTACTGGAATAAAAATATGTACGGCAATGCCAAATTATTACTTGGTGGCTTCTATTACACACCTTGGTCATTACACATAGCGTTTCATAATGTGGGTTTACAGAAAACCTCCTCGGTGCTTATATAACACACTTTGCACTGAAGCACTGGCATTGCCTTTCTTAAGCTATGAGAAAGAGTGCTTTGCATAAGTTTTGCAGACAGAACAGCAATAGTGTGTGGAATGATGTGGCATATGTTTTAGTGCACCTCACTGGATTCTCCTAAAAATCATTGATTTATAGAATCTGAGTCAGGCAAAGATTTTCTTAACATGCCATTTTGTTGTCCCCCCCCCTTTTTATCCCCAAAACTACTCCAGTGCAGGGGGACGGCCTCTCCCATCGATCTCCAAACAACCCTGCCCTATGGCAGCTACAGCCACCCTAAGCTGTATAAATAGGGGCGTGCGAATATTCAAAACTTCGAATATTTTTCGAATAGTATTTTCCAAGACCTACTGAACTACAGACCTGCACATTTGGCACTGCTCCAGCGCGCATGTTCTAGTTCATGCCTTTTGCCGCTAGGGAAAGACACCTACGGGAAGCGTGGCGCTACGTTATACCTGTTGAACAAGATGGCCTCCTCCATCATTTTATTTCAAACAAGGCAGTTTTGTCGTTTGTCCACGTAGTCATTAACATCCATTTATCTATGCTAGGCACGGTGGTGCTGACGAAAACAAAGCGGGTAAAAAGAAAGACGTTTTTTATACTCATCCAGAGCGAAAAAAGTCGTTATTGTGGATATTTTTATAGTTGATGTTAAGATAGCAAAAGAAGACGAAACAAATGTATTAAATATCTTGCTCAAATTGGCAAACGATGATGATGATGACAACAGACGAACAGGTCAACCGAGCGCCCTCAACGGCCAATAAGCTAATGAAAGTTGGCGCACGCAGTCCCATAGGACCCCGCCAAATGTGCAGGTCTGTAGTTCAGTAGGTCTTGGTATTTTCTATTTTAATTGATAATGTACCAAACACTAAAAAGCAAACGCGAAACTAAGAACTAAAAACCAAACCTGTGTTCAACTTCGATTTGGTATCCGTAGCAGTCGGACGGGCCAACTTGGCTGCTCTAGCATTTGTCAGCTTAGTGCCTGGAGGCATGTGTGATGCAGGCGTTGTTGCTGGTGAAGCCCGTGCAAGCTTGGCTACTTCAGAATTTGTAGCCAAACTAGAGGACGGAGGCTTCGAAGGTTCTTTGATGGAGCTTTTAGCACTTGCAGGTGGTGTGGGCACCTTCACCTGTGGCTGGGAACTTGGCTCATCAGAAGCACTTCTTTCGGACCCTGTGCTCTCCACAGTTTCTGCACAAATAAACATGAAGAAAGTACATGTAAAGATGGATGAAAATTCAAGAGAGACAATGCAGCCATGAAAGAGGTAGTGCAAATAAATAGGTCACCTTATGTATATACAAAAACATGACAAACAATATGCAAGAGTGGGTCCCAGCCAATTTTTATTCAAGGTTCACAAGTGCATGTGAACACAGTATCAGGAAAGCTGAGTTTAGTTTTATTACACAGAATGATGGCTTGTGCAAGAATGAAAACACCACATTTACTGGCATAACAAAAGAACTTTTCTTCATTTCTTTTTTTTTTTTACATTTTAAACAGAGTGTTCACTGCACAGGGTAGGATACAATAAGCTTATTCATTATGCATTCATTATGCAAGTGAACGTAGTGTATTGTTGTTGAGAGCTATATTCTGCAAGACTCTAACGTGCAGGTTCATTGTTATCATTACCCAAGATCACCCAGTCAACTGCCCGGTCACTTGAGATGGACCAAGGTTTTAAATATTGAAAGTGTACAACAGCAACAGAAACCCTTCCAAGTTTTGCCCTTCCTCTAACATATTATTCTACACATGGAAATCTTGGGCTGTTTAAAACTGACAACAGAAATAAGTCAGCAAGCAGTATCAAGGAAATTCAGCACAGTGAGTCATTGCTACCAAAAGATGTGAGATGCAATACATTTCACTTAAGCTGCAATGTAGTACACCTGTCACACAGGCAAATTCACACTGTAGCATCTGAATTTAAAAAGCACGTGTTCTGCTCTCTGCATCCTCTCCCTAGACTACAAGTTCAACACCAACGGTGCCAGAGCTGCTTAACTAGAAGCATGACAAAGAATCACAGTCTCAACTGAAGTACACTATGGAGATGACACACACATATCCTAGAACATTTGCTGCACACTTGTTCTTGTTAGACAGCATTAAATTTGGGCCCCAGCAAAGTGCAGAGTGCCAAAATAGAATATAAGCCTACCTAGTACAACATCACACGATGGCACTGCGGCAGTTCGGGGTGCCGGTACGCAAGTGATGCTACCAATGTCTCTCTGAGCAGGAATTTCTGCACTAGGCACCGGATGTTTCTCCACTAAGTCCGGACATGCTTGGTTGGGATCAGTGGAGCCACACTGGATGGCCACAGAAACCAAGCATGGGGAGCGGCGCCCCGAACGAGCTCCCAGGAAGCTCCTCGGAGTCACTCCTCTTCCCAGCGATGACTTGCGCACTTCCCAGGCCAGGCAGGTCGGTCTGAAAGTTGCAATAATTCAGCGCATGCTACTGCACAGAACTGCCATGAACAAAGGTGTCGATACGGAGGTTAGAGAAGAGACCACACAAAATTCTCGTGGTTGCAAGAGCTACAGCACCTGCTTCCATAGCTCTCTATGAAACGGGTTAAAATTAATACACATGACGATGCAAAATGAAGCAAGTTAAGGTCCCTTGAGAGAGTGCACAGGATAAAAGCACATATACCGAGTACTTCATTTTTCATTTCTGTCTGAAGTAATGCCATGAAAAGGTGGGCAATTCTCAGAATGGTGTGGTGCTTAAATTCAATTTAGTATTACAGTGATTTATTTTATGTGCAAAACAAGCAAAACTAAACAAGCTCACGCAGCTGATGTGCTGCCTAATATTGACCTGCAGAATCACTTGAATATCATTCATTATTAGTTTAGGATAGTGTGGCATGACTTGCCTGTATAATCATGCTTGATGCTCTGCTGACAATATAGCAGCTCGCAAAACATCCCACACTTTTTGGCACATATGATCAGCACTGTGCAAAGTAACAAGGAACAACACCATTGCACCCCGCCGCGGTGGCTCAGTGGTTACGGCGCTCGGCTGCTGACCCGAAAGATGCGGGTTCCATCCCGGCTGCGGTGGTCGAATTTCGATGGAGGCAAAATTCTAGAGGCCCGTGTGCTGTGGATGTCAGTGCACGTTAAAAAACCCCAGGTGGTCGAAATTTCCGGAGCCCTTCACTACGGCATCTCTCATAGCCTCAGTCGCTTTGGGGCGTTAAACCCCAATAAACCAATAAACCAAACCAAACAACACCATTTCAACATTCTTTCTAGCTATCAGCCCCAATGCTCTTTAAAAACACAAAAACATTTATACACGGACTATCTTTGCAGGTGAACAGTGCTAACAGTTTGCATGTGGCCAATGATATAAAAAACAATAATCAGTTCCAACATGAAAAAGAGTCACCATTTGCAAGTGCTGCAGCAATGGTCACATTCCAAATAAAATACAAGGTAGCTATGATAAGGCAAAAACTCACCTGTCTGGGGGCGGTGTATTTTCAAGTTGCTTGCTAAGCTGGATCCAGTTAATCAGTGCTGTAAATTCCTTTCTGTAGTTCTCCAGGATTAGAATAGCCTCCTGAAATAGACATGGATACCACAGAACATTAAAGCATGGTGAAAAAAACTGAAGAATGCATCATGTTAATGCAACGTACCGCATAAGCTGACCAGCTGTCTGTGAAATTATTCAGCATGAAAACAGGAAGAGACTTTTACTAAGATCCAGGTGCAAAACCTAAGTAAGGGCACAAGCTACGTACAGAGAAATAAAACTACTGGAAAACTGAAAAGAAACTAACAATTCCACGGAAGGAAACACTGGAGCTGAAGTACAAACTAATCATGATTACACTGCTAATTTATTATAACGTGACATGGGCAAGGTATGACAAGTAGATTCAGGTGCCCAGCAGGAAATTGAAGGGTGCCTTCACAACTTCACTTAGACTACATGCTTGTTCACTACTTTTAGATAGCGGCTTGCATTTGTACCTAAAGGCGGTAGCAGTACAAACAAGCAAAAAGGAGATAATTTGTTCTTGCCGTGTTCTGTGTTCAGCATTCTCCGTGTAAATGAAAAGCTGCACCGGAAAGTCACATTACATTTGTTTCAGCGGCTGTAGTTAAGGTAAACAAGCTGACGGCTCCACAGTCGGTGTGTTCTTGTTCCGAGAATCAGGCGGCAGATTTGCCAAACGCAGCAGCCACATTCTGATGGAAGCAGCATACAGAAACATCAGTGTAACAGGACTTTACTCTTTCCTTCAAATGATGGCAAGAAATGGCCCACTCTGCAAATGATCCGGGCCACTTCTGGTCAAGTAACACTCTTCACTATGTTGCAAAGGAACAACACTTCAGTTTCAGATTCTTTTTTTTTTATCAGCCAGATGAGGGAATATTTTTTAACCTCCCGTGAGAACTATAAACACGGAACAATCACTGTTAGCATGATGACCAAGGTGACGTCCTCGCCTTGCAGCAGCGCTAGTATCGCAATTCTGCAGCATCAACACTTGACTTCGTACATGCAAGAGGCAGCTCTATTTGAAAAGACGATATCCATTCGTATCATTTTAGTTGATCCTAGACTATTGACAGGTGCCTGTCTGCAACTTCAGTCTTCGCTTTTGCCAGGAAGATTCATTGCTGGGGGAGGTAAGAAAGAGTTAAAGGAATATTGAGGACCCCTCCATCTAGTTTTCATTCTCAGTAAAAACCAATTGCATGGCTCTTTCTGCCTATGCTGATGTTTGTTCAGCAAAAGAAAACAATGACTGGGGAAATATGAATTTATAAATTAAAAATTTCTTTCTCTTCACAGGATTCAAATTTTGTGCTATTAAGACTGAAGAGGACCATATGATCAGTATTTGGAAATGAACGGTAGTATTTTCCAAGCTGAGGGATACACCCACAAAGAACAGTTTTGATGTCACCACAATGACTTGTGAAAACGGCTGGTGACAGCAGTACCTTTATTTTATTTTTATTTTTCTTGTGTACAAAAGCTTTGTTTTCAGAGGAAGTAGCCTCTTTGTCATCAGAACATGATAATTCACTTATACAGACTAATTTAAAACTATCCTCACTTCCCTTTAAGCGCGTAGTCAAACCAGCACGAAGCTATTAGTTTCAGTTCTGAACTCGTGCTCCTTGCCTTGCATTCTAAGGTGCTTTCATCCGTCTCGCATGTGTTGTAGATCTCATCCACAGCCCTGTGGAGGTTCTCAAACAGGTATGCCCAGTAGCGGGCACGTAGGCCTTTGTCAGGGCCCCTTCCAGCAGATGAAGACCGAGCACGCAACTTCGAACTCCCTCGCACCAAGTTTGGTGAAGCCCCCATTGCCAGTGGAATCGGAGGCTTCAGCACCGATGGAGAGGTCATAGATCACTGAAAAAAAAAGAAAGAAAAGTTCACGTGGGTTCCAGCATTCGGTGAGAGAGTGAAAAAAAAAGGAAAGTAGGGATGTTTACCACGCTATGTCTTGCTGGCTACCTTAGACATGGGGAAGGGGATAAAAATAGCAAAAAAAAAGGGGTAAGTCAAGATGAGTTCGTTGCATGAATCGAGTGTGCCCATGGCCAGGAGTCTATTGTGGCCATTATAACCTACGTGTGCCCACAGATACACACTCAAGCCTCTTCCTCCTAAACATTTGAAGGATGCCTTGATAGTAGTCCTAGTTGATGATGGTTGATGCCATGGTACTAGAATGTTAACCTAGAGGTGGGGACATCACAGTGCTGCCTTTAGAGATGTTCATTCATTGTCAGTGATGAGGCAAAGGGAAATTGCAATGAGGCAGTACATAACATTTAAGTGGTGCAGCCCTTCACACATTATAGCCAAACTGTGCATAAAGAAACCAGAGGCTGTTTAGCACATGAACACAAGTGCAACATTCTTTCCCTTCCTCCACTCAACAGTTGTTCCTTATGCCTGCCATGCTACCATGGCCGTCACTGACAGCACTGTTCATATGTTTTGTGCGGACCAAAAAACATGGGAGCCAAAGTTTACTCCGAAGTGGCGGAAAAACTGCGATGCTTTATTCAGCACCATTTAATAGCAGTTCTGCTTTCATTCCTAATAAAACTACAGACAGAACGTTTAGAAAAGCAAGAAGAGTTCCCATTTTCTCCTTCTGACCTCTATCTAAGACGCCACTGAACTGCCCATGCATGAACAAAAATTATTTCAGTCGTGTGACTTTCGAAAGTACCGAGCATTCCATTTTTATTATTATTACTTTTTTTCTTGCGCCCACTTTGAGCCAGGAAACATTTCATTTACGCCGCAAACAAGTGGGAGCACGCTACAACGTTACATTCCGAACTGGCACAGAGTAATAAACTTAAAATGAACTTTGTGAGTTCAATGCCAATAAATTTGGCGGACAGCGCATGTCCAGCCTTTTAGGGTCCTCAGTGCCCACGCACTGTGCATAGCAACAAAAAGCACACACCCTCTTCCAGGGATAGGCTGTAAAACAACCCTGAGTTTTCGGCACTATTTCCGTGCAGTGCATTTTCAAAGAAGTATTTTGCTAGAGCGAAATACTCACACTGAGCGCAGCCTTCAGGCTCGGCGCTCAATTGCACCTGTGGCTGTCCAAGCTGAAGAGTAGTCTGACTGCCGGTTCCTGTAGCTTGGCAGTCAGGAAACGGCTTCGACAGAGTCTTACTAACGAATCGGGCGTATAATAAACTTATCCATCGATGACAACTAACTTTGCAAGGCGCACCCAAACAAGCCGTCAGAGAGTCGTCATTTCAGCTGTGCGCGACGCTGGATGTGGATGCGGATGCGGCTTTGTACTTTTGTGCCATTGTTGTAGCCGCTGGTAGTGATTTGACAACAAAATAAACCTAATTTCAAAAAAAAATACCAGAACAAACGTTTTAACTTTCAAAATGAAGTGATTTTTTTAACCAGTTTATTTGTACGTTGAATTGCGATGACGAAGTTCCTTGCTATTAGTGGTTTCGTTATCGAATGACGCGGCAAATTCAATGTCGGCTAAAGTAGTAGTAGCAGTAGTAGTAGTAGCAGTAGTAGTAGTAGTAGTAGTAGTAGTAGTAGTAGTAGTAGTAGTAGTAGTAGTAGTAGTAGTAGTAGTAGTAGTAGTAGTAGTAGTAGTGAAAACTTTTAAACCAATTGCTGGGCTAGTTGGTGCGTGCTGAATAAAGGAGTTCCACGGCGCTAAAAAAGATGAGCACACAGAAGACAAGGACAGGACGGGCGCTGAACTACGAATTATTTTATTTATTTGGAAACAAGAAACACACTACTAACACAAATAAGAATTTCAGGCAGGATCAAGGACACACTCGCTCGCGAGGATACTCATGAATAAATCGAAACTTCTTTTTCCAAAAGGCTGGGTTCTACTTGCATCAGTGACACCTCGGTGTCCCTTTTTAGTGGTGAAAGTCGCCTGCTAAGTTTGGTTAGATAGGGGTGTTCTAAAGTGTGGTTCATATGCTTGCCGGCTGCGTGAAGGTGTTTGAGGGTGTTTACATGCATCGCCAATTTTAACGCATGCGTAGAAGGTTCTCGTTCTTTTTTTGTTTCGAAGCCTCCAGTTGGAGTTCACCGCCCGTCCTGCCCTTGTCTTCTGTGTGCTCGTCTTTTTTAGCGCTCTGGAACTCTTCCTTTACTCAATGTCGACTCACTGCAGTCGTTTCTCCGCGTGTCTCCGGGCTTGTACGTGACTCCATTTTGGCGTGGATGTCATGCCTGAAAGTTGCTGCTGGCATGGCGACAATTAATAGTTCAATAAATACGCAATTGCCAAGGCCTCCGGGATCGCCGATTTAGGCGTCTCTTCCTGTTTAATGAAATTTCTGTTCGCGCTGTCACCTCTGTACCCAATATGAAGAAGTTCAGAAATTTATTTACATGTCATGACTCAGGAAGTAGTTTGAGGACTGTACTCTACTATCGGCCGTATGTTTTGCTGGAAACCACAGACGCAGTAGCTTTGTTGTCAGGGTGGAACCAGCGGAACACAGACGCAGGACAAGAACGCAGGACAGCGTCTGTGTTCCGCTGGTTCCACCCTGACAACATTATGAACCAACTAGCTTAGCAATTTACGCTCCTGACGCAGTAACTGTGCGGCCGATTTTCTTTGCCGCAACGCCTAAGATGCGTGTGCTATCCCAGGAATCCCAGGAAACCAAACTTGTTACAATTAACTCTACTTGACTCAGCTTAGCCGGACTTGACACGGCTGGCACTATTTTTAAAACTTACATAGACGCATCTCGCAGTTGAAGACTTTTATACATACTCCTCAAACCAGTCTGCAAATCTGTATAACGTATGTGCTATGCCCGCACTTATCATAAATGCAAATTCCTTATCATAAATGTAAAATGCAGACGTGTTGTAAGCCACGTTTTATCGACTTTTCCACAGCAAACATCTTCTGGCAGCCTCAGATGCTTTTCTGAAGGAAAGCTGTGCAGGAGTTTTATAATTGAAAGAAGTTCCGTGTGCTTGAATGGCGCAGGGGTGACAAGACCTGAGTCTCAGTGTGCCCACTTAAAAGCCTCAAGTCGGTAACCGCCCGAGAATCGGAGTGTTTTTTTAAGGCACGGATCGAGCTTCGTGCCGATTGGAAATTGTATAGCTACTGCAAGGTTCCTGCACACACCAGGCACGGGCATGCCTCAATTCTTTCATCGCAGTGACGTACATAGATCATTCTTTGGTGGTTGCGCAATAAATGTCGGCATTTATTGAAGCTCGAAGCTAGAGTTTACTAGAACTATTCTTGCGAGCTCTACTCGTAATAATATATATATAGACACGTATGGTTACTGACGAGCGTAAAGTATTCGATACAGACTCACCGCATGGAAACATATATCTGACAATCCGTGTTTGCGTTTCTCGAAGATACCGTTTTACCCGATCGTCACTCTTATTTAACGAACGTACGAGGAACTGCCAGCACATTCTAGCTGTTCATTGTGCACATCGTTTCTTGTTTTCCGTTTTTATTACGGAGAATTGGAGTAAACAGCTGTGCGACGTCATTACCTCTATTTTCCCAATGGACATCAAAACTCCCACGGACGTCCTACGGACGTTTAGGACGTCCAAGGGACGTCCAAGAGAGTTCTAGTGCCCATTGAGTTCAAATCTGGGACAAAACATACACCCGCCGTGGGGGCTCAGAGGTTAGGGCGCTCCACTACTGAGCCGAAGTTTCCGAGTTCGAACCCGGTAGCGGCGGCCACGTTCCGATGAAGGCGAAATGTAAAGACTCCGGTGTGCTGTGCGATGTCAAGTACGTGCTTCATAGATCCCCAGGTGGTCGAAATTATTCCGGAGACCTCCCCTAGAGCCCCTCTTTCTCTCTTTCTTCTTTCACTCCCACCTTCCTCCCTCTCCTTACGGCGAGGTTCGGGTGTCCACCGAGATGTGAGACAATTACTGCGCCATTTCATTTCCTCAAAAACCTATTTAGCAACTTCCCCCCTGTCATGACCGAGATGCACACCAGCCGGAGACACCTTTAGCATACCGTGTACAGTTTTTACGTTACCGGTACCGGAGTACCGGGAGCCCGCGCGCAGCCAATGCGCATGCGCAAATCACCTTGATGGTGCCAGATGGCGCCACGTACCCGGCAGATACGGGCGCACATGCGGGCGCACCTACAGCATCGGGACCAATCAGCGCGTGCTCACCGGCGGTAGCGGCAATTTCGACAGCTCATTTGACCCCACGATGACACCACCAAAAAAAGGATGACTGGCTGGGAAGTAGCTTGTGGAGTTCTTCCCACGCTCGGCTCGGTGCGAACGACCTTCCCTTTGGTTCCCCGCTAAAAGCGACCGACGATGGACAGAAGACGGGAAGAAGGGAACGGTCTGACAGGAGCCGGCTCGAATCGGAGAGAGCCAGCCGCAGTGGCGGCCCGCGGCGCCAGCACGCCTCATATGTTTTCGATAGACACGTGCTGCTTGAAGTAATGTTGCAGTGCGAAAAAGCTGGGGACTTGCGTTTCCTCCTCGCCAGTTCCTACGCGTGGACTCTGTAACTAGTGCCTCCGCTTGCTGTGCTGCGCCGATGTGTGCCTCATGTTGAACTGGCCACCACCTGGTGAAGGGGCGGAGCCATAGGGTATTTAACCGGTGCCCTAAGTGAGAACGAACGCTCTGTGCCTTGACGACAAGGCTCATCCAGTCGGTCGACCCTATGAACTTTTAATTCTTGACCGTTTGCTCATTTGTACAATATGAAATTAAGTTTATTCAAAGTGTCAGTAAACCTGTTTGTGTTCACGTTCCCAAATGTCAACTTCCATCCATCCTCATCCCTTCTCCGGCCCAACCACGCTACCCTGCATCACAACAACTGGTCATGCTACCCGGCCAGTAGCGCCCCTCTAATTGGTTTATTGCATTTGGTACGTTCATTATGCCGAGGTATAAAATGGTGTATAGCGTACACTACTCATGAATGGCAGTTGACTGCGATGCCATAGCAATTAATACGTCAACTTCATTTGCTGGAACACCCGCATCTTGCGTTACTTTTTGATAAATTCCAGAATGAAACACCAGACGCGGTATGCATGGAAACGCACTGTACGCCAAATGAGGGTTTGTAGGTTGTATTTGGGAGCTCACAAGTATCACAAATTTTCGCATACTAACGGCTTCGTAACTGGAAAGAAGAGCAAACTGCGTGTACAAAATGCCCTGCTTAGACTTCAAATTTTTTGGCTCTTAAGTAAGCACTAAGGTTCTGGCTCCTGCTTTTCTTGTTTCTGAAAATCTGCCACCTCAATGAAAGTTGCGAGCAAGGATGCTCAAGGAGAATTACAAAGAATTTCCCGGGCTTATCAAAAATTTATTGGAAAGATGTAACTGTGAAAACAGCTGCCTCAGAAATGGTAGAACAAATTGGAGGGGACACTTAGGAATGACGCGATAGCGTATTCAGTTAATTCCCATATAGAAGGTCATTTTCCGCTTTACGTGCCTAGATCCCTGGGAGTCCTCATACCCCTCCTGGCGTAGTGGTGCAGCGGTTGAGCCATAGCATAGAGTTAATATAACCAACTCCATAGTTATTTCCTTCCTCCATTGGTTGAGCGATGCGTCACTGCTCAGCGATGGTAGGTGCTGCCACCGGTGAGGCTTTTGCGACGCAGGTTGCTCTTCCCGAGCGACCAATAATTAATTTAGCTGCCACCTGCCACAATGGGCAGTTTGCTCACTATCCGGTGGCCAGGCTGTGATGACGCTGCAAGGTCATGTGACTTAGGTTCACATCCCCCCCCCCCCGCCCCCCCCCCCCCCCCGCCTCCTTGGTTGTTTTCTGGGCACCATGCACCTGCCACAGTCATACTCGTGATTTTTCGCTCAAAGCCGACGCCGACACCGGATTTTCTGGACAACGAGGACTTTAACGCTATCGCGTCGGAAATGCAGCAGACGATGGCAACTTTGCCCGCGGAAATGTAGAACTCGTGGGATTGGACGACATGTTATAGACAGCTTAGATAAGCTGAGTTTTCGGGAGCTGAAAAAAAAAATAACAGATGATCAATTTGATTCATGCCGCGGTTCACGCGTTAGTATTAGAGTCCGCCTGGCTTTTTCATCCTGTGCTCAGCTCCAGTTGCGAAGGAACGTCGTGCAGATATTTCTTTTCTACGCACCTACTGCAGCGCTCCTTTCAAACGTAAACGGTTAGGTTACGTCCACGGGAGGCAGCATGGTACTCAGATTTGAAGGTATACGAGAGCAACAGTAGCTTGGTTATAGAGTCGTATAGTTCACATAATTTCCAACAGGTGGGTAGTGACGTCCTCCTCCGATAGTATACTATATCTCTGACGGCGGGAGAAACGATGCGAAGTCGTTTATTACAGCCGCGCGGCTCCGGTGGACATAGTCGCTGGGACATCGTCACTCGAAATCCCCGCGTGAGTGTCTTCTCAGCACGATGGGCGGCAGCTGTGGCGGCCTGTGGTATGTGGGGTTCCTTCGCGGCAGCTGCGGCAGCGCGGCCTGTCTGTTCAGGTTGGGCGATGGCAGCTCCTGCGCGCAAAGGACAGACGCATAGCGCTTAACTTCATGCTCGCTCTCTGATTCATGCAATGAAAAGAGTGCTTGAAGTAAAAAAAGACGAAAGCCGCAAGGGAGGAGTAAATTGCCTGTTTTCGTCCGTCCAGAAATTGGTGATCCGAACGCTGTACAGAGCTGCAATAGCAGCAGTTTACTCCGCACGAAGTGCAAATGAGTTAAATGCAGCGTTTTACTGCTCCAGTAGGGAGTAAAACGGCCTACGCACTCCCCCTTTGGATAAAAGATGTAGATGATGGTTCTGTTGTCTCCACTTGTACATATAACATACAGAACTGCCCTCAGCTTTTAAAAAATTTTTACAGTCGCCGATTTTGCTCAGAGTTAGTAATGATATATTTTTTCGCGTGTGTTAGAAAGCAGAAGAAAGTGAGAAATACCCCAGCTAACGCATTTAGCGTAGGCATGCGCCTTGGAAAATTCAGCGCAGCAAAGAGACGAGTACAAAGGAAGAAGACACAGACGAGTACTGCGTCTTCTTCCTTTGTATACTCGTCTTTTTGTTGCGCTGGATTTTCCAAGGTGCATCCTTTCCAACTCGCCCAGCTCAGAAGGCATGCACTTGGGTGCTTGATCGAGTGCCAGCAGGGCTATTTGGTACTCGGCCGGTACTCACCCTGCGTAACACTGTGTTCGCCAGGATGAGCACAATGGAGACGATCGCGGACACCGCTGGTATGGCCACAAACACGAACACCGGAATGAAGCCTGGGAGGACGAACGGGTTGCGCTATAGGGTATACGCGACCATTTCAGCTCGGTGCATTTCCGAATCACCTTATTTTGTTTACCACTTAAAGTCAGGTGCCTTGCACGTGAGTGAAAATAAACAAACAGTGGTCATGGCAACGGTATACCTTTATAACGGCAGCGCCATTTTCTGACTACTCCTGGTATTCTACAACTTTCTTTACGTACCTCAAGAGGGATAAATAATATACCTCAACACTGAGCGCCAGTTGAACATTCACACCTCGATACCGGTTGCGCTACAACCTCATTTATATTCACCGAGGTGGAACCTACAGCGGCCACCAGCCAATGAGGACCACTATCCAGTCTACGCACTGCCTTCCTGCGCATCGTGTATCGAGAAGCCGAGCACTGTCGAGCATAAAATGCAATGAAAACCGTGGATTGCGAGAGAGGTCGTGACTGGCACTTTTTCTCGTGTGTAGTCTCTAACGCCCAATCACGCCTCAGAGCTTCTTCAGTGCCAGCTATCAGACTGAGTAAAAAACTGCGATGTATACTATATATAGAGGAAGGAGAGTCGGCAGCGGCAAAATTGAGCTGTATACTCCAGGCGTAAGACTAGAAACTTCGTGGTAAAATCGAAAATCGCGGCCAGATGAACGCAGCGTGGAGTGGGAAGCAACTGCACATAGCTGCCCCCCTTAGCTGTTCCAGCACCGTAGATGTAACTGCCGCCTGATAAACGTGTGGTAACGGATGAACAGTGTGCTCGCAAAGTCGAACAGCAGAGCGAAAGCTGCCGTGGGGACAGCCTTTCGCTGAACTGCTGGCGTTAAGCAGTAGTTTAGCCGATGTAGATTTTTGTTACTTTATTTTATAAGGTCATATTTCTGGCAAATGTTCGTGCGGGCCAACTGTGAATTTGAACTTCACGAGGCTGCGACTTGTCACGCTGTAATTGTACTGTCATTTGTGAGTCAGCTCCGTTCTTCCCGTATTCCGTAAATTAAGTGATACAGAGGAACCTCGTTCATTCGAACTCGCTTAATGCGAACTTCCAGTTTATTCGGACTGACGCTCTGGTTTCGTTGTATGCTAAGGACGCGGCTTCCCCTCATTCGGACTTCGCATAATTCGAATTAATCTTTGGTCCTCTTCAATTTCCACCTATTGAGACATAAGGCATTCGCGTACATAACGTGGCAGTGAGTGATGTGAATATAGTCCTTACTGCATATGTTCACGTATCCTCATTTGACTAGAATTGATTTAATTTGATGTATATGTGATGAATGTGAACATATTTGATGGATGTCTGTTTTATTGGGTTTGTAATATATACAGGAGACTCTGACACCAACCAATGATTGGAAACGAGATCCTAACGTTTCGGGACCAACTCAGTCCCTTCTTCAGGGGCGATCAAATGGTCACCACGCAGGAGGCAGCAGACCTCTCTCCTCCATGGTCGGAGCTGGCCTCTGTCACGTGACCACTATAGCTGGCCTCTTCCACATGCGACCACGGGGGAGAAGCTATCGGCCCTATGTATATGTCATGTCAGCAGCAGTTGCCTGTCGGTAGGCGTATTCGCGCGGCTAAGACATTAGTGAGGAAGCCTCCGTCCTGCCAAGTCTCGCAAACATTGTGCGGTGTCACGAGCAGACCAAAGTTTAGGATTAACACCGCTTAAGCCTATATATATTCACGCACGACGAGTTCCCTTACTGGGGTTGATGAGGACGATGGGCTGTGAGCGGAGCGGGCGGCTGAAGAGGCGCTCCGTCTTGTTGGAGTCCAGCCACCGGTAGGCGCGCATGCTGAACACGTACTTGGTGAAGGCCTGCAGGTGGCGCAGTGCCGCCGACGAGCCGCTCACGTCCATCGAGCAGTTCTCGTTGGGCGGAGGCTGCGGCTCATCCTCCCCGTCTTCGCTGCCGCCCCTGCACCAGCTGACTACGTAGCCGTCGCTCGTGTCGTCCTGGGGCCACCAGTAGAGCCATATCTCGGACCAGCTCTTCACGACGCCCGTCGAGAAGCAGGGCCGGTCGGGCGCTGTGGGCGTACAGCCGTAATATCAGTATCTAGATGATCGCCGTTTCATTTCCATTCAACACAAAAGTAATGACGCAGGACAAAAACCAAGCAGTTATCTAAGCTCGCGTGCTTTGTTTAGCCTTCTAGAAAAATTAAACTGCGTTAGTGTACTTTGATCCAAGTAAGGTAAGCTTGAAGTGATCATCTGTAAATCGCATAATACTCTACGTTGTAACTGTTTCAGTAGCGAAGAGGGAAGACCGGTACCTGCTGACACAACTGCAAGAGACAATACAATCGGCACAAAGGTTAAATGAGACATCAAATGACCGGCCTCCAAACGCTCTTCTTGGCCCATTCCGTATTGTGTTTTCTCCAATCGATCACCATTCTTTGTTCGTTGCGTCGGGATATACGCGTACATGTTGCGTCGCTGGAAATGCCACCGTTGGGCGGATTTTTTGTGCCAAAGTAACTATTCTCGGAATCGATATACGCGTGATGCTGAGAGGACAAATTCGTCATTTCGAATAAACCGCAAGTTCGAAATAAGCGAGTTGGAGTTAACGAGATTAGAATGTAGTCAATTTCTGGCAACGCCACTTGACCTAAAAAAGGCAAATTTGTTCTGATTCTTCCTGAGCCATGCACGACGAGGCTGGAAGCTTGCCTGTCGAGTTCATTTGCCAAAATCATCACCGCAATATACGTAGCTTCAATGCGGCCGCAAGTATCTCTCCATCAATGAACTCGGCAATGACATTAACACTCTATTCATTGTCGACCGATGTTGCCGTGGCCTAACATCAGCTTTACCGCAACGGAAGCCATATGCCCTCTTACTGTTACAACGCCGCCACACGACTTCAGACTTTGCTCAACCCAATTGCGTAGCAAAAGCGCCAGGAATTCCGCTCTCTCTGCACTGTGCACCTCGATCGCTTCCGCACGTGCATACACTTCTCCATTAGCCCTTACTGCTTTACAGAAAAGCATGCTTGCTGCACATCGTTTCTGATAATATATGTACAGTGCTGAAGATAAAAGAAGACCCGAATTATATTCGATAACGCAGGGCAAGCGGTATAGCTCTGCATAATATGTACTTTATATATCATATTGTAACACACACTGTACACTTACTGTACACTGTACATATTGCACTGTACACTTTGAGCAATAAATTTTCTATTCTTAGCCGGTGCATGCTACACGCGAGTTTTCGCGATTTCCGTGATGTCGCAATATGCGATCTGTGAAGCTCGGTCATTCATATCTTCTTGTTTTAGAGGAAACAATAGCGCCAAACCATGCACACCACAAGAAAGGAACGACGACGAGACACAAGCGCCTATGTCTCGTCCTCGTTCCTTTCTTGTGGTGTGCATGGTTTGGCGCTATTTGTTCTCTAGTTCAAGCATGCACCAACTAGCCCAAAAAGAGGTGTTAATTCAGTATCTTCTTGTGTTGCATTGACCAGATAACGTGTGATAAGTTTGTGAACATTGCGATTTGACAACGATATAATTAAATGTTTACGCAAAAATTATGGCAGCCAAAATTCATGGAAGTACTGAGGACAGATAACTCTCGTGTAATGAAAATTACACAAGAAGTTCTTATGTATCGAAAAAAACAAAAACAAGGATGCACAAGCGAGGATCGCTGCGCTGTTTAACACGCCCAAATGATGATGATGATTACCTTTTATGGCACAAGGGCATCTGTAGACAAAGAGCGCCGTGGCACAATGTGTTTAACACATCCAAATATACAGTCGCCGACACACTAACACTAATACTGCCTTCATTTATCCAATAGACGGAGGTTCGGATTACTAGTGCTTATCCAGTGACGTCCATAAGGGGCGGATTATAGATGATTCTCGGAGAAGGCGGTCTGGGAGGGTAAGGCGGTCCTATTCATTTCTTTCACTTTCTTCGTGAAAAAAAAATGTAGTTATTAATGGTTATTCCACCAGAAATATTTAGTTCCCCCCCCCCCCCCCCCTCCCTCCTGCTTCTCTTTAAATCCTTCCCTGGCGTCCATCCATCTGCACTTGCTTTCTGTAGTTTCTCTAAGGGCCGTCAGAAGAGGGTTATGAATGTTAGTATGTAGTGCCTATATCACTGCACACCTCTGTCATTACATTCAGGCGGCTTTTTAGAAGCATCAGGAGGCGTAGCGCTTAGCGCCAGACAGCCATGAAGTGGCCTGCGCGGTTGTGTCTATGGGCACACACGACCCCGAATTCGGAGGATATATGCCAAGGAGTTACCGCTACAACAAACGCAACCTGGTAAAAAAGCCAATGACTGAGCTTCATCCAGGTGCCGAACTTCTATAGCGTGTAAGCGCACCGAGTCTCTTGCTGCGGAAGTTCTTCTGGTAGAGCGTGGTGCCGTCCTGGCGGCGCAGGTAGATGGCGACGCGGAATCTCCACAGGTCGGTGGGCACCAGGAACTGCCCGCTGTCGCCGCTCACGTGCTCTTCGAAGCACTCCATGTAGCAGTTGCCCTCCGAGGCGCACACCTTGGCCGTGAACGTGAGGCCGACGGCCCGATCCGCGCGCCACCGCACGCCCACCGCGAAGTCCGACTGGGCAAGCGGCTCGAACTTAAGCACTGCGATAAGAAAGAAAAACACCAGTGCTTATTCTTTCTGGGTAAGAAGTAGGAGTCAGTGAGAGCTGTTTGTCGCTGCTTCTGTTGTTGGTGTTGCTTTTCTCTGGCCGGAACGAGAGGCTAACAGCGCGACCGTTGTGTCATGTGACTGCACGTTCTAGTTCTGCAGAAATACTCTCCCTCCAAATGTGACGTCACTCATGCGTAACGTGACACGTGATGTCACACATCACGCGACCTGATGGCGCGACTCTGATTAAATGTTAAAATGTCACAGAAACAGCTCTCACTAAACGTGACGGGACGCTCACGAAACGCGGCATCAGTTTTAGCGCCAGCTGTTAAATGTGTAATACTAAATGGCCCGTGTACTGTGCGATATCAGTGCACGTTAAAGAACCCCAGGTGGTCGAAATTTCCGGAGCCCTCCACTACGGCGTCTCTCATAGCCTCAGTCACTTTGGGACGTTAAAAACCCCATAAACCATAAACTAAATGGGTAGTGATCAGGGCTGGGCACGACACTTAAAGAAAGTATCTTCGGTACCGATACCCGATACCCTAAAAAATAGTATTTCCGATACCTATGCAAGATACAGAACTGAAATTGATTTTCGATACAGACACTTGATCCTGTATTGTCGATACATTGAAAAATCACTGCAATCGCCAATATTTTTAGAGCTGGTAATGTGATTTTCCAATTTTTCCGTGCTTTCAACGATGGTCCCACATGCTTCCTTTCCTGGACCCTTCTAACGGTACAGCACATTCAATTAATCTTGAGCCGCCGCGGTGGCTCAGTGGTTATGGTGCTCGGCTGCTGACCCGAAAGACGCGGGTTCGATCCCGGCCGCGGCGGTTTGAATTTCTGTGGAGGAGAATTTCTAGAGGCCTGTGTACTGTGCGATGTCAGTGCACGTTAAAGAACCCCTGGTGGTCGAAATTTCCGGAGCCCTCCACTACGGCGTCTCTCATAGCCTTAGTCGCTTTGGGACGTTAAACCCCATGAACCAAACCAAACCGATTAATCTTGATTACCTTCCGTGAAGATTAAGGAAATTCGATTCTGGAAGTTACATGTTCCGTCTGGCTGGAATAAACATCAACAGGTTCGCGCACTCACGAGGGTCTCTGGTCCAGAGCGACGTGCAGAAGCTCCTGTTGCTGAAACCCCCCACACAGCGTCGGCACACGTCCACTCCGCAGAAGGTCAGGTTCGTGTTGCCCGGAAAGTCGCCCAACACGTCCGCCGTCGTGTTGTCCATCAGCCGGCATCGAATAGGGGCGGCCAAGGGGGGCGAGCCCGGTGCCGGCAGCGCCGGAAGCCGCGCGGGTATCACGAAGGCGCCGCGCTCCTGCGGGAGATCCTGCGTCATGTAAGGCGGAGTCGGCAGTAATAGCTCCCGGACTTTTAATACGTTTCCGAGGTGAAGAATTGACAATGATATCACTGTATAACCCCCCCGCAAACCAAAAACCTCTGAGAGACGTCTAGCTAGACGTCTAGCTAGACGTCTCTCAGAGGTTTTTGGTTTGCTGGGCCCATACCAACTCTTCTGTACTCCACACCCCCGCTGACGAACCACACTGACTCCCTGTTATTTCTGCGATAGAATTTCAAGAAATGCGTAATGCATAAGCTTGCACGTGGTGAGCGACGGTCCGCTTAAAGGGACTCTGGAAAGGGGCTCACAGTAATGTTGCGGTATGCCTAGGATGTTAAAGGACGCCACTTCACAAATATCCTCCAGCAAGAATTTTTTGGTTTGGTTTATGGTTAAAGGTGGTTTAACGTGCCAAAGCTACTCAGGCTATGAGAGACACCGTAGTGAAGGTCTCCGGATAATTTCGACCACCCCAGGTTCTTTAACGTGCACTGACATCGCACAGTACACGGGCTTCTAGAATTTCGCCTCCATCGAAATTCGACCGCCGTGGACGGGATCGAACCCGCGTCTTTCGGGTCAGCAGCAGTGCCATAACCACTGAGCCATTGCGGCGGCCATACTCGCCGAATTCATACTCGCATTTCTTGCAGTGGTCCGCCAGATGTCCGCCCGCATTACCATTCACACACCGTCCGTGTTCCGCTAAACGTTCATTTACGCTTCTACCAGTCTGCCCTATGTAAGAACTAGCACAAAGAAGCAGAATCTCGTACACAACTACCGTAGTACATTTCATGGATTGCATCGCATGCTTGATTCCGCATTCTTCACGCTCTTTTGACACGGTCATCACGCGTTTCGTGGAAGGTGGATTATCTGTAGCTAAAGTTTGAATCTCCGCGTTTTCCCGCCCTTCTCTCTCTCTCTCTCGTCATTTCTGCACACTGAAATGTGAACAGCTCCTCTGGCCCCACCCACTCGGCCCCTCCGCAGGCTTCCAACGCGCGCGCCCCGGGGAGCGGAGCTTTCGGCAATGGTAAAGCGCATCCGCCTCTACCGTACGGCTGTGGGTAGCTGCGTGACGTCAGCAAGAGTTGGCACGGCGAACCAATGATAGCCTTCCGCTGCTAAGGTAACGAGCGCTGCATGGCGCGTTGCGCGTGGATTCGGGCGAGAAGAGCCGACCGCTTCGCCACCGTCTACCACGGGGACGTTACTGTGCCGACGCGCGCAGGTGCCGCCGTGCCCTGGCCTTGCTCAGCGACGCCTTCTGCCTTGCCCTCGCGCCGGACTCTCCTGCCCTGTGCCCAGCCACGACCCCGACCCGCTTCTTCTCCCCTATTCTATTAATCCCCTTCCCAGCAAAGCCCGGTTGCGGTGACCCCCCCGTGGAGGCAATTACCAGGCTGAGCTCTCCCCCATTTATCCCCCCCTTTCCCCAGCGCACTACCGCGGCAATCAATAATCACTATTATTATTATTATTATTATTCGGGCGAAAGCCCGGCACCGCTGGCCATTCCGAGGCGTACAAGCGAGAAATTTTAAAAATATATTGTAAATTATCGGCTCGCTTTTGAGGTCTCGTACGCGGCACGAACGCTCGGTGGCCTACATTGCACAATTCAAGCGTGTTATAGCCAACCTCAAAACCCTTTTCAGGGTTAAGTAGCAGATGAACACCTAGAGAAGGGAATCGCAGCCTCATAGGCAGAGAGTAAGTTTGGGAGATTAAATTAGGGATTTGCTGATGCAGTGTCCCAGGAGAATAACAACTAGTCAGACTGTTTTATGGAACAATTACCATTTGTTTCCAGCTCGTATCAAATGGTTTCAAAGGTATAAATTAGGTATAGTTCCATAAACCGGTTTGACCGGTTGGAACCAGTTAGGAGCGTCTAGTTGGGGCGGCTGCGTTGCAGTACGACAGGGCTAATTGGAGATTAATGGAAGAAGCTTTTGTTCTACACTGAGCTTAGCCTGGTTAATGATGATGATCCTCTGTCGCTAAAATGGCGCAACACTTCAGAAATATTAGCTTGAGCTGGAACCGCCCACTGAGATGCCAGTGTTAAAAAGTTCTTATCACGTAGAACTGATTCCTGGATATCATGGTGCCACTGCACTGACCAACAACGTACGAAAAGGAAGATGCAAGGCCTGGATCAGCAGGTCACGAAGCGTTTGAGCTGCGACTAGTTGAAAAGGCGGCTAGCTACATACTCAGCACAGCAACACTTGCCTGCGCCAGATGGCCATTGCTGAAGCACCCGGCGAACGAGTCTCGCACGTGGCACAGCGCACCCCAGCGTCCGGCGCTGCAGTTGAAGGCGCCGAAGTGGCGACTCATCGTGGCGGACGGGCCGTAGCAGAGGCAGAATCTGTCGGCCTTCGGGTTACTGCGCCGCTTCCAGAGGTACAAGATCGACTTATTCATGAACAGGAATTCGTGGACTTCGAAAAGGTTCGAAGAAGTCCCCGGTCCTGGTAACTGCGAGGGAGAGAGGGTTGCAGGCATACGTCAGGAGGGGGCTAAAAAAGAAAGACAATAAGGAAGCGGGTAATATATTGCCGGCAGCCGACATAATCGCCCGCAAAACAGAATGGCGGCATTGTCGTCTTATTGCATGTCTTATTGGCTCGCCGTAGTCACGTGACGTGCACAGTTCCTTCTCGAGAAGGAACTTTTATTGCATTATTTGTAAATGTAAAAAGAAAACAGAACAAATCAATATTTGTTTCAGTGTGTCGTCTTTAGGTACAATTCTGAGATTCATTGGGTTATGTTTGATTGCCGGCTGCCGGGAGCTTCTTATTCAGGGTATTCTAGCAGCAAGACAGCTGGAAAAAGAATGCCGGCAGTGTTTCATCGGCTGCTAGCCATGATGTGACCTGGGTCAGTCAATGGGGCCAAATTGCCGGCAAAGTTCCCTTCGGGATATTTTGCATGCCGACCCGCGCTCTTCGCGGTAGTACTGCTCGTACTCCGCGAGGACAATAAGAGCTCAAACGTTGCACCATTAGTGCGCCGGCACTTCGCAACGCTACACTCTGAGCGCCTGTACAAGGCTAACTGTTCGTCAAAGGTTCTTGCAGCCTTTAACTGACACTGTCTACGCATTTCCTATCAAGCAACAACGCAGAAAAGCGGCCTAAAAACGATCTTCACTAAATTTGACACGAATATTGGCTGTGATAGCGAGAGCAAGCACCGCACTTTAGAGCTGAAAAGAAAGCCTACAGCTCCACATCTATACTGTTAAGAGAGGGACTGTCATATGCATGCGGACATATATATGGTGTCCTGCATGTTTGGTTGCTTGTGCAAGCACACTCGCTACCCCGGGTACTCACTGAGGAAAGGTAAAGAAGCAAAGTGGTCAGGCCGGTGCGCATCTTACTGAAACGAGGAAAAGGAACGGCGGTGCAAGGAGATTAGGGTGAAGATAAGCCATTGAAAGAGACGGCAGGTATGATGAGAAAATCCAACCTGTAGTTTTTGTCGACGAACGGAGGAAAAACACCTCGAGCGACCTGAGATTGCGATCCCTTCTTCTGCTTCTTCGTATCTTCTCTTAGTGGCACGTGATGCAG
Organism: Amblyomma mixtum; assembly: GCF_055824585.1. Classification (NCBI taxonomy): domain Eukaryota; kingdom Metazoa; phylum Arthropoda; class Arachnida; order Ixodida; family Ixodidae; genus Amblyomma; species Amblyomma mixtum. The sequence continues at coordinate 85,669,306 of NC_143016.1, read as the reverse complement.
TTTAGCGCGTGACCAAGAAAAACAGTCGGCCAACTGCAGAATTTTTCAAGGTTTGCAAGAATAGAGGTTCCAAATCGGTATCAACGAAAAGGCATGACTATACAGCAAAAAAGGAAAGATTGCAGCCGCTTGAAAAAATATGCGCGCCAATGTTGACTGCATTACCCTTGTTACACCACTTATATCTTGGTCCTGTCCGGACTAAATAAATAAATAAATAAATAAATAAATAAATAAATAAATAAATAAATGCCAATTAATAGATTCTTGCTAATTAAGTTACACAGCAAGGAATGTCGCGACAGCAACAGGACGTTGGAAGAACACAACACACTTTGCCGTTGCGTTCTCCTACCAACATCCTGTTTCTGTAGGGCCATTCCGAAACTATGCACTATGGTAGGTAACAGTGCGGTGGAGTGCGGACTGAAAGGAAGAAACAGGACGAGACAAGCGCTGTTTATTCCCTTCAGTCCGTGTTCCGCGTTGTCTGCCATGAATCTGTACCAACTTGCCGACTTTTCTGCACTAGTGAAATATACAAAGTGTTTCACGGAAGCCGAACTCTAATTTTTAAAAATACGGTTTTTGAGTTATGAAGAAGGATTCTGCGGCAGGATAACGCAGTGTCGGCGGACATCAGAAAACAGGTGAAGTTTGCCCGTTAACTAATATTCCTCGTTCTAAACGAGTGACAGCTCCCCGGTTGTTCGTTTTATGTTAGACTGACGATAGCGACGTGCCCTAATAAGCGAGCGTTCGTAATAACTGCGACAGTAAACTCGACTTACGAACAGATTTGATTCTGAGCTATTAATAGCACCACGAATAAGCATATTTACACTGCTTGTGTCTGCTCGCCGTGGGGGCAACTTATAATTATGGTGCTGCTTGTTGCACTTCTCATATATACCTGGACTGGCAGGTTGCACCACTCCGCACTAGATTTAAACCTTCGAACAATCTTGTAGCTCGACGGCCAAGTTTCTGAATGTCTTTAGGACTTCGGGTTGGCTGATGTCAACGGATAGTGTAATAGTACATAAACCCTACATAAATGGCTCTTGTTGTTTTTCATTTTTATATCAAAAATAATGTTCGAAAGTTGTTTCTGACGCGCACGTCCAACAGGCTGCTTTACTTTTAACATTTTCACCATTTGTATCAGTCAGGAGCATTGATTGATTGTAAAACATTTTATTCGCCGGGAAGAGCTTGGCAAGAGGTCGCGTTAAGTGGTCGAGAGTAGATAGCCCTCGACGACTTTGTCAGCCCACTCCACCGCCAAAACTTGCGTTCTGGGGTCAGAGCTAGCCAGCACGGTCTCCCACCGCTCGAGAGAAGGAGCTGTAACTAGATCACCCGGAGGTGGCTCTATTTTGCAGTCCCACAGGATGTGATCGTAGGTAGCACGTTGGCCATCTTTGTGTCACGCAAAAGTTTTTGAAGTTGGCGCCAAAAACATAAAACTAAAATCAATGCTAAAACATTCAGAAAATGTTTTTTGTAACTAAATATTGTTCACATATAATACATTTAGTAAGAAAAATTGCAAAATGTATTTTTGTAAACATTTTTTTCAAATTTTTGGCATCTAATTAGTAGCGCCCTCAGTAAGCTTTTTCGGAACAGCGTCTGGAACGGGTATGTGGACTTTGCCTCACAGATGATTGAACACGCCAGAAAAGTTTGTTGGTAATCGGAAGGTTTGGGTCGATGCAAAACCGTGTCTTCACTGAAGTCTTGTGTGAAAACAGAGGTGCTTTAAACATTTGTGCGGCAGATTGTGTGGTGCACAGCGGAATGTGCAGTCCAAAAGTGCAGCCATGTTTCGCAGAAAGTTCGGACTGTTTCCACTAGCTCCTGCTTACTGCTCGTGAAGCAGAAGACCGCCCTGTTGAAGTAAGTAAATCATAAGTTTATTAATTTTACATCGTCTGTTTCTTGGCTTCTTTTGCAAACAGGGCTACGTGCCGCAGATTTCACCTGACTTGTTTTTTGAAGCAGGCGTGTAATGTGCGTGGGGTGTAAATGTATTTCACGTGCCGATAACCGGCTGACGCAAAGATACATAATCGCCGAGTTGACTTTTCCATTCGCACGGGAAAGTTAAGCTGACGGGTGCGTGACAGATGCGAGCCGCGCTGCAGTGCTCACCTCATTGAGGTAATTTCAAGATAAATTAAGGTCGTTGGCCAAATGGGTGCAGTTTCGCTTTGAGAATTTCGTGTAAACATTGAGCGTTTACCATGTTTATGCATCACGGGTGCTTGCCATAGACAAAAGATGTTTATTTTTAGACGCCGTCAGCGCTGCGGACTGGGAGGGGGAGGGCGTGCAGTGCAGCGCTTGCGTCTGTCACAGCCTGCGCACTCATCCGCCTTGTCCAACCGAAACGAATGAGCGCGATGCGCTCGGGTAATAAAAAAAAGCGAAGCGAACCGTGAAGGAAGTTCTCAAATATTAGAACTGGTTTTTGGAGCGACTCGCGCGGGTCATCTGGCGTCAACGTTTTTGTTGTTCCCGCCGTGCTTGCGGCTCGTCGTGTTTTTCTCGTTTCTGCACTCGCGAGCATCACCCGTCCATGACTCGCCACCGCGGGCATCTAGCCGGGAACACTGACGGCCCGTCGCTAATCAGTCGGGAAACTGGCAGCATTGGTGCCATCGGAACGCGGGACGAATAGCGACCCACATTTCCGAGCTGTGACGTGATCACGCGATCTCGCGAGTAGCCCGGGCTGCGAGCATAATAAACGCTAGCCGTTTTTCGTCACTCACTGTTCAGACCACGTACGATGGCTAAGCGAAAGAACTCCCAGTTTTTTCCGTCGTGGTGCGAACACAATGTCCGGCGCGAAAACGTTACATGTGCTTGCATGTGGAAGTTGTTTTGACTGAAATGTGCACAGGTTGTTCAGGCAACAGTTCTTTCAGGGCTTACCAACTTTCCTGCCTCATTTGTCATTACAGTTTCGTCTGAATGTGACTTTTCAACGTAAATTTACAGTTGAACCTCGTTATAATTGAACGGTTTATAACGAAGTAATGGATATAATGAAGGAATGACCATTGCTCTTATAACCTCATTCAACATAGGCTGTAATGAAGCTACAGCTATAATGAAGTAATTGTAGGGCCCCTAGTGCACTGCACGGGCTCAGGCCAGCCCGAAAGCACGGGCCGGGCCGGGACATGATTTATTTTGCTGGGCCTGGGCCGGGCCCGGGCTTAAAGCTGTGGGCCCAAGCCGGGCTTGGGTCCATACAGAGATGGCTGTGTCCGACTTTTCGTTCACTATTGCAGAGTGAAGTGCACAACTGCATCATTGGAGCAGCGACACAGATGAGCTATGAGTTATAGTACGTGCTGAGAAAAAAAACTAAGCTTTTTTCATTGACTTATTTATTTCCTTATTCCCACGCCACGGTGCAGTAAGAGTAAAATTCAACCACCCTTAATTGGCCATTAATCGTTCGTCATCCCAAAACATACCTATACACTATTCGAAATTCATTCGGGAAGGACATATTAGTTTAGGACGCTTACAGGCTTCCAGCACATACCGTGGAATACTCAAGCCGTTTAGCTTTTCGTTTCTGCTGAAAGGCGACCGCTTCGGCTATGAGCTCAACCTGTGAGATCGCGTTCACTGAAAAAATGTCATCCTACTGCTTGCTAGGCAGCTTTAATATTTATACTTCGCGGGCGGCAGAATTTAACTGATTACAATCATGGGGGAACGCAAAGTAGACTACTACGCGTGTATGCAGCCCTTTTTATTTAGCTCTCGGAACTTCCGAGTTTATCTTTGCCAACCTACACGAGATCACTCGCCAAAAGACGGGCCTGGCGAGCACTACTCTTCCTCACTTTCTTTTGGGTTAAAAAGAACCAACTTTCTGCAAGCCAAACTGTGGTTTCAGAACCTTTGTCGGCCAGTTCCTTATCGGTGTAGTAGCAGACTACTTGCTCAGAGTGAGCAGTATACCTCAAGCGTTACTGTGAAATGGGCCGGGCCCGGGCTGGGCTTCACTCCGGGATTCACGGGCCGGGCCGGGCTCGCTAGAGCGATAATTTAGCGGGCCCGGGCCAGGCTCGGGCTTCAGGTCTCGGGCCCGGGCCGGGCTCGGGCCTCAGATTGCGGCCTGTGCAGTGCTCTAAGGGCCCCTTCAGCTTCGTTATAATGAGGTTCAAGTGTAGTAAATTTATTAAAGGGCATATGGTGTGCGTGCACTTAAAACGTCATTTCGTGGCCAGAAGAGTATTTTTTTTAGGTATCCTGCTCAGCTTTACCTCTCTCCTTTTGAGTGTGCTGCTAAACCACCTAGTTGCAGATTAGAAGGCTGCTCATTTGCAGCAGTTTCATCACTTTGCTGCATCTGAGTTAGCATTGTTTCTGTTCATGTTTATTCTGTCTGTGTAGCTGTGTTGGTAACTATAGGCAGCTGCTACATTAGCCTGTGTACAGGCAATGCAAACGTGCATTACCACCATTCTCGCTAGTTGTGGAATGCACTTTCACTTCGAACTGCTTTCACCAACGCGTTCGGTCATATTAGGTGGTAGAAAATGGTAATCAGGGATGCACAGACACAGTATGCAAACGCATTTAGTATTTGTGCCAGCCATGGTAGATTTTTTTTCTTTGATTCGAGCACACTCTATTGCATGTAAACGTCTAACTCTTAGCACATAAAGCATCACCTACATGGTGCAATGTGCCTTACTCTAAGTATACAATGTAATTTAGCAAAGCCGCCGCGGTGGCTCAGTGGTTACGGTGCTCGGCTGCTGACCCGAAAGACGCGGGTTCGATCCCGGCCGCGGCGGTTGAATTTCTTTGGAGGAGAAATTCTAGAGGTTCGTGTACTGTGCGATGTCAGTGCACGTTAAAGAACCCCAGGTGGTCGAAATTTCCGGAGCCCTCCACTACGGCATCTCTCATAGCCTTAGTCGCTTTGGGACGTTAAACCCCATAAACCAAACCAAACCTAATTTAGCAAAGTTCTGCTATAATGGTATAACTTGCTGGCGCAAGATGCGGCTATTTATTTCTGCATTGCTCAGATGAGGTATATTTTGTAGGAAGATTTCAAATGCTTTGAAAAAATGCTTTAGTTGAGGAGGCTTGTGAGCTCTGTCTGGTTCATGTCAGTGGAGTTCTCATGTTGTAATTAAGGGGGGACACGGCTTTGAAATCCCAAAAAATGGCCGAAAAATTGGTTTTTGAGAATTGATGTATCCACTCGCATGTCTCGTTTTCTATACTGTCCAGAAGTTTCATTGCTGCAAGTGATTGTAAAGTTCCCCCCCAAAAATTTTATGAAGCGCAGCGGCTCTGGATTGGCCTTTGATGAACCAGCTCAAAAAGATAACGGACCAGTAGAATGACAATGTGGACGGAAGCGTTGTGTTTTTGTACTGGTTCTTCACAGATCATGGAAATGTGTTGCTCTACATTTGAGGGAACGCTCGAACAATAAGCCTTTTTCTGTTACAGTTTTATGAATAGATACTCAGCTTGCAGAGCAGACCTCTTGAAGACTGTTTTATGTAGTTTGAGCCGTTTGTTTTGTCGCACTCATAGGACCACAGGGCAGCTCAAGACATTCTTTGTTTCTCAAATTTATGAATTTTTAGATTGCTTGTATAAAATTTTCTTGTCACTCTACATATGTGAAGGCGCCGCGGTGGCTGAGTGGCTGTAATGCACGGCTGCTGACCCAAAATATGTGGGTTGGATCCCGGCCATGGTGGTCTCATTTCGATGGAGACAAAATGCTAGAGGCCTGTGTAATGTGCGACGTCAGTGCACGTTAAAGACCCTTAGGGGGTTGAATTCTCGGAGTCTTCCTCTATGGCGTCCCTCATAGCCAGAGTCACTGTGGCGTTGAACCCCATAAAACCAATCTAGATGTGTTAGTGGACAAGGCATCGCAAAAATTTAGTGACAAAATTTGGGCTTTCTAATAAAAAAAATGTAAAAAATGTCTTGACCTGTAGCACGCCAGTAGGAACATAGTGAATGTAGAACTAGCCTTCTGCTGCATTTTCTTAACTCTAATTTTTTCACATGAGTAAGAGAAAAAATAAATGTTAGAAAATAATTTTTTTAAGATGAAACAGTGAAATTTTGCGAGAGTAGTGGTAAAATTATATCTAATATGGTAAAAAGAATGCGTGTAAATACATCAGGAAAGAAAAAAAAAATTGCTGAAAGCCGCGTCTCCCCTTAAGCCATTGAGACATAGCTTCACAATATGAAGCATTTCACCAGTGATTGAGTCAAAATTCATGGTTTCATGCAGCCCACTCATGCAATGTGAACGCAGGACCATGGGTGAACGGCAAGACAGCCTTGAAGGCTGGGTTGCCATCCGTGAAAACTTGTTCGACCCCGTGGACGTGCCTGCTCACAGTACGTCACGCTTCAACGTTGCTTTCAACCGTGTTGAGTGCCAGTTTGCAATCAGCTACACGGAGGGTGAGCGCCGTGCCTGTGACAAGGACAACTATGCAGCACGAGCCGCGCTGCTTTCCCCCGAGGCCCTGCGTGACGTGCATCGGCAACTCCTGCTCATGTGCCCAGCACTTGAGGACTCTTTTCCACTGAGTGGGTCACAGAATAACAAAGGATCGCGAGGCTTCTTTGGGCTGCTCTCTGGAGTGAATTACAGAGCTGAAGGACTCGAGCCATCTGTAGAGGATAAGGTGTGCAGGGAACTAGAGTGCTATTTTAAGCAGGCGCTTGATGCAACGGGGAAGAGACTGCTCTTTTCGGTGCTCTTCGGTGAGGAGGATTACTTGACCGACTATGAAGAAGATATACAGGTGAGAGCACAGTGTCATTGTTTTATTCTCTTTCAAGTTGAAAAACACTTTTATTGTTTTAATGGAGCTGATAAAATTTACTGTCCTAATTTATGGAGCTGGGTGGTGGTTTTTTGGCATTCTTTGAGTTGTCAGACAAAAAAAAAGAAAGAAAAAATTTACACTTTTGCAAAAGATGGTTTCGGGTGACGGCAAGCATGCGCAAAAATTCAGCAGCTTTCAAATGTGTTGTTTGTGAACTACTAGTGAAGCATGACTGTGGCTGTTCAGTGTTCGTGGTGTGCTCATTTCTTGTGCACTCTAGCTTCGTTTTGTGTCAGTTCTAACACCTAGTGGTTATGGCGCTCGGCTGCTGACCCAAAAGACACAGGTTCGATCCCGGCCATGGCGGTCGCATTTTAATGTAGGCGAAATGCTAGAGGCCCGTATACTGTGCAATGTCTGTGCACATTAAAGGACTCCAGGTGGTCGAAATTTCCGGAGCCTTTCATTACAGAGTCCCTCACAGCCTGAGTCACTTTGGGACTTTAAACCTCCATAAACCATCTAACACTTAGTGCACCTGCTGGAGAGCTCTGCACACTGCACACTCATGCACTGGCTTGAAGAGGCCGTTGTGCATAGCCTGCCTAGGTTTCTCTTAAAGTAGACGTTAACAGGACTACCCATTATAATCACTGCTACCTGCCTTTTGTCATGAAGGGGCACTTAATTTTAAGTGAAAGTAGAGCTTTCATACATGGGAATCTGTCACTTGCTGGAAATGTACAGCGCAAAGGAAGACAAGGGCACGAGGAAGACACATGAAACACATGGGCACCGGTGTGTCCTATGTCTTCTGGTGTGTCCCATTTGACTTCCTTGCTCTGGTGTGTCTCGTGTCTTCCTTGTGTCCTCGTCTTTCTTTGCGCTGTACGTTTCCATCAATCACCAATATGCCCAGACTGCCACCTGTCACCTTCCACTGTTTGCAAGCTTGTCTACCTGTCCTTTCACTCTGATCTGGTAGAGGTTGCTAAGCTTCATTTGATACCGTGATTTTCAGTATGCAGTCGACAGAATAGCTGCTGCTGTAAAAATACATGGTCTCACACTTTTGCCTTGCTGTATATCTGTTAGAATATGCCTAATGGTGTATCTGGTAATGACATAAATGTTGGTGCAATGTGGCATTATTCTGTTCCTAAGAGGTGGAGTTATTTTTCTCTTGTTGCATCATGATATTGTAACGAACACTTGCCACAGTAGCACTGAGACAGCACAGAAGACTGTGCTCGGACAAGATGGCTGACTCGCTCACTGTCACACCCACACTTTGTCCTCGTTGTCTGCTCGCCCATGAGCGTGCGGCATTACTACCTTCATCTAAGTGGTGGCCTGACATTGGCAACTAACAGAAGGTCAAGGCGGTAAAGTGATGTGCATTGTGGGGAGCGTAGGGCATACAACAGTTAAGCTGGCAACAGAGCGGGTTGCAGCCTGTCGTGGTAAGGTTTCATGTGTGCCACGTGGGCAGTCTCGGTCGGATGGTGCCTCCGTGGTGGTAAGAGTCTTTGGTCCCACAATACATCATCATCATCATCAGCCTGACTACACCCACTGCAGGGCAAAGACCTCTCCCATGTCTCTCCAATTAACCCTGTCCTTTGTCAGTTGCCGCCACTGTATGCCCGCAAACTTCTTAGTCTCATCCGCCCACCTAACTATCTGCCGTCCCCTGCTACGTTTGCTTTCTCTTGGTATCCACTCCGTTACCCTTAAGGAACAGCGGTTATCTTGCCTTCACATTACATGCCCTGCCCAAGCCCATTTCTTCCTCTTGATTTCAACTAAGATGTCATTAAGCCGCGTTTGTTCCCTCACCCACTCCGCCCTCTTCCGATCTCTTAACGTTACACCTATCATTTTCCTTTCCATAGTTCGCTGTGTTGTTCTTAACTTAAGCTGAACCCTCTTTGTTAGCCTCCACGTTTCTGCCCCATAGGTGAGTACCGGTAGGATACAGCTGTTGTATACTTTTCTCTTCAGGGATATTGGTAAGCTACCATTCATGATCTGAGAGAACCTGCCATATGCGCTCCACCCCATTCTTATTCTTCTAGTTATTTCCCTCTCATGATCCGGATCTGCGGTCACTACCTGCCCTAAGTAGACATATTCTCTTAATACTTCCAGCACCTCGCTACCAATTGCGAACTACTCTTCCCTTGCTAGGCTGTTGAACATTACTTTGGTTTTCTGCATGTTAATTCTTAGCCCCACCGTTCTGCTCTGCGTGTAAAACTGATTGATCATGCTTTGCAGTTCTTGTCCTCAGTGGCTTAGCAAGGCAATGTCATCAGCGAATCGTTGCCTTGCTAAGCCACTCAGGACAAGAACTGCAAAGCATGATCATGCCCATGGTACAGCTTCGTAACTAACATCACTAAGATGCCGAACTACCTCGTATAGACCAAAGTAGCGGCAGAGTAGTTTTTTGGAGAACCCGCGATGGCACACGGGTGTCCATACCCACACAGAATATGTAGGCTCATGCCAAACGTCTTGGCATCGGAGGTTGTAGCGACTGGTGTCGAGGTGTGGCTGGTGTTGTATTCAACACCTTGCGAGCTGGCAGCTTGCGCACCTTGCACCTTGGCACCTTGCGCTCCCTTCAGCCTGCTGAATGAATGTGTCGATGTCAATATGGGCATTGGTGCCAACTTTGCCGTGACTAGTGGGTAGCATAGCTTCCAGCATCGTAGTGACACGATGCCCATAGACCATTTGGAAAGGGGTAGTAAGACAGGTCGTCTCCTGCTCAACCATATTGTAAGAAAAACTTGCATATGGGAAAACTTCGTCCTGCTCGTGATGTTCAACATTGACATACACAGAGAACATGTCTGCGAGCATCTGGTTTAGGCATTCATTCAGTTCATTTGTTTGTAGATGATAAGCCATGGCCTTCCTGTGGCTGTGACTGGTGTGGGTAAGCTTTAAGACAGACCACATTAAGTCAGCCATAAAGGCGGTGTTGCTTTTGGTGATGACGACCGATGGTGCACCATGATGCAAGACTGTGGATGTTACAAAAACTGAGCCACTTCGATAGCAGTCACATGGGGAAGTGGCTGTATCTTGGCGTACAGCGTTAAGCAGTCTGTTGCTACAACAATCCATTTGTTCCCTGAGGATGACACTGGGAATGGGCCCAGCAGGTCCATGCCCACTTTTTGGATGGGTGCTCTAGGCAGTGGTATGGGCTGGAGAAGCCCTGCAAGTTTCACAGGTGGCATCTTTCGCCGCTGGCAGTTGCGGCATGTCTTCACGTAGTGCTGGACTGAAGACAGCAACCTGGGCCAATAGTACTTCGCACAAGTGCTTGTGAATGTTTGGGTGACACGCGAATGGCTGGCCAAAGGCTCGTCATTGCAGGCATGCAAGATTTATGGACAGAGTTTGGACGGCACAACCAGAAGAAAAGTGTCCTTGTTTGAAGTTCCTCTTGTATGGAACGTGATCTCAGAGGTTGTACGAGCACAAACCCCAGATGAAAGCCGGTGGAACAGCGATGTTAAGGCCTTCGAGGCACTCAATGAGCAGGTGTAACTCAGAGTAAGCTCGTTGTCGCTAGGCCATATTGGACATTGTGACGACAGCAAAAAACGGGAAGCCATCCTCGGTGTTGGGTGAGGTAACGTTAGTGGGTGCACGCGACAAACAGTCATCATCGCTGTGCTTTTGACCGGACTTGTAGACAGCTGTGATGTATTCTTGGAGCTGGAGGCTCCACCTCGCAAGCCTTCCGGAGGGGTCTTTGTGGTCGGCTAGCCAGCATAATGAATGGTGTCACAGTTTGAATGGTGTCACAGTGTGTCACAGTCACAGTCACAGTTTGAAATAGGTGGCTATTGAAATAGGTGGCTATCGAAATAAGGTCGGAACTTGCTGATCGCCATAACTACCACAGGCCATTCCTTCCCTGTGGTCAAGTAGTTTGCCTCTGCTTTCAAGAGAGAGTGGCTAGCATACTCTCTTTCTTACTGCCGTCTTGCCATTGAATGAGAATAGCGCCTGGCGCCTGACTCGCACACAGCAACACCCTCACTCCCACACTTTGTTCTCGTTGTCTGCTCACCCATGAGCAGGCAGCAATATTACAAGAGAGCTTTGTGGTATGTCACCTTTCTTAGTCTTGCCTAATTTTGCTTTCTTTGCTTAGCTAAGTTTTATGAGAGTGTTGTACTCCTTCCAGCTCACTTAAAAAAGGTAGTGTGTTGAAATGTGAAATATTTATTAGCCTTGGTAGGACGAGGCTGACTGAAAAGATAAAGCAAGGCTATGAACTGTGCATTTGAGATACAGCTTAACAAAAAAACAACACTTGGTGATTATGCTGCATAGTCTATGGCATACTACTTACTGCACAATTTAGTGTCAGCGGCTTTCTATGATGCAGCGAAAGATGATGGACCGGGAATACCTTTTTCAGCAGAAACTGGCCTAGCTTGATGAATATGAACGTCTTTGTGGCCCTCACCAACTAATCTGTTGATAAATGTCTAAAATCAACGAACAAGGATTATATATAGATGTACACAAACAGAAAAGACCATTCAAGAGCTCTTTTTTTGGGAACTTAGTTACAGTATCTTCTTGCGTTTTAACCATTGAAAGAGTTTGCCTTGCACTCTTTTTGTTGAGCAGAGAGTTAGTACGGTAGAAAGTATGGAGGGAAATAGGAGATGGCATGCATATGCTTGAATGAAATGAAGGTTCCACTCGAAAATTCACTCAGGACCAAGGTTCATTGTTCATGAAACTTGTAGAAAGCGGTGAAGACCAGAACAAATTCACATTGCCTTCCTACATTGTTGCGTATGTATGGCTGCAGTGTGGCTAGAAATGTTGCACAACCTGTGGCTATTCATTTTTGCCAAGAGCATCGTAGCCAGACACCTTTGCTAGCAGTTTATATATTTTGCGTGATCAAAAGCTTGTCTTTGCGGATGCCTGGGCACAGGAATTTCGACTGCGTGGCCTGGAACGCACCCTGGAACGTGCCTATGCTGACCTGAGTGAGGTGCTGTCTCTTCGCTCGCGGTCTGAAACTATGCTGGAGCTGTCGACAGTGTATGCACTGGAGGACCAGGTGGTGGCCAACATATCCATCGCCCTGGCTGAGCTCTACAACTTCCAGGTAGGTAGTTTTCCAGACTGTTCTCCACTGAAGGAACACTGCTGCCGTGGTGGCTCACTGGTTGTGGCGCTTGGCTGCTGACCCGAAAGACGTGGGTTCTATACTGGCCGCGGCGGTCGAAGTTCGGGCGAAATTCTAGAGGCCCGTGTACTGTGCAATGTCAGTGCAAGTTAAAGAACCCCAAGCGGTCGAAATTTCCGGAGCCCTGCACTACGACGTCTCTCATAGCCCGAGTCTCTTTGGGACGTTAAACCCCATAAACCAAACTAAAGGAAACACTGGGGCTTTTTTGAAATGGAACCACACACTGGGGCATGGCAGTTTCCTTTTACTCACTTTACTTACCAAATACAATGAACTCTTTTTATTGCACCCTGTGTTGGGAACAGAGTAACAAGGCATTGTTTGGCTAAACAAGGGATTGTGCATCCTGCACAAGCCAATGTGCAGTAGCTGTAGGATGCACACGTGCATGCTCATCACATAGACAGTTGCATAAATGGGCAAAAGGGCAAAAATAGTTGCAAATGAAGGCTGGAATTCATACTCTAGCCGAAAGGGCAGATGCGCTCTTGCCGCTGAAACTTGGAAGTTCAGAATTCTGTTTATAATTATATGTAGTTTTGAAGTATGGCAGACACTAAGTTGTGTGTGTGTGTGTGTGTGTGTGTAAGGTAGGGTCTTTGCTGGTGGGTTATTTTGGCTAGTGTGCTAAGAAAAGTGGTTAAATAGACACATATGGCTTACTGAAGGTTGGCTTGTGTCAATAGATTACCTCGTTCTTATCACAAAGAGACTACTCTCGCTGAAAACGGAGATTTCATAAGCTAGAAAAGACCACACAATGAAGTGTGTATTGCCACCGTCAGCTCTTTTTGTAGGCAAACTGCGGTAACTTCGAGACAATTTTATTGTGCGCGGACTGTCAAGGTTAGGCTACACTACGTGCATGAGGCTACACGAGGTCACGCGTGGTCATGGGGTCCTTTAAGAATCAGCGTCATGAGTTTGAATTTAGTGGCAGCAAAGTTTTTAAGTGCAGTTTTCTCTGCAATAAATGCCTGTTTTCTGCCAAACAAACGCCAGTGTTGCCATAAGATCCATAGAATTGATTTTTACTGAGAATGAAAATTGTATGAAGTTGTCTGCCGTGTCCCATTAATTCTTTTGTTATATTTGCATTTCATCTAGTAAGGTTTTCCACAACTTCCATAGTTAGTTATTAGCTTGCTGCAGCATCATGGTGCAATGAGGTGATATCCAAGGCTAATGTGTTCCTCACATTGAGGATTGCAGTTTGGGCTGCATGAACTGAGACTTCAGTGTTGACATAGTTTGCAAAGATGGTGATTTCAGTGAAACTGTGAAAGGTGCCATGTTTATTTATATTTTTGTTTCTATTGTTTGCTGCAGCATTTCTTACTGCTGTCACTTTAGCAATCATTGTTGTCACCGTAGTCACAAAATCGCTGTAATCATTGTCAGTGTAGTTGTTGAAGCTATCTCTCCTATAATCACCCCCTGGTTTGTGTGATCATCAGAACCGTTATCGTCCATTGCGCAGTTGGGACCCTTCCTGGAGCTGCGTGAGCTGGCGGCTGAGCGAAGCCGTGATTCCCGCCTCAAGGCAGATGACGCCCGGCTGGGGCCTCGTGTTCGAGCCGAGGCGACCAGGGAGCTGGAAGAGTGGGAGGCCCGTACGCAGTCAGCCAGCGAGGCCACTCAGCACCTCTACCAAGAGTACTATCGCCGTACTGTGGAGCTAGTCACAGGTCTGAGCACTCTCTGAAAGGGCTACATGAAAGGGGTTATGCTTACAGCGCATGTATGGTACGGCTCGCACTTTGCCGAGTCTTATGCAACACACAGGTTAGCAAAACTTCGTGCTGGGCTGGTTGGTAGGACATAGTTGAAACTTGGTTCAGCGCAAAAGACGAACACAGAGAAAGGAAACGACACACACGGAGTGCTCCGTGTGTGTGTCGTTTCCTTTCTCTGTGTTCGCCTTTTGCGCTGAACCAAGTTTCAACACAGGTTAGCATTAGGGTGAAGTTGCCTGAATGTAATGGTTTTTCGTTCAGCAAGGATTAGTGTCGCATTGGCACGACGACACTTTCTCCACCCTGCAGTCTTGCTGTTGTGGCCATGCACGGAGAGCATATCTATGAGCTTTTGGCTTTATACAGTTTTTAACTTTTTGAGCTAGCTTGGTTTGAAGCAGGCATTCCATCTTTTGATAAGGTAACATAAAATTTATGTTTCTTTTGGTTTGATTTTTTTGTGAATGCTGGCTTCAGGTGTGCCAGTTCTTGAAAGATTTACACACGGGTTCAAAGCTTCATGCCACTTCTAGCATAAATTTTATGCATTTGTGCCAAGAAATTTCTCTTTCAAACTCGTGCTGTGTCGCCTTCAGTCAAGGTGTATCTCGTGCTGTTTTGTGTTGATGTGTTGCCTCGAAGATTTTCTTTGAACGAGTTTTTTTTTAATGGTACTGTGCAGGCCAGAGAAACCGGATGCTCGAGGACCAGACTAAGTTTGGCCGGTCAACCTTTGAGCTTCATGGTATGCCTCGCCTTCAGAAGCTGGAAGTGTTTGCCTGCCAGGAGCGGCTAAAGCTTCTGGGTGCCATGAAGAGCACTCGCGAGCTGCAGCATGGCAAGATCACTCAGATGGTGAGCCGACTTGAAAGCGTCATGACTGTAATGGAACGGAGACAGAAGGCAGCCATGGGACATGCACTTGTGGATCTGTTGTATCCCTTTGACACGCCTTTCCGTCAAAGTGAAATATTCTTCCTCTTAAATAGTATACTCAGACCTTAGGAAAGACAATTTGATAGTTTTCCAGCAAAAAATACTAGCAGTTTATTTTTGTACAGGCATGTGCAAACGCTCGTACAAAGTGTCATAATTAGTGAAAATAACAACATCGAAGTGCTACGACTTATCACGTAAACACCCAAAGGATTGTGGAAATAATTCTAATATGAAGGTGCACGTTACGCTCAAAATTGCGAAAAAAAAAAAAATTGTTGCCACTGGTGGCCAAATATGTCTTCACAGAAATGTCGGACGACGTGCTACCCCACTCACTGTATTCTGAAATATAATGTACCATGTTCGCCATGAGGCATGAAAGCCAGCTTATTTTTGAAATGAAGGATGTGAAATTCACCTGAAACAAAGAAATCACTGCTCGGTGCAGCCCACTATCAGAAAATGCCAAGAGTTCACTTTGTGAAAGGGAGCGTGTAAAAGGGATATATACATATTTTCTTTTCTGTGTGACTTCTAAGACTTGCAGATTTCTTCTGTGCCTTTAATGTCAGGAGAGCGTATCAAGACAGCAGTGTACAGTAAAAACTTGACAACGGCTTTGAAGGCATGCATCAATGATGCACGTGGCATGTGGCATTTGTTACTCGATTGCTGTCAAGTAAGGAACTAGGATGTTGTGGGGTGCATTTTTACTGGCAAGGGCCAATTATAGAGGCTTCACTTGAGGTATAAAATTAGGTTGTCATCATCATCTGAAGCCTGTATACAATACGTGGGCTTCTATGGGAGCTTCCAAGAAAAGAGGCATAGTAACTGTTGCTGGAAGCCCTCTGCCCCTCGTTCGTGTCTCGGGTTGTTCCTTTGTGTGTGTTCCCTTGTGGACAACCTAGCGTCCCCAGTCTCAGTATGCACGACCAACTAGCCCCCTACAAAGCCTTATTGCCCCTCCTTGCTTGGTTGTGCTTAGCTTTGCGAGGAGGAGGAGATGGTTATGAGGAGAAGGAAGGCACATCCATTCCATCAGTATCTTGCCCATCATTCTTGGTTACGGTGCATGCTCATGTGAGGGCCACACTTTTTTTCCGCGGTTTTCATGGGGCGTAGCCCTTACATGGGACCGGCATTTTTTCGTAAAATTTTTCTGACTTAAACAAAGGCCCGATTATGTGTCTCTTTTTTATGCTGCAATATGCATTTTTATGATGAATTAGCACAGTCCCGGTGAAACCTTAAAATGCATAATTCATTGAAAGAATGGATGATAGGATGCGTGCCCACGATTGGCACGAATTTACCGCAAAAAGGTAAAAACAGGTTGTTTGATCAGTTCACTGGCAAATGGCACGTTATTCTAAGTTAAGATCAAGATCGGAAGATCTGGCACATGACTGACAGACGGTTTGGAGTGGCGCACTATTCCCCGTGTTTCATTGTTGAAGGCCCTGTGGAAATCAATTATATGTTCGTAGTAGACCATGACTAGATTCAAAGCACATTCTCTGTGGCTTCAATGAGAAGCATGCTAGCCCTTGCAACACAGAGCTTTGCAGCAAGACATTGTTAGCAAACATAGAATTTCATACATTGATGCCAGCAAGATATCGGGTGAGCACGCTCATTTGGGCATTTCGATTTGAAAATGTATTTTTGGTCTTTGTCGTCAAATTAATCAGTTATCAAGGGAGGTTTAAAATCGTCAGTTAACTGAAAACATCCATCTCGGACAAACACAAGATTTGTGTTAATTTTCATGTAGTGTCTGCAGCTTTGTGCATTCAAAACATTCTCTAAAGTGCAGGTTCTTGGTTAGAAATCAATTTTAACCCGACTTTTAAGAAATCTGTTCGGGGTGTGAGAATAGAGTAAAATCAGGTTTTACCCAAAAACGAACGTACCCTGCACAGACAGTAAGTGAAAAGGCATTGCCCTTCTTGTTGGCTAGTATTATGTTAGAACGCTTCCATGTGATGGGTACAGGTGGTTGGGCATTCTGTGTATGATTTTTCATGCTTTGTGAGCTTTGAATGTGTTGTGTTTTCAGAGTATCTAACAGCCACTTCCACCTAGACCGGCAGCCTTTCTCTGAGGCACTGCTTGTAAAGCTTTCCGTACTTGCTTGCCGGTCGAGGTATCATTGTGTGGTGCTCGGTTAAAGGGACGCTGAGGAGAAATTGAAGTTGGCTTGCATCGACAGAATACCAGCTCCTGATTACAAAAACGCCACTCATACTGACAACAAAGCTTTTGTAACGTAGAAAAGAGCAAGAACCAAAATACAGGTATCGCCGCCACAGGCCAAACTCGCAAGTACAAGCGTGATGTTGTCATAGGACAAAACAGTGTTGCTAGAACCAATGGTTCTAGCAACGCTAGGACACAAAAAGCCGTGAATCACTCAGGCGCAGCCAATGCATGCGCAAATCTCCTTGACGTCGCCAGATGGCGCCACGTGCCCGGCAGCTACGCGCGCGTCTGCAGCATCGGGACCAATCAGCGCCTGCTCACCGGCAGTAGACGGGCTCCCGGTATTCCGCTAATGGTAACAAGGTACACGGTATGCTAAAGGTATCTATTTGCGAGAACTTGGTTGACGACTTCGAGAACGGGATCCATTGTAACGCTGGCAAAACGCCGGTGAAAACATAAATGAAGTGACGGTAGCGACGGCCGCAATAGCCGATAGATGCCTTCAACGTGCAGCCGGCGGTAGCGTTCTCTTTGGCTGCTGCTAGGCCGCACTACTGGCTGCCAGTAATCACGGAGTCTGCGTTACGTCATGTGCACGCCATGTTTCACGTCACTTAGTCCTGTGTCGTCATAAGAGAATCCCAAGTTTGAATCAGAGTGGCGGGAAAAACTTTTTCAACTTCGAATCCAAATTTCTTAGAAATAAATGCATCTTTTGCTGCCGGCCAAGTGGCAACAAAGCCATGAAATGCCGAACTATCGGATTTTGCTTTAAAAAAAATATTAATAGAGCTCTCCTCACTGTCCCTTTGACTTGAGACGGTGCACTTGTGCGAAACGAGTGACCCACAGTGTGACACCAGTTTGACGTTTGCCCTTCAGCTGGAGCAGCAGACGTTGCGAGGCCAGTGCACTCTGCGGGAGATGGAGGAAGAAGTGTACAACTCTCAGCTGGCCATCTATGATGTGAGCCTGGATATGCTCAAGGAGGAGGAGGACATGCTCCGGAGGCAGAAGGACATCCTCGATCGGGCTTGGCAAGGTGCGACTGGGACTTCTTGGAAGGATGCCCTCTCTTTCAGCCTTTCTAGCATGCACGGTTGTTAATGGCCCTGTTGTTACATATGCCGCGGCAAAGTACAGAGGGTGCCACGTGTATTTGCACTGGATTTCTACCATAGTACTTCCGTTGTGTAATGCCCTTGGTCACTTGTTTAGTTTATTGCATGGCAATCAGGATTTTATGAGAAGAAACAGCGCTGCTGGTGTTTTGATGTTAATTGGCAGTATCTTTCTAGCATACTGCGCACCAGGTTTGGGAGTTCAAGTGAATACGCGCTCGTGGGTTGTGGGAAAATAAATCACCGCTTCATTTGATGCTAAATGTGTAGTGAAGTTCATTTGACTATGCGAGATTACGATGGTGGTTATTCCTAGTTGGTTGGTTTGGTTGGTTGGTTTATGGGGTTTAACGTCCCAAAGCGAATAAGGCTATGAGAGACGCCGTAGTGGAGGGCTCCGGAAATTTCGACCACCTGGGGTTCTTTAACGTGCACTGACATCGCACTGTACACGGGCCTCTAGAATTTCTCCTCCAAAGAAATTCAACCGCCGCGGCCGGGATCGAACCCGCGTCTTTCGGGTCAGTAGCCAAGTACCATAACCACTGAGCCACCGCGGCTAGTGTAACGATGAAGAAGTGCCCGCTCGGCAGCGGGACTGCTCTCGGCGAATGCGTGCTTCGGGTTGGTGCTGCTGGAACCGCTGACTGTCAGTGAACGCCGTTCTGCTCTTTGTGCTTTGTGCCATGCTGTGCTTTGTGTTTGTGCCCGAAAAACCCATTGCACTAGTTGTTTTGCGAAATGAAATTGTTCATTATTTTTTGTGTACAGTGTTATATGAGAAAAAAAATCCTGGCAGGAGAAATTATGCTTGCATACTCAGCAAAACATTTGATAGCATTTGTGGAGGATGGTTCTCATTCAGAAAGTTGAAAATCTTGAATGGGAAAAGAGCTTACTAATCTTTTGTGTTGTGTGATGAGGTCAGCGAGGAATTGTTAGTCGCACAATAAAGCGTGAAGATGGTGCACGTTGCGGGGCAAAGCTTTGTAATATAAAATTGGTGCCTCGTAATGATGGCCAAGTGAATATTTTGTTGGTTGGCTCCCAAAACTTGTGCGTGGGGGACTTCCTTGTGCAGAGGAGCTGGATGAAGGCATCTTTTATGATGCGGTGGAGGAGAGGGACCAGCTTGAAGATGAGCTCGAGGTGGAAGGCACCGGTCCCATGTCAAGGCGAGACCGGCTCAAGCTGCGACTCAACAGGTTGTACAGGAAGCGAGCGATCCTCAGAAACAAGCGGGTGGGTGAACCTGCACTTAATTGATTTGCTTCCTCCACATTAGATTGTGTATGCTTAGGGTTGTTCGTTTTCGGGCAAAACCCGATTTTACCCGATTTTTGCACCCCGAACGAGTTCCTAAAATATCGGGTAAAACCCGATTTTTCCCGAAGTTTTGCGCCAAAATCTCCACAAAATATGACTGCACTTTGAAACGGAACGTCTCAGACAAAGACGACGGCTGCTGAGTCAGTCGTTTGATGACTACCGACCTCTCTTTAGGTCTCTTCGATTTGGCTTGCACTGGCTGTGCTAGTTCTGCAGCGGTGCCAAGCGGTCACGTGAGCGTGCAGCGCCAGTTCATCAAGTGCAGATACAGCCCGTACACTAGCGCGCACCGGCCATTGGCAAAACGAAGGCGCAAGTGCAGCCGCGCCATGCTGCACTACTTCCAGCACTACCTTCAGACCGAGTGCAAGGCGGCGAAGAACTCGTGCAGAACCAGGCCTGCACCTTGACAAAACGAGGAGAAAAGTGCAGAGGGCACGCGCGGCACCGGAAAAACGAGGACGACGGTGCTGCACCCCTTGAACTGGTGCAGCTGGTGCTGCCAAATCGAAGAGACCTTTTATTTCCGTGATGGCCGATGTAGGCTCGCTTCGCGAGGAGTTTAGCCAGTACTTGCTGGAAGCAAGCCCCACAAATGAAGGTGTTGAAGTGATGGACTATTGGAACGACGCAACTGTGCATTACCCAAGGCTAGCAAATGCAGCGTTGTCATTGTTGTGCCTAGCTAATGGCAGCTGTGACGTTCTCTCAGCTAAGGTATGTACCTGCAGAGACCAGACAGGTCTCAGATGGAAACAGAGATGTTGCGCATGCAGATGATTATGTATCTTAATAAGGACGTGTAGAACGTCGATGACCAGCCCTCATGAAGAAAATGTTTCTTTTCTCAAAACTGACCGTTGCCTCTCACTGCGAGTAATAATTAATTACCAAAGAGACGCCAAAGTTTTCAATACTTTCTTGAAAGTAGCCCAAAATATAGCCTTAATTGTTACATACCGGTTAGAGCAAATCGAATAAATTATTACTTTGCAAATTTAACCCGATAAAACCCGAATTTCGGAGTTTTTCTACGAAAAATCCGATTTCTTCCCTATTATCAAGCCGAAAAATAACGCCCAATTTTTACCCCCCGAATTTGAAAAAATATAAAACCCGAAAACGAATAACCCTATGTATGCTGTGCTTGGTACAGGATGTTGTTATGTGTGTATTGAAAGCAAGTTATCTAAAAAATAGCACTGCCTGTTGTTGTCTTGACTGCAGTGAAAACTAGTTGCCTACTGCAGGACAGAGACCTCTTCCATATCTCTTCAATTAACCCTGTTCTTTTGTGCGTCCTTTTAATGATTTGCTCCATCTTTCCTTTTCAAACGCAGAAAGCTTGTGTTGCTGACCATCAGAAGAAGTACAAGAAGATAAAAGAAAAGGAAATTCACACCAAGCACCATCATGCTGTCCAGCTGGTGAGTTCACCACTCTATGGTGGCAGCTCAGGGAGGTGGCACTGCTCCATTCTAGCAAAGCCCCAACTTTGTATCTCTGGTGCATGTGGCCTTCTAAACTATGTGGTGAATCTGCACTGACCCAGCGATGTGCCATTCCATGTGAAGTACAGAATTTTCAGTTGATGGGGTGAAAGGCTGTGCGTTTCCAGCTTAGTAGAGTGGTTGAGAGGAGCTTGAAATGCTGGAGAAAAACCACTCGGTGCACCAGAAAACTGGGATCCTTTTTTATACCCAGGCTTGCAGGCCAGTGAAACCAGTTTTTTTTTTTTTTTTTTGGTACCACTGTGTCAATAATCATCTCCAGTGATGGGAAACTGTTGAAAAGAAAAATAAGAGGGTTCTGTTTGGTATACAGCGGCAGACTGTATACCATTTTTCAGGCATTAGTTTGGACCAAGGAGCAATTTCAGTGATAGAACAGTTTAAGAAAATTGCTAAGAACGAGAATGAACCAAATTGCATCTAGAGCAGGAAAGAAAAAAAACTAATGACACCCCCTCTTGCTATGCATCTCCTCAAACCTCATCACCTCTGTTTCCCTTAAGGGGGGACACTGGTCTTGAAAAGAAATTTTTTTTAATTTAGTCATAGTTATGAAATTTTCAGGGCACATGTATTTTTGTGCGCTGATTCTAGATATGTCATTTAATTTCATGTAAAACAATTCCTTGAGCACTTATGCACATTTTATGCAAGTAGTATCTTGCGGAGAGTTTTGAAGAAAATTTGCTGCAGGAAACTCGCTGAAATGCATGCCATTGGGTTCTCTTGACACCAAGGAATACAATAAGGGTAAAATTATCATCCTAGCTCTCATATAACTTGAGTAATAGAGTACTGAAGCTGCCACTTCAGAAACAGGAATACACACTTTCCTTCTCATTTCTGAAGCGACAACTTCAAAACTCTTTAACTTAAGTTTTATGATAGGCAGGAAGACAATTTCACCCTTACTGTATTCCTTGGCATCAAGAGAACCCAATGGCACACATTTCAGCGAGTTTCCCGCAGCAAATTTTCTTCAAAGCTCTCCGCAAAATACTAGCATAAAAAGTGCATAAGTGCTCAAAGAATTGTTTTACATAAAATTAAATGACGTATTTAGAACCAGCACACAAAAATACATATTCCCTGAAGATTTCATAACTGTGACTTCATTAATAAAAATTTTTTTTTCAAGACCAGTGTCCCCCCTTAAACCCGGTACCACGTTCAACTATACAAAGGACATTATTCTTTACATATGCATTGTCTGGAATGCGAAGTTTTGCCAGTAGTGCTGACAGTTGGTCATTGTCCATGCGTGTATCGCCAGTGATGGTGTGGAAAAAGAAACAAAAAAGTGAGCAGGTAACACATTGTTAACACTGGCACTGGATAACAATGGTATTCACCAGGCTGGCAGTTAGTTACGTGCAAGATTCCTTGATTGTGTGGAAACTGGCTGTTCTTTTTTATCTGGCAGTGTTTCTAATGCACTACCGTTGTGTCTGTTAGGGACAGTGCACCCAACATTGCAAGTTGCCAGTGAAGGCTGTCGCCCTTACCCCTTGTTTTGGCCGACTGGCAAAAAGAATGCGCATGCAATCATTCACAAAATGGACTTTGCTGAGAGATGAGCGCCTGGCTTGCATAGCACATGCTGTAACCTTGCTGGCTGCATCATTGGTTGTCATAACAGGCAGGCAGTATCATCGACCATGTACTTGAATGTTGCTGTTGTGTGCACCGGGACGTGAGAAAAAAGGGCTTTGACTTAGTGTCACTGCTCCAGGACCTTGTTTTTGTCTGACGGCAGCTGCAAGCACTAGAATACACTATCGTGTTCAGTATGAGTTGTAATGCACAAGCTGTGACAGGAGCTCAGTTCACGAAGCAATGTGAGCCCAACGGTGTTCGAAAGTTATGCACTTAGAGTCCCATCAAAAGAACAGAGTGTGCCACTAAGGTTTGTGCATGTTTGGTGCTCTGTATGAAGGCGCATTCATTTACTGTAAACCAGAGGTGAAGAAGCGCGGCTACGGCTGCTTATCTGTTTTTTCAGCCAGCGTCCGCTTCGGCGGACGCGGTTGTTGCTGCGACGCGCATCTTGTTTCTTTTCTTCTCTTTCCTCTTATCTTGGAACTCTCCTCTATCTGCACGTGGCAGTGGTGGTGGCTCGGCTGGAGCCAGTTAGCAGGCCCGTGCACTTTCCTTTTCATTCTTCTCTCAGTCAGTCGCAACAACTGTAAACCAGAAACCCGTTTCGTTTACCCCGAACGTGTGGCAGGTCATATTGTGCTCGATGGTGCCTGCAGTGCTGTCCATTAACATTGACAACAAAAATTGCTTTATTGAGACTCTGCTGCAGCACAATGGAAATTGTGCTTGTCGTCAGCTAATGGTGAACAGCTGGGTTCAGTTTTTGCATAGAAATGTGTGCATGGCCAGTGCATTGCCTGTCTTGCCATTGCACAACTGCACTGACCCTGACCACCGATGCGCAGCTTTTAAGTGAAAACATTTTTGTGAATTTGGCTGTTAATGAGCTGAAGTTGGGCACAGCTTCCATGATGCTGTAGCGTTGAGGCAAGGCAGCAGTGAGGACAACAGTAAACATGTGTCAACAGTGTGGTCAACATCTGCTGAAGCGCTCAATGTATTTTGGCTTGCAGAACAGTTCTTGAGGTTCACTGAAGGCACTGACCAGGCCTTGCAATGCATGTTGCTAGGTGAGAGAGAGTGCATGCTGCAAACAGGGATGTTAAAAACGAGTAAATGTTTAGTTCACTAGGGATTTCTAAGGAACGTTTAATTCAGGCTGATTTTGCATGTCTTGACAGATTGAACAAGTAGAAGTTGACTGTACATGTTTGGCTGTACAGACTTTGTATGCTCACTAAATTCATCCTGAAGCTTCAGTTTACTTTTGCACCAATTTAGTTGATATGTTGTTTGGTATAACCTATGACTTGGCTGGGATATTGCAGAAACGAGAGGAAGTACGGCGAGACCTGGTTATGAACCGTGAGCGCATTGACAGAGAGCGGAAGAAGACACTGGAGAGGCTTAGAGAGTACAAGAAGGTATGCCAAGAAGTTCTTCCCATGGTTTGTGGTCACTCAGATTTTCGTGCTCGGCTTCTGGTTTCTTATTTCTTGGTGCTCTGCTTAGCTGGCCAACCTTGGGCGAAGGTTTTTGTACTGAAGAGCCTGACATGTATGCTGAGAAAGGCTACTCGTTCTGGTGTTGTACTTTGACTGGAAGTGCATTATTCACTCATGAAATGATTGGTTCATAACAATATTAATTTGTAAAATTGCTTAGACATCCCACTGGAAATATGTTTCAGTGTATTAAAAGCATTGCTAAAAATTTTTTTTTTCCTGCATCAAAAACATTGTAGTCAGGTACAACTCACAAACGCAGCAGAAACTATCCTTCGAAAGAGGCCCCTCAGCCAGTGTTTTCAACTGTTTGTTATGACATTGCAATTACCTTATTATCTGGTGTATGAGTTGAATTTTTTTTTCTAGATTTTTAGTCTCTGCATCTTGCACTACGGCGCAACACATCCGATGAAAAATGACATGGTGCTGTGCACTATCTATTTGCTGTCACCAGTTACTCTTTTCAAAGGAAACTCAATGTGTAAAGGAGGAAAATTTAAGTTATTAAAATGTTATCTTATGGGTTGAATCATGTAATCTCGTCACAACTGGCAGCCGGTCCAGCCATGTTCTCGAAAGTTTCGATTTCGGCCTCGCTTCCGTTTGGCTTTACACGCGTTGTGCATTGTTGTTGCTCATTGTGACACCTCCTGTGAGGTGAAGGAGCTACGTTCCAAAATTTAAATTGAGTATTGTTGTATGTCTGCTGGAGAACGGGAACCGGGCTGCGGGGAGGCAGTTCGATGTGAGCAAAAAAATTATCCGGGACTGGTGGAAATCCGCAGGACCACTCTGGTCTATGAAGCCAACAAAAAAGGAAGGACCTCCGTAGGAGGAAGGCACGCTGGGGAGATCTCGAGGATCATTTGCACGTGGCAGCTACAAGGAATCCTCAGTACGTTTTTATAGAGCTTACTGAATGAACAGGTGCATGTTGTACACTGATGCGGCGTATGTGCAGTTTTTTTCTGAAGAACTTCCATTTCAAAAGGGGTGGTGGGGGGTTGGGGGGGAATGCAACTTATACTCTGGTGAGTCTTATATACCAGAAAAAGAGGGCAGTCCTTTTGCATCTGATAGTGTGACATCACACGTGCCTGGCAGGTTTGTGAGGCCGCGCGAAACAGGACAATAGACAGACGCACACAACACAGGCGCTAGTGTTGCATAATTGCACTAGTGGTGCATAATTGCACTAGTGGTGCATAATTGTGTGCCCCCGGGGGGGTTGCTGTCACCTGTGCAGAAATATCAGAATGACAAAAGGTGTGGTGAAGACCCGACTCTGGAGCCTGGTGAAGATGGGCAGTCCAGGACACCATCTCCCAGGAGCCCGAAACCGATTGCAAGGCATCGAAACGGACCTGCAGTGGAGAAGGCAAAAGCTATCAAACTCTCACCAGATGGTGCTGGGGAAAGTAACGGTGGTTGTTCGTCACCCCCGCTGCCCCCTCCACCACCACCACCTGTGCTACCTCCACCTCCACCGCCGCCTCCGCCACCACCACCACTGATGCCTGCCATGATGGTAATTGCGCATTCAACTCTTGTGCTCAGCTGGAGAAGCTGTTTTTTTTTCATCCAGTGTTCAGATCTCGGGTCGCATTTTCCTCTGAGGCAGCAGTTTGGCGAGCTGCTTGGAGAGGCAACTTTGAGCTGAGGTTTATGTGTATATTAAGGTTCGGGTTGGGTGGCCCTGGGTGGCTCAAGGCAGGATATAGACAACTGGGAGGTCTTCATTTATAGTGGACGTAACTCTGCTGATAATGGTGATAGTCAAAGAAGTACTGCTACAGAATGTTGAAGTCAAGGTAGCTGTGCACTTTACTTCGTCTGCGTAGATGACTGGTATAAAGCGTTGTAATGAACCTAGCTTATGACCTGTATTCATATCTTAAGTTTGTTTTAAAGATTGCACATGTTGAGTAAATGCCTTAAGAGCTCCAGCGGTGCAGCAAGTTGTGATTTTGGTATTATTGAGATGAGGCAAGTTGTATAAGTATTCAGTGTGGCATCTTGGCGACCGTGATATAACTATCGTATATACCCGCGTAATGAACCCACTTTTTTTCCCGAAAAATTGACTTCAAATTGGGGGGGGGGGTTCATTATGCGGGAAAAATTTTTTTTCGAAATTTTTCGGGCGATTAAATTTCATATCACAACATCGATAAAAAATGCAATCGCAGCCTTACCTCAATAGAAAGACCACGGATGCGATGTGAATAAAAAAATTTATTTCACACACTGCTTGGCTCGGTCTCGCATTATCACTCGGCCTCGCTCTCCGAGTCGAGGCTTTCGCTCGCGTCGCTTGCAACTTCGTCGTCGTCGTCATTGTCCCACAACGCGTCGCGTCTTCTGTGCCGTCCAAGCAGTTTGAGATTCCAGTTTTCTTGAAGCTGCGGACGATCACCTCGGGGGTAATTAAATTCCACGCTTCCAAAATTCATCGGCAAAGCATGTCGATGGTTGGCCTTCGTATCTTGCCAGTCGGTGTCAGGTCGTGGTTGCCACTGCCATCCACTCAGCGTACAGCCGCCGCACGTTGTCCTTAAATGGTTTGTTGACAGAGACGTCAAGTGGCTGCAGCACTGAGAGGTTAGGCCACCCGGAATTACGGTGATGTCTGTTCGCAGCTCGCTCAGCTCCAGCAATATGGCGGGTGGCTGACGTCCAAATGCGTTGTCTTTACTTTGTTTTACTGCCACTGCGCACAAACGGCGTTATGAGCAAGGTTTTGTTTTGCATTTGACAGATGGGGCTAAGCAACCAGATCCTTTAAGATCATCATCATCCTCGGCAAAAGCGCGCGGTCGCCAAGTTTCGTTTCCGCGTCACCTGCGCTCGTGTCTCCGGCATTTCTCTCCCATTAGACAATAATAATCATGCGATTATGGTAAAGGAAAGATGCAGCAATTGCCAGTCTCACGAGGAGGTCACCCGAGCTGCGCTATGAGCGAAGGGAAGAAGAGCCCTTGTGAAGGGCTCCAGAATACTTAGCTACCCCGCCTGTGTATCTCGCATTAAAAGAAGCTGGCTGCATCATGCCGCGATCTGTTGACTTTGTTATCGTCAGCAGTACCAGCCAATCGCACCGAGATAACGCGAGCATGCTCCAATATGGCCCTGAAGATCGGCACGCAGTTTTTACGCAAGAAAAAAAAAAGATTTTCGAGGCAAAAAGTAGTGGGCGGGGGTTCATTACGTGAGTGGGTTCATTACGCGAGTATATACGGTACTCAGAGAGCAGTTTTGGCATCATGAACAGTCACAATCAACCTGAAGGTTATTACTTTAGGGCTACTCTACTTGAATAAAGTGCTCTGCTACAGTTTATTTCTTCTTGAAGCTGAGCAAAATACCGTATTTACTCGCATAATAGGGTCACTTTTTTTTTTTTTTTTTCAGAAAATTCGGCTCAAAGTTCAGGGTGCACCTATTACGCCAAGTAAAATTTTTGAAAATTTTTTGACTCTGATTGTCGCGCTTTAATATACTGAACGTACTGTATAAACGCACATGTGTACGGGTCGCACCCTGTTTTCCCAAAGGAAATACTAAAAAAAAAAGATCCGTGTAAGGGCTGCACCCAAACTTTCCACGACCGACACGGGAATAGCCTTCGAAATGCATGTGCCGTGGCCTCCGTGATCAGCTTCAGCTGCGAATAACAGGGTGCTTGGTCGTGGAAGCCACGCATGTGCACACGAGCTTCCAAGTGCCGCCCACGGATGGTGCCAGAGGCAGCGGGTCATTATCATCATCGTCAACTTTTTTCTCCACCATAAGCTTCTGTTATCCATATCGGCACCAGCAGCGCCAGCAGCAATAACTTTCTGTGGCTCTCAAAGGCATGGCAGCCGTGGTAGCCTGTTAGTTCACCATAGTTGTGGCTTTCTTGTGCAGCCGCCGAGCGTTGCAATTTTATCACGACGGGCAAGCACCTTAAAGGTGCACTGAAGAGGAATCTGAACTTGTCTTTTTGCCGCAGGAACTCGATCTACACGTTCCTAGCTTTCTTAGAAACTTTGATTTATTGCCCTGTGTGGCCGATTTCCATAATTAAATCAAATTAACGTCCGGCTCCCGCCTTTCTTTTAAAATTCTCCCGCGTACGGTGGGCGGAGTCGACCAACGCGTGGAGCGCCTGTCACCCATTCCCGTGGCGGCTTGCCGCTCTGCCATCGGCGGAGTAATACATAGTAGTCCGTAGTAGCAAATAGTCTGCGCGTATTTTTATTTCTGCGGGCTTATTTTGCGGCTATATTATCTGCTAATGAAACTATTTATTCATGGAAACCTAAAAAACAAAATAAAGCGAAAGCAAAGCCTCCACGGAGCTGGCTGCAAGGCACTCCACGCGTTGGTCGACTCCGCCCACCGTACGAGGGAGAATTAAAAAAAAAAGGCGGGAGCCGGACGTTAATTCGATTTAATTAGGGAAATCGGCCACAGAGGGCAATAAGTCGCAGTTTTTAAGAATGCTAGGAACGTGTAGATCGAGTTCCCGCGGCAAAAAGACAAGTTCAGATTCCTCTTCAGTGCACCTTTAATAGCTACATGGCTGGGAGTTTGCTCTCGAACATGCGAGCGGCGGGCAGGAAATGTGATGCAACCGAGAAGTGCGGCAGTTGCGACTGCGGCGTGCCTGAATTTTTGTTTGTGTGTGACTCCAAGCGCCGAGGTTTTCGTGGGCTGAAGTCCAGAAGGTTTCCAGCTGTAGATGAAGCTTTCGAAACAGACATGTAAAGTCAGCATCCCTGAAAACTGTGTGCGTAATTCGGCATGCGCGGCTTTTCCACCCGATGTCATTGTACGTGCTGTGGGTCCGCAGCAGCTGTGACGGCAGCAACAGTAGTGAGGACTAGTAGTCGGTTCAGCAAAAACTTTGTTAAAATAAGCTTGGGTGTGGAATGTGCTTCTGTGTTTCTTTTTCTTTTTTTTTTTTCCACCTGAGATGGGGGAGGTGGGAGTGCGTCAGCTTGCAATCGTGTAAATACAGTATTGATCACAGCGCTAAGGTCGGGGTGCACCTGTTATGCGTGGAAATAAAAAAATCTGATTTTTCATGACCAAACTTGGGGTGCACCTATTATGCGAGTAAATACGGTACGTGACAATAGCTGGCTCCTTTATCCCTGTATCTTCCACCAGCGATTTTTGTGAAGATTGAGGGATTGTCACGAGTGAAGAAATTTATTGGTTGTGGTTAGCCTGCACAGATTTTATCACTCTCATATTGATCCTGACCATATACTAGTCTTTGCCAAAAGTATCGAGGCTGCACTATTTGCTTCTCACTCGTGGAGCCTTTATGATGGCCCTAAAAAAAAAAAAATCGACAGAGACACTGCTTACATGTGGGGACGCGAAAGCATTACTTTCCCTGGGTGCATTGACCCACCCACACATACACACTACCCACCTATCAGCCCCATTTCCTTGGTCCTCAGTTTCTTGAAAATGTGTGACTTGAATGCATTTTGCTGATTAAAAAAAAAAGCATAGTTTATGCTTATTTACTCAGTGCAGGCAAACAACATTAAGGCAGAAAGTTGTTGAGAAAGCTGCTGTCATAATCTTTTATTTTATTTTTTACGCAGATGGTGAAGCACATGACATTGATAAAGGGGCTAGTGGAGAGCAAAGCCCTTTTGACTTTTACTCAAGTGTTATAAGCGGCTTACTATTTTTTACTGCAAGCATACTTTTTTTCTCACAGTGCAATGAAGGTGCAGGTGACTTTAAACATTATTGCTATTCTTCTAGATGTTTAATAAATGATATGGCTTACCATTTCTAAATGACTGGCAACAGGAAGGTAACGGTGTAAGGAGCTTAAAAATGCTTTCAAGAATGTATGCTACTCTAGCTGTTCACTGCAGAGTACATTAAGGAAGGTATTCGCCAACTTTAATGTTCCGCATACATTAAGGAAAGTACTTCTTGTGACCCTACATGGAAAGTTGCTTTCATTTTCAGTACTGGGTCTCAAATGATGCGTGCAGTTTTTTTTTTTTTTTTCAAGGACTGCCATTGGTACTGCTTGAACATTTGAAGAAGACGAACATGAGTTGCGCTGTTCTGCGGGCAGGAAGTTCAAGAGTTTGAGAGTTTCACACTGACTTGTGCGCTAGAAGCATGCAGGGAGTGATGTAAGCTGTACAGGTGGTGCAGAGGTGAAGTGAAAGGTGAACATGTAAATTAGCAGTGCAGGTGAAATTACAGGGACATAAATAATTGGTTAATCCTTCCTGTTCTAATGCTGAACATTTAGTCATGTAACTAAGTTTGAGCTTGTGCAATAAAGCTACATTTTTGTTTATGCTGTGATCTCAAGCGTGCACATACTTTGCAAAATGCGTGTCAGTCGGAGTGCCCAGAAGGTTGCTGTGTACGATCATTGCAGCTACCAGCTGTCCCAAACTCCATTTCCTTGACGGTACTCAAGAAGCCTGGACCAAAGCCAGATTCACCAAAGAAGAACCGAGAGGAGCATAGTAAAACCATCGACCTGTCCGAAATCCTTGCCGCTCGCAACAAGCTAAAAAAGGCACCAGCTTTGGAGGACAGAGCAAAAAATGGCAACTCAGGTGAGTGTCCTAACATTCTCTTTTTACCTGTTGTGTCATTACTGCTGAAATGCTGTTATGTGATAAACAGCCTTTTATACAGCCCAAATATTTTTGTGCTATTAAATACGCAGCGTTGCATTGTCTGCAAAAAAATTTTGTGTGTGCTGACTTAGTCGTTGAATGCGTGCACTCATATTCTAAGTATGAAATTAAACTTTTTCTTCGAGATCTTGACAAAGGGTGTCAGAAACTTGCTTTGTGGGGTTTTAGGCTTATAATGTATCTAATGACAAAAATCAATTAATAAAGCTTAGTGACAAGTCTCTTTTGTTTGTGTCCAGAGCCTTTTTATGTGTCATAGCTGCTGTCGCTGATAAGTGGGAGGGTTGCTTGAGGTTTTTGTTAGAACAGCGTTCTAGCATTGCCGTTGCAATCTGCCTCTTTTTAATTTTCAGCAAATGGCCTTCAGTCCAAAGACTTTAGCGTCGCCCTTCGTGCAGCCCTGAAGAAAATCGACGTGGTCTCACATGGTGCTGAAGGCTCGGATGAAGAAAGTGAAAACAGCGACTTTGAATGATCATAGTTTCTGATAAACGAAAAAGGAGGGGGGGGGGGGGGGGAGGGTAAGAAAGGC
This sequence comes from Amblyomma mixtum, assembly GCF_055824585.1. Taxonomy (NCBI): domain Eukaryota; kingdom Metazoa; phylum Arthropoda; class Arachnida; order Ixodida; family Ixodidae; genus Amblyomma; species Amblyomma mixtum. The sequence continues at coordinate 85,638,044 of NC_143016.1, read as the reverse complement.
TGGCATTTACATTCTCGAACCATAGTTCCGTCCCTGACCAGCTTTGCTGCGTGTGCTGCTTAAGCAGAAATATTTATCCGTCATATTTGCAAAGTTTTGGCCCTTCGATGCTCATGCAGTGTTGAGGAAATGATAAGCTATGGAAGCACTTTCATTGACACTGTGGAGCAGCATATTTGTTTTCTCTTGCTGCTCACTCCGTTAAGTGGAGTTAGGAATACTGAAAGAACTGTACTCACTCTTAATGTCTCACAAACCTTTCTCTTGTCTTCGAATGCAGCTTTAAGCCGACTCTAAGGATCTCCAGTTTTTGGGATGACAAAGTTGGGTATTGAATGTATTGCTGTTATCACATGTCTTTTATGGCTAGGCAGTGATCTTTAATCAGTGATCTCCGAGAGTCTTAAACGGCTTGATTACTGAAAGCGTGCAATTTTTTTGTTGTTACGACAGCGGTAACAATGATAGCATCAAACAGCCATGTATTAATCTTGCCTGGCATTGAAGGTTAATGTTGTGTGGCACTCTATGTAAATTTTCTTGTGTGTAGCCCTGTTGTTGGGTTAGAAACTTGAGTTTGTGTTACAGGCCTTTTTTTTTAGTGAGCAGTTTCCAACGAACAAAGTCACCTGGTTTTATCCTTGGAGGGTTCCTGCTTTGCTCAAGAAGAAATGCTAGTTCTCAGCGTTTTTATTTAATACTGCAATATTGAGAGCTAGAAGGTGTGTTGGGAGCATCCGATTTTGGTCCGGTTTAGTTGGAACTTGTTGCATAATTTAGAATCAAAGTATTTAAGTGAAAAATAGAATGCATTATGTTTACTCTTACTTGCTTGTTTGTATGTCTTGCAGGCCTTGGTTTTTAGAGATTAAATCTACATAGTCATTAGATTGCTTTGTATATTGCATCATTCTTGGTGAATGTTGAACTGTTTGTGTTTTGTGCTGAGTGTAACGTGCAAGTGTTTAGTTTTAGGAACAGGTGTGTTTTGCTTTAACTAGGTGGTAAAATTTTTAATTTCTCAATTTTTAAAGCCACGAGTGTAGAATTGGGAACTGCCAGGTTGATTTTCATGAGGCCATGTTGTAACTGGAACTGTACTGTTGCCATTCTTTTTAGTTGTTGCATCAACGGTCTTGCTGTGTTTATCATGAAAATTTATTTATGTGGCTTGCCTGGTTTGGTTGTGGGCTCACAGTGCTGAGGATGTATAAATTGTTGTTGCATTTGCCCACTTTTGTCAGTATCAGTTGTCACTGCCCAAACTGTACTGGTTGGACAGTTCCTTTTGAGGTGTTTGGGGAAGAGTATGTACTCTCCTCGAATGGACACGAAAACTAGTTTTTGGGCATTGGTAGCTGTGATTGTTAAGTTGCGGAATTCTTGGCTATTTGATTTCTTTTCTTAACCTGTTTGCTGCACATTTTTTCTTAATTACAATAGCGCTGTAATTGTATTTGCAACACTGATTTGATTCAGGCAAGCAGTTCTAATTATTTCATTGTTCAGGATTTCAGCTATTTGTGCCCGTTCGCAATCAGTAAAACCACATTTGAGTGTTATGAACTATCCACACTTCCTCAGAGTTCTTGTTGACTAACTTGAACGATGCTGTAGTGGCGTGCAATAATGTTGGTTATATTGGGGAAACTATGCGATCACCTTCTGTGGGCAATAAGCCTTTTTGTGAAATCTGTGGTGTTCCTTCTGTTTTCTGTTGCTGTTGCATTGTAAACTGAGCTGCGTTGTGCTGAGTTTTCTTGTTGCTTTTGGTGTTTTTCTGGTACTAATTCTTTAGTTCATATTCGTGTTATGTTATACAGTTTTTTGTTGTGGCTAGCTAATGGTAAAAAAAGTCCTGGTGCTTTTCACGTGTGCATGTGAATGTGGTAGGCGCATTCACTGGCCTCAGAAAAACATTTAATGCTGGTTGTGCACTATCAACTCCTTTGCAAATATAAATGCGTGTCTTTTAATTCCCAAATTTCTACTGCTGTTTATGTCCATATACTGTATAATCTCATGTAAGGGCTGCACCCCCTGTTTTGGACTAGATAAATGAGAAAAAATATGGTTATATATTTTTTTTTTTTGTGTATGGGTTGCGCCTTCAAAATTCACACCAGATTTTAAAAAAAAGGTGGGGTCCTTACATGGGTTTATGTGGTACTATGTGACTGGCTGTAAAGGATAGCTTGTATTTGTGCCAATAAGGGCAAACCACAATGACCTTGGTACAGGAACGTGACTGTTATCACAAGGCGTTCTTGCATTTGGGCGGGGCACGATGATGCCATCTAGATTAGCAAAATGGAAGGTGAACATGTTTGTTGATGTACTCTTGGACTGAACATTCAGAGGCTAAATTTTGTCCCTGACACATGTGCTTGGTTGCTTTGAGACAACGCCTGCAGGTATATCTGTGGGGAATGTTTGACTGCGTATGCTGACATTCTCGTCAAGTTGGTGCTCTGGGGCGCCGAATTACAAGGTTATGAAGGCTGTGATCGCCACTGTGGCAATGCTGACACTGTGCTATGTCCTTACACTTGCTGCAATGCACTGTGTGCACCTTTTAAAACTTTAAATGTTTGGAGAGACTTATATTTTTGCTTTTTTGCATAATAAAGCATGTTTCATTTCTCGCCCAATAAGGTGCTACTCTTTTGAAGTGTTAAGTGTGGATTTTGGTGACAATTGAGGCAGTAGGCCACATCAGTTTCAGACTGGCTTGTATTGAGTTGAAATTGAAATTGGTTTTTGAGGAAAGGAAATGTTGCAATATCTGTCTCTCATATTTCGGTGAAGAGCTGTACTGCACCAAGAGAGAAAGGCGGGAGTGAAAGAAGAAAGGGAAAAGGGAGGAAGAGATGCTGTAGTGGAGGTCTCTGGAATAATTTTGACCACCTGGTGATCTTTAACCTGCACTGACATCACACCGTGCCTTTTGCATTTCGCCTCCTTCGAAACACTGCCGCCATGGTCCGGTTGGAACCCAGGAACTCCGGCTCAGTATTTGACTTTATGTCCGGCTCAGTAGCTGAGCACCCTAACCACTGAGATACCGCGGCGGGTCTTGGAATGAGTTCAGGTAAGCATTATGCAACATACCATTGTTTGCTATTACGGTTTCAAGTGAGGGACAGTTTCAGGGGCTCAAGAGTAATTATCGTAGTTGTGATAGTGAATCTGTGGAACAGAACACAGTGTCCTAGCATAGGTCTTTTGATCAAACCTGATTCTTTAGTCTCAGTTTCTGAAAGATTAACAGGTGTTTCTATTCTCTCTTTGTTGGCTGTACTCGGGTGAGATTGTAAATTGCATCACAAATGACGCTTGAGTCTCAGGCTACGCATACACCATTACGGCTGCAGCGGCAGGTATTGGTATGTGCAGTGTCACTTATTAAGTTAGTGAACTCTTTAATGTTTTTGACGAGCACTGCTAAAGAAGTGAATATTTTCAAATCTTTGTCAGCTTTGTGAAGTAACTGGGAGTGTAGCAAAATAAAGGGTGAGCAAGGTGTACTATTGTCTGCTTGGCAGGCAGTATGGTGAATAGTTTTGGTTTAGAGTATTTATGATGATTTCTACTGATGACGCTACGGGGAACCTGTGTTGCCAGAAGGTGTCACAGTTGTTTGCAGCCATGGGCAGTATCGAAGATATGTCATTAATTTAACAGCCACCTGTCACGGTGGTCAGTTTGCTTGCAATCCTGTGGAAAGATTGTGATGACGCTACAAGGTCACTTGACCTAGGTGGCCCACTTAGGCTGCTGCTCTAGGAAATTTTCGCTCGCAACACCGATGAAGACACCGCCACTGGATTTTCTGTACAATAGGAACCTTACCACTATCGCATTAAATCTTATAAACAACAGAAATCGGCAAGATATGTTTTGCCTAATAAAAGCTTTTAGCCCCTTTTTTTATCGTTGTTTTCCTTGCATTTAACAAAAAGTTCACCTTCAAACGTCTAATTATACTGTAGTGGTGGGGAAATGACTGTTCGGCTTTCCCAAACGCATGGGGCTTGTATCTTTTAGCACAGGGTAAGGGCAGAGGCAACTAGTAATTACTGCAGTAAAAAACGAACAGCATCGGAAAAAGAGTTTAAAGTTTATTCGTATGTAGTCAAATGCTCAGAGACCGGTTCGCATGAAGACCATTAGCTTTAAAAACGATTTTGGTTTGGTTTGGTTTGTTGGGGTTTAACGTCCCAAAGGAACTCGGGCTATGAGGGACGCCGTAGTGAAGGGCTCCGGAAATTTCGACCACCTGGGGTTCTTTAACGTGCACTGACATCGCACAGCACACGGGCCTCTAGAATTTCGCCTTCATCGAAATTCGGCCGCCGCGGCCGGGATCGAACCCGCGTCTTTTGGGTCAGCAGCCGAGCGCCGTAACCACTGAGCCACCGCGGCGGGTAAAAAACGATTTTGCTAGGCTGCTTATGGAAGTGATCGTTTCAAAGTTATCATGGCCTCATTCCAATGCTAAAGGTTTAACGAAACCAGCTGTGCCGACAGTGGAGTTAAAAAAAAAAATAGCGAAGCCGTGTGGCCGGATTCCTTAAAACCCTTTCAAATAGTGTGCTGCATCAAATACACTGAAAATTCTAGAAAGCACAGAGAAATTTCTTACCTTAGCAAAGCTTTGTTACCAGCTTTATCAATAATATTGGTGATTTTAGTGGTGTATCGACGATAGAGCATTCATTAAATATCTGCATCAGAAAACAATTTTGGTTCGGTACCTTGCACAGCTATCGGAAATGCAATTTTTGAGGGTATCCGTATCGAAGACAATTTTTTGAGGTATCGTGCCCAGCCCTGGTTGAGTGCGTTTCAGAAAACTGCCGGTGCTGGCAGCGTGCTGTGAAATCGAGGCTGCCTTCAAAACGGTGAGTCGTGCTTGACGTGATTTATGCACATTTCGCTCAGGAACTATAAGGCGTAAGGAAGCAAAAGTTTGCTGCGAATTTCAATCCATTCCTTTTACATGACTGGTACCAGGTTGAATAGCCTAAGTCTATGTTTCTGTGAAAAAAACAAAAAAACACACACACTAATGAGTGGCAAATTTTATCGCACAGAAAGGAAAAATAATGTACATATATTTTTGTTCAAAGCACAATTTTGGTTCCAGTTGATTAAAATAACAGTCTATACTCTCATACAGAATTTTAACAATCTGCATTTAGTGGATTTTAAGAAAAAAGGCACAATTGTAGGAAAATAAATATACTGCAGAAAATTCCAAGTAATCTTGAGCTCTAATGCAAGCTTCATCTATTTAGAGGGATGCTAGCAAATTTCATAGCCACAGCTTCTATTACAACCACTCTACAGCCAACTTCCGAAAACCATTCCAAAATCTCGTCTGCTCATGGCATGAGCGGCGCCCGATGGTGGTGTGACATCACGTGTCGGTGACGTCACCCGTTCGTCACCGGTCACCCGTACGCCGCCGTGATCGTAACGTCACTATCACGTGACGCCACTATGACTCCCTGCGTCGTCTCCTGTAAGTGAGCGAGCTTCAAAATTCACCCCTGCTGCATTTTGCTCCCAAAGCCTATGAAAAGCCAACCAGATGGTAACCGATCTCTTACGTGCACCTTAGCACAGATCGGCATTGGCGGTGCCTACGGCAGTGATCCGTAGGCACTGCCGATGGCCGTGGCAGGCCAGGTGCCCCCGCCACCCTCATGCCCGCACATCGGAGACATAAACTAAGTTCAGCGCTGACGAGGCCGTCATCGTTAAAGGGACACTGAGGAGAAGTTGAAGAAAAACGCCACTCATACTGACAACAAAGCTCTTGTAACGTAGAAAAGAGCAAGAACCAAAATACAGGTATCGCCGCCACAGGCCAAACTCGCAAGTACAAGCGTGATGAGATCATAGGACAAAACAGTGAACCAACACCAGGAAACGAGAAACCATGAATCACTGAGGCGCAGCCAATGCCGTGGCCGCCGCGATCTGCTCCGACGGCGCGCCGTTGCTCCGGCCGTCCCATTCGGCGCCTCGCCCAGCAGAAGAGTGTAATGCTGCTAGTTCCCTAAAACGCCGCGAGGTGGCGGTCTTAGCCTAAGCAGCAAGCGGCGCTCGCCCGGCCGGCACTGCCTGCATTTTCAGCCGCTGCACCAGCTTTGTTGGCGCGCTTCAACGCTGAATGCCTCCGAATACGCAGGCAGTTTTTTTCTGACTCTTTCCTGAAGTGACAAAGAAGTTGAGGTACATTGTTAAACAGTTTCGAATGTCTTCTGCATGCAGCTTTTGTGGTAATTTAAGAGTTGATGGAGGCAAAACATGCTTTCACCTACATGTCGTCTAAATTGCATGCCATCGCGCTGAGTTTTTTCTTCACATCCTTGAAAGCGATGCGTCGTGAGTGCCCACTCGTTCACCTACTCCACCCATGAAGTGCAACCAAAAAGCGACCACTTTGCTTTATGTTAAGGCTATAATAACTGAGTGGCAACAATGCCATGATTTGAAAATTTTGCAATACATTGCAGAATGTCTACGTCGGGATCATGGTCGGGATACTTATATGGGCATTTTCTATTTTACTGCAGCGGCCGCCATCAGGTATCCCAAATGCCAGCATTGCTTTCATAGCAGGGTTCGTGGCGAGAGCTCTTGAAGAACGTAGAAGGTGCAGCTCCTGGCCTGCCCTCCACCAGTTGGATGGGTCTAGTCCGTTGCTGGCTAATTAGCCTACGGTCAAGGGGGGGATTAACCTACCCAAAATCAGAGTTCGTCAGTGTTCTGGTGGCCACTAAGAAGGCTATTGATATTGCCACGCCGCATATAAACATAAGCAACGTGCGGCAGCAGCTGGCTGCAGCTATTACTTTCGAGGATCCGGCAGTGCTCCCTTTTTGTTTGCAAAGCAAGGGAGGACCACGCCGCAAGCACAGTATCTGTGGTGTTCGATAATTTCGTGAGGCCACTCGTATCTAACATAGGAGCTACTGTCACAGACTAGGGCAGCATATACCGCAAAAAAAAAGCTCGCCAGCAAGCCGCTCCACAGGAAAGTGCTCCGTGTTTAGAATGAACACTATGCGAGAAACATTATAGATCTGGTTTAATGTGCGTAAATAAAGCATTGCGTATCCCATGTATTTCCAAATAATTTTATTTGTCCTCCTTTTTGCTTGCAGCGCGCGAGAAAAAAAAATGTAAATGCTCCTCGGTTCAGGCTATATGCGCCAAAAAACCTTATGCATTGCAATCTGTTGTGCACGGCCCTGCCCAACATTCGACTGGCAAAAAGGAATTGAGTGATATCTAAAAGCGCCGAAAGCAAACGTTTATTCGATGCATTAAAGTTCAAATCAAATACCATTGCTACACAGGAAAACCGACAGAACTCTAATCTCTGTATATAATTTAAGGCTCTAAACTAATGTTTACATGAATAGCAAAATTAAAATTGACCACTGTGCTCAAATGTACGAATAAAAAACGCTCTTAGGACGATCTGCTTTATCTCGGTCCTAAGTCTGCTTCCGAATTTAGGAAGATATTATACCAGCAAGCTACCTTGTTCTTTGCCGGCGCTCCTGTGCGGTAATTTTCTAGCGCGCATCGCACACAGGCCTGCGACAACTGCGTTTTCGCGGTCTACGCACGACCGCCTCAGGGAAAGCGCGCATGGGGTAAGCGCGCCACCGTGCGGCAAGAGGAGCGGTCGCACCGCTCTCTCAAATTACGCTCTCTACGTGCGAATGGGATGGCCGGAGCAAAAGCGCGCCTCGATCGCGGAGGCCACGCCAATGCATGCGCAAATCTCCTTGACGTCGCCAGATGGCGCCACGTGCCCGGCTGCTACGCGCGCTCCTGAAGCATCGGGACAAATCAGCGCCTGTTTTCCGGCGGTAGGCGGGCTCCCGGTATTCCGCTAGCGGTAACAAGGTACACGGTATGCTAAATGTGTCTATTTGCGAGAACTTCGTTGACGACTTCGAGAACGAGATTCATCGTAACGCTGGCAAAACGCCAGTGCAAACGTAATCAAAGCGACTGTAGCGACGGCCGCAATAGCCGATAGATGCCTTCAACGTGCGGCCGGCGGTTGCTTTCTTTTCGGCTGCTGCTAGGCCGCACTGCTGGCAGCCAGAAATCACGGAGTCTGCGTTACGTCATGTGCACGTCATGTTTCACGTTTCTTAGTCCTGTGTCGTCATAGGCGAATCCCAAGTTTGAATCAGAGCGGCGGGAAAAACTTTTTCAACTTCGAATCCAAATTTCTTAGAAATAAATGCATCTTTCGCTGCCGGCCAAGTGGCCTTTTTTGCCTTTAAAAGATGCTTCACCACTAATACACATATTTTGTGGTGAAGCCAGTACAAGTAATGCGAAAGGGGAGAAGTTTTGAGATGTTTATTTTTTTTTCTAAGTTAAGCGTCAAGTAAAGCTGAATATTTGACAAAAAAGATAGATAAATTAAAGGAAGAGGAATTCGACCAGGAATAACAGAAGTGTCTGCTCTGTACAGGGCGCAATATTCACTTCCATCATGCAATCGCAGGCGTTGGGGATGCTGTGCCGCTCGTCTTCAGCGCTTTTTAGGAAACGTTACCAGCTGATGCCACCTCACTCATACGAAAGTTTCTAGGCGACGTTGCTGGGGTTCGCGCAAACCTACCGTTGCGCTAAGTCCTTGCTTCTTGGATGCTGTCTTGTGCACGTATCTTTTTGTTATTAGTGCGAAAAAACTGCAGACGTACCAACCTTGAGCAATAATCTTGTCATCTTGTCTTGTGCTCCGAACTGACCCGAGTTACTCGGATAAGCTCAGGCAAGTTCGGAGGAGCGTCGCGCAAGCTGTAGCCAATGGGAGGAGGGCGTCGTGCCACATAGGTCACGTAACCTAGTGACATCATCACAACCTGCCCTGGCAGGTGGGAGTTAAAGTAATGACTGGTGAGAGGTTGCTTGGGAAGAGCAACATGGGTCGCACAATCCCTACCGGTGGCTGTTATAGAAACGGCCACCTGCCAGTGTAGTGCGCCACTGCGCTGGTAGTGGTTTGAGGACTCGGCGCCATCTGTGAATGTTAAGTAGACAATCACCAATTATGCATATATGGGTATTAACCCACTAAAGCTCTCGCATCATACCCTCAAGGCTGAGCTTAAGTGTCCCTTCCAATTGAAGAATAAACACCTGCGTTCGCACGTCTACTCCGTTCAACTATGTTAAACCCCTACCGCTTTTTTTTTTTCCTAAATGGGGTCACTACTTATGAATACCGTATGTAGTTTTAGGACTTTTTGCTTAAATGCGGCTGTCAAAAGGACGGGGCAAAGAATTCGATGTTTATCAGTTTAGCTGAGAACTGTGAAGTTTTCTGTAGAATATAGATATGCTGGGAACTATTTTTTCATCGAAAAAAAAAAATGTTCAAGCAAGACTTTGCCCATAAGCAGAACGTCCATACGCATCAACCCCCCCCCCCCCCCTCCCCCTTTCCCCCGCCTATACCACCGTTAAATCCGCCTCTGTGAAGGACGAAAACCTGTCCTAGCGGTCTCCAAACACCTCTGTCTTACGTCACTGGCAGCTACACTCTTCATACGTATGCCTTCCAACGTCTTTCCACCTGACTTTCGGCCTGCGTTTTCCTTTCTTTGGTATTCGCTTCGACAGAGTGAATGCCACGAATCGATATTTTTTATTAATTCATGCTTCGTAATTTCCACCATTTAAGGTTGCAGCTACCATTTCTATTTTAATTTCTCGCTGTGGTATATTTACTTCCTTTTCAAGCCGTTTTGTTAGCACCTAAAGGGACGGAAAGAACGTCGACTTGCTACGGTCCATGCATCGTGTGTAGCTGGATAGAAATGCTGCGCTGCATAGAGTTAGATCAGTTAATGGTTGGGAACTCCGATAATTACCCTGAGTGTCCACTGATCGAAAACCAGACCTGTGTGACTTGACCAAGGCCATTGTGGTTAAGCTAGTCAAGTTGCAATCACGTAAATAAGGCGCGTTGTGTGACGAAAATGTAATAGGGAAAGCGCTCACTTATCAAGCAGTGATAGCCATGCCAGGCTAGCCAGGATAGCCAGGCTTAATATTTAGGTCTTCATTGTCGGCCTGACTACGCTCGCTGCAGGACAAACGCCTTCCATATATCTCCAATTACCCTGTCCTGTGGAAACCGCGGCCACCTTATTCCCGCAAACTTCTAAATCTCATCCGCCAACCTGACTCTCTGCTGCCCCCTGCCAAGCCTGGCTTCTCTTGAAATCCAGTCCGTTACCCTTAAGGACGACCGGTTATCTTGACTTCCCAATAAATGCCCTGCCCAAACCCATTTCTTCTTCTTGACTTTGACTAGAATGTCATTAACCCGCGTTTGTTCCCCAACCCATTCTCCTCTCTTTCTGTCTCTTAACTTTCGCCGCGTGCCAAATGGGCATCGTTAGGACCGCTTAAAATAACGGCGCTGCTTAAACTGGCGTTACCACGGTATTTGCGGAATGCTCCGTGTATCAGAAGAGTGCGAATGATGGGGTTTGTGACAGCGCCTTTAAATATTTATTGTGCGCGATGATCTCAGGTCTAGGCAAGCGTAAACATTGGTGCGGTTACGAAATACTGCAGGTGGGTATTTTACATCTTCCAGCGAGAATTTTGTCGTGATATATGTGCTGCTAGCGTTCGCAACTGTCGGTCAAACTGCCGCTCGAGTGGTTCCTTTCGTACGAGGCTGCTGACAGTCTTGCTAGTGAAGTTTTGACACTTAATTATAAGTACCGGAACGTTCCCTCTCGACAGCTATTGAAACATAAAGGAGACTGGCTGAATAACCGTATTTTCGCAGTTGTAACCACCGCGCGAGCCTCAGTTTTTTCTTCTCTTGCGTTCTGCTGGCCAAACTGTTGCGAAACGTATTCTTTTCTCTCTGCCATACTTGTACAAGGTTACAAGGTCAACATCCTTCGCTGCGTGCAGGGCCTCTACCTTGAAAAAAGCTATCTACACTAGAAGCTAGTGGGTCGGCAAGCGACTAGGTGAAGCTTCAGTAATGCGGGAGTAAATTGCTCACTGGCATCAACCCAAGCGCAGCTACAAACAAAAGCCTCCACAGAAACTTCGTTGTTAAAGAAAAATTCGTCCTGGTCCAGGGTTCAAACCCGGGACCACCGCTTCACCAGAGCAGTTGCTCTACCAACTGAGCTAACCGGGACGACTAGTATATGGCAGGGGGAAAGAGAATTGATCAATAACTCGAAGTGGGAACAGCGTTGGCCGAATATTTTAGCGGGATTTTAGGAAAATTTACTCCGCCTCGGGTGATTCCCCTAAAACATTTGACTAACACTGCTGGTAAAATGTCAGCGGGCTGCAGTATCATGAAACGTCCTCCTCATAGGGGTCTAAAAGAACTGCTGAGCAGAACTTTTACCATGGCCTGACAAATTTTTAGGGTGTCGACCGTCACCGCTCGCCACCCCTTGGCGTCATTAATGGCGACTGATCTAGTCTGGGCTTGTTTAAGGCGTTCACCTTAATTCAGGCAGCTAATACAGGACTAGTACAGGCACATGTCTCTACGCAGTTGGCAGTTTGCTCATTTCCACGAACAAACTGCCTTTCGTCGGCTGAATCACGGCTGCGCATGGAGGCCTACCTTTCGGAATATCGTGCCTTTGATTAACACTGTACTTACCGGCTTTTATTGCTACCTACGCCTTCGCTTAATCCTTTTACAGACAGCGCCGACAATTTCATATGCATATTTGATGAGGAGTGCATATTGCGAACAGAACCTGCAGTCGCAATGTCGATCATCGAAACGCAAACCTGTCACACTGTTGGGCTGCGATGACACTGAGCCCTGACGTGTTCCAATTACCGTCTCCGTCTGTGACACCCGCGTTATGGACAGATAGCGTGCAGCCATTCGTCGCTTGTCGTCCGCGTACTGTGGCTCTGGGCGCGCCGTCAGAGTGTCAAGAAATCGCGCCTCACCAGGACGATCATGTAGGCACGTCGGCACGCTATGGACGTGCTAACAGTGTACGTTGCTCGGAGAGTAGTCCGTCAAGAGAAGGAACAAGATGCGAGCAATGGACGAGGTTTTTCTTGAAGGCGTACAGGCCGCTCTGTGGGGAGCAGCGGCGCCAAGTTGTCGACGCTGTTGGATGAATGGAATAGCTGGATGAAAATTTAACAGCTCGCTCTTAAGTTTGGCATCTATCTGCCTAACGTGAGGGGAAGGGAAGAATCGAAGCAAGCTAAAAACCTGCTAAGTAACAGCACTGTGAGCATATAAAATTGCCTCGCTGGCGAGTGTTGGTAATGCCTGTGATAAATCTACTAGATGCGCACTTTGATACCCCTGGAAGTATATGCAACCTGTCCATTTTGCGTTTTTTAGATGTCTGTGTCTTGCAATATCAAATTTATATTATCCATGAAACATCACTCCAATATTACATAGATATTGCATAGAATGGAAATTCGTGTTTGGCTGGAGCTTGATGAAAAGACAAAAAAAAAGGAACAGAGAGAAATAATTGATTTGTGCAAACACATGCGTACTTATTACCAAAAGCATATGCATACGCACTTATCCGGCTCTGGCGTCACGCTTTAAATGTTGTTTGTATTCATATTTTAGTTACTTCTGCAGATCAAAAATGCGCCAGTCTGTTTTTCACAGTGCTGTTGTTTTTGGCCGGAAAAGAACGAATCATTTCAATGAAAAGAGAGCGCGATAACCGATACACCCTGTACATACCGTCTCATTCCAGGATCTTCAATATGAAGTGGCGGCAAGAATCTAGCAATAAAAATCAGGCTGCATATTTAAGTTATTAAAATATATCCCAGCTTCATGTAACCAACCGATCAATTCTGTAGGTGAAGTAAAATACGCCGAAGCTAGAGCTCTCAGAGCGCATGCTTGCCGTACAACGCATGCTTGCCGTACAAAAAAATGGCACTTTTTTTTTTTGTGGCGTATGTTTGCGTACACAATTTACAGTCGCAGTTCATTTTTTTCCCCCGTGATTCTAGCTGTCTTGGGGTAAAGCTTAGAGCAGTGCTGCTGTGTAGTTGCCTACGCTGAACGAATCAAATGGTGCATATTCAAAATCGTTACAAACTAATCGAATACGATTTCAAGATAATTTTCTGATACGCATGAAATGACTGCCAAATAATTAGTATACTGACTTCGTGTTGTGTGGCTCGTAGTGAAGATCGCTGTTGCGTCTATCGCTTGCTCATTGAGCTGTAGCGCTCATGCTAGCTTTTCGCTGTTTCGCATGAACATCTGTTTTGTACGAATATTCGCTAGAGTAGCGAAAAATCATACAAATATCTGGTTCGGTTAATAGCTCATACCCTACAGTTCTCGACGAAAGTGTTTTTGAGCGGCGCAATTTTTTCATATAATGTAAGATTTCAGTGTAACAATAAATACATCCGTACACCACCCGACGGTAGTCTAGCGTTTTTTTTTCTATTAACGTTATTGCTACCATCAAAAACGCTCACCATTGGCTTTCTATGGCAGTATTAACTAATCGGTGTGATCGATGGAAACATTTTAAAAGAAAAATTTTGCTACATTTCAGAAGAATGGACCACTGTCTTCAATATTTTCGTAAGGGTATCTTGCAGTTTTTCAATTTTTGAAACATTTTGTTCGAGAATGTTGGACATGTACACCATTCGTATTCGATTGAGTTTCGAAAAAATCTCTATATTCGCACACCGCTTGTAGTTATCCGCGCAAAATAGACACCACTTCGTTTGGATTCCTCTTGAACTTTAAGTTCACCACGAATGATGTACGGAGAAAGCGACGAAAAAAAATTCAGGGGGACACTTTGTTGACCTAAAGTGCGGTGAGGCGAAAGCCTTTAGCGCGGTGTTGCTGCTTGTGTCACTGATGTGTGGTTAAGGTGTTAATTAAGTACACAATTGTTTGTGAATCTTAAATGCTGGAAACACTGGAGGGCGTTTGGGAGGCATCCGTCCGATTCGAGGCCTTTCTGCAAACACTCTCCAGCGTCTTAGACAAGAACTACAGATGCGTTGGCAGGAAGTAGCGTAGCCATTAGCACGCTCTGCTGCGCAACAGAAGGGTGGTGGTTCGAACCCCATCGTGCGCAAAGATTTCTTTTCTGGTCTGACTCGAAAAAGCGTGCCACCTCTGCTGACAACCTTCTGTCGACAACGATGAGGCATTAAAGGCTTTCGCCTTAAAAGAAAAAAAAAAGAGAAAGAAACAGGGGAAAAAAAGCGTGCTGTCGTTTACGCTCCGTTCGCCGAATGGAAATGCAGCGCAGTTGTATGTACGCAGGAATAAATAAAGCGCGCCATGCCGCGGCTATCCGTCTCAGTGCTGTGGAGGCAGACTTCGACGAATTTTGGAAGCAGGGTGTCACAGAACGCTTGCGTTGCACATTATTCGCTTATTACGCAATGGTAGAGAGAGAGAGAGAGCACATCAAAGAAGAACACCCAGGACACAGAAAAACATCGGCAGAAGTTGAACGCAGTCGTTCAGTTTCTGAATAGTTAGTGAGTTGTCGCTGAAAGCGGAGTTCTAGTCGTGGCGTATAGCGAATGTTCGAGTTAACTTTCTAACGCGTAGCTACGAGGCTTCTTCACTGAAGCATTGCACAGGCTAGGTTCGCGAGAAAGTCTCTCTCGAGAAGGCGCCGTTAATTTTCGTGGCATCACGAACGCGTTGTGCGGTACACTTCTGGGTCTCGTGCTATCCGAGTTTCTGAACGCGATTTGCATCTTGAGGGTGCGGAGGCTGTTCCGTGAAACTTGGTTAATTTGCATAGTTATGAAAATCCGCGCCCACGTTCGCCGTATTCCGCAATGCGACATTTCGAGGGTGTTGTTCGCCTTTTAGAGAAGAGAACGGCTCTCCCTGACAGCCGTATGCCAGAAAGCATTGATTGCAATAAGTCTTATTCAGAGATGCAGGGCTCCGCTATGAACAGTGGCCGGAGGATGTACTTACACAGGCAAGAGCGAGACGACGGTAATCCGGGCATGTAAGTGTGAATGTGCTGCTAGACCGCCCAATAGACTTCTGGGGAGAAGTTTTTTTGTTTGTTTTAAATTAACTAGGAACTGGGTCCACAGAACGTATTGAAAGGGCGCAAACTCTTTGATCTGACCGACGGCGGCCCATTGTGGTTATATTTACTGTTCGAAGTCGTGGAAAACCGAGGGTTTTGGTTTTGCAAGCAAAGTTAACCAGAGACGACACTTAAATGTTGGCAGGTGCAGTTCGAGTGGCCTTAGTGTCAGCATGCATGTTTATACTAGCCGAGACATTCTTACTTCGTTTACTCGCCTTTTCATAAAAGTCGACACGCCGGCAGGGCTAACAAAGTACGCTAGCGGTACAATGGTCGAGCTCTTTTTTGCAGTGCACAGTAAGCCTCTACTCTTTCTCTCTCTCTTTTTGTGATGCACCATGCGTGCCACTCGCGCTCTCGACAATGTCCTAAGCAGGTACACGTTGAAGCAAGAATGAATGCCGATATATTACCCCGCACCGAACACCGAACTCTGGCGAACACTTGCCAGAGTGCGGCAGAACTACTATTAGCCCAACCTTGCCTCATGTGTGAAGCGATACATTCGGACCTGCCGTGAGTGCCAGCGTAGGAAGACGCCGCCTCTGAAACCGCCTGGCATGTTGCAACCTATCATGCCTCCTAACACACCCTTTGAACAAGTCGGCATGGACCTCCTCGGACCATTTCCCTTGTCGTCGGGAGGAAACAGATGGATAGCTGTTGCAACCGATTACCTGACGCATTACGCCGAAACGCAGGCTCTCCCTCAAGGCACAGCGTTCGAAGTTGCGCACTTCTTTATGCGTGCAATAGTGCTTCGACACGGCGCTCCGTCCGTCGTCATCACAGACCGAGGGAAGGCATTCACAGCTCAGCTTGTCCACGACATCTTTGAGCTGAGTCACACCAGCCATCGAACAACGACAGCATACCATCCCCAAACAAATGGGCTCACAGAACGCCTGAATAATACACTGGCCGACATGATTTCCATGTACGTGGATGTGGAGCACAGAACCTGGGACCAAATACTCCCGTACATCACATTCGCGTACAACACTGCGACTCAAGAAACAACCCGCTTTACACCATTCCGTCTAGTTTACGGCAGAGAAGTGCGGATGATGCTGGACGCCATGCTCCAGTGCGTGGATGATGACTTGACACCCAGATGCGGGCTCCTTTGTCGAACAAGCCGAGCAAGCTCGCCAGCTTGCTCGTTTGCACATCACAGCTCAACAAGACACGGACTCCAGACGTTACAACCGGCGCCACAGGGAGGTTACCTACAACATCGGTGACCGTGTGTGGGTATGGACCCCTGTCCGCCAAAAGGGATTGTCCGAAAAACTGCTGCACCGATATTTCGGACCTTATGAGGTGCTCCGTCGTGTTGGAAACGTGGATTATGAGGTTGTTCCACGTGGAACTGTGGCTACCGGTCGTCGGCAACCACGGACTGACATTGTGCATGTAATGCGACTTAAGCCATACTTCTCGCGTGAGAGCGATGACGCTCCACTTTAAACTGTGTTCGGGTTCTGCGTTTTAATTTATTTCTTTTTGTTCGTTTTTTTTTAACATTGTCTTCCTGCTTTTCCTGTTCGTTTTCTGCTTTGTACATACCCTCGCATCGGGACGATGCTCTTCTTTTTCGGGGGACTAATGCCACGGACCTGGCTCGAGCTACCTGCGCGCTAAGCCGTGACGAGGACGAAGTGGTCGCGTTCGCGTGAGGCGCGCTCGAGCTGGCTCTGTTCTGGGCGATTAAAAACCTCGGCCGTTCTGCGGTCCCCCTCTACGTCTACGACTGTTCTCCGTCTGGCCTGTGACAATATATATTAACATGGGCCTTCTTGAAGAGACAAACAAAAGCCTTCATACATTTGCTACCAGAGGCTTTTCAGTGAAGCCACGCATCAAGCTCCTGTTTCTTTTAAAGCGTGTCTTCCTGCGCCGTCAAAGAATGCGCGCTCCCGTCACTATACGTCTTTATAGAAAGCTGTACGCTTCCATCCCCGAACATGCTATACTGATGACTGCCGTCAGGTTGCGACAGGCGCCTACCGTGATTTTCAAAGAAAAGCCTCGAAGCGGAAAGAATTTCGCATTGTGCATCCTCGCACACAATGGGCGGACTGTTCGACGGTGACGTCAAGTACGCCCCGCCCGTCGTATAAAATAAGCATGCCTAAGTCACCATGACTCAAGCATGCATGTACAGCTCTGTTTCCCTACGAGTTTTTGTTATTCGTGAAGCTCATGGCTTCCCTTTACGTGAATTTTGCAGCTGCGGTGATTACTGCCTTATTCTAGCAGAGCCTGATTAGTCTTGAAGCCGTATTTTTCAATACTCGTATTTTAACTTTGATATGCTCGGCGAAGCTCGAAGACTGTAAGCGATGGCTTCACTTTCCATAAACTGATTTTACTTTCATTCCCCTAATAATGTTCTCGATACTATTTTTTCCTTTGAGCGCAAAGCGCCAGAAGCCCGCATACCAAGGATAACACTGGCGTTGCGTCATAAGAACCGGCATCGCTCCCCTGCCTTGCGTGTGCCGACGGAGGGAAGGGTAGTTTATTACTTACTGCATTTTTATATGGAGGCTACAGATGACAGCAAAGTAACCACAGAGTCAGCAATACAAAAAAAAAAAAAAGACAGGATAAACAGGGCGGACGCTTGCAAGCTGTCCCGGGAGACGAGGGTCGTAATTAACAGACGCCGTGTTATGAAAGGCTCGAGCTCAAAGGTAAGGTAGAGCAAGCTAAACTGTCAAGAGTGATCAATACATGCAAGGTGACCTATATGCGAACGCCTAACATGGAAAATATTGTCAAGCACGGAGGGACTGCGGCGGCAGTAAGAAGAAAATTAGGTTATGGCAGAAACCGGATCCGCACTCATGAGGAAAAGTGAGATCACCCCCCCCCCCCCTCCCTCCCTTTTTCCATTCTGAGCCCAACCCCTGTCTCTTTTTCCTTTGCGCTTCGTCTGCGCCGAGCATATTTCCTCCATGGCGCCGAGCATGATAACGATGTTGTCCATGTCGATTGTTGTTCAGTGTGTTATTGAAGAAGAGACTTGCAACGTAAATATAAATAATATATTAGCAGCCTCGTAGTTGCAGTGGAAATAGTGCTTTAAATAAAAAAAGAAATGAAAGGAGTGGGGAGGTTACGGCTGTACTGAATAAGAAACTCGGCGATGTCGTCAACAGCTAAGGCAAAATAATAAAATGAATTGCGGTGCCGAAGAAGTGCTGTAAGAAAGACAGCTGGGGTTGGACGCCCCAGCGGCCAGCGCCTACAAAGGCTAACAACAACAACAACAACAAAGGAGAAAGCGCAGAACGACGACGAAGCGGACGAAGCTCGGGCTTGCACTCACGAACGCTGGTCTACTGAGCAGCACCCTTCTAGCAAAGAATGTGGCCGTCCCAAATAATTGCTTGATATGCCTCTTTAGAGTGCAGACTTGGATTGTAACTAAGCAAGCAGTAAAGAACGCCTTGAAATCTCTGTCCAAAGAAAAGATCCGGGTGAGAATGCAGTGGCTACCAGGTCTGCTAAAATTACGACGGATATATTTTGATTGAAACGCTCGCAACGTTGCATGCGCATGAAGTGTCTTAGAACCGGAAGTCTACCAAACAAAGGCAAAGAGTGGTAAAATAATTCCGAGCCATAATTAAAGATCCGAGACAAACAGAGCCATGGGGTTACTGTGTAGACTAGAAGAAATAAATAAAGAAATAGCTGAAAGGAATAATTTACGAATCATGAATTCCTTCTTCCGCAAACGAGAGAACAGAAAGTGGACATGAACGAGCCCCAACGGTGAGACTAAAAATGAGTTAAACTTAGTGCTGTGCGCTCATCTTGGCATCATGCAGGATGCGAAGTTCCTCGGAAAGCTGCGTTGTAGTGACCACATGATGGTAAGGTCCCGAATAAGCCTGGAATTGAAGAGGGAACGGAAGAAACTAGTGAGGCGGAAACCCATCAAAGAGTTAGCAGCAAGAGAGAAACTAGAGAAATTCAGTATCTCGCTGCATAACAGATTTTCGGCTTTAATTGAGGATGACGGCCTTAATGTTTAAGCAATGAACGACAATCTCACAGCTATCTTCACGGAATGCGCATTAGAAGCAGGCGATAGGATGGTCAGACAGGACACCGGCGAGCTCTCTTAGGAGCCGGTAAAGAAAAAGGAAGTAAAGAAAGACTTGGGAGCAAAGCAAAGGGGGAAAGCAACTGGTGAGCATCAGGTAACAGCAGATCTGTTGAAGGACGGTGAGGAGATGGTGCTAGAAAATCTAGCCACCCTGTATACGCAATGCCTTATGACCTCGAGCGCACTGGAAACATGGAAGAACATTTATATCATCCTAATCTATTAGAAGGAAGACGTCAAGGACTTGAAAAATTACAGACCGATCAGCTTACTGTCCTTTGCCTACAAGGTATTCACAGCGGTAATCGCTAATAGAGTCAGGGCAACCTTAGACTTCGATGAACAAAATTATCAGGCATTCTTTCTTAAAGGCTACTCGACAATAGACCATACTCACAATATCGATTAGGTAATAAAAAAATGCGAAGAATATTACCACCCACTGTATATAGCCATCATAGATTACGAGAAAGCATTTAGCAGACGAATATAACGCGTATTCAAAGGAAAGAAAGTGACCTGCTTTACTGCAGCAGCTGTTTTCGTCTTTATTCAACGGCTAACGCCTGCGGTTGCAGAAAAGAAAGACGACGCATTGACTTCCAGCCTACTGGCACTGCAACGCTTGCTCTTGCCGCAAACAATCATCCAGCTTGCCGCTGCTGCTAGCTGCACGCCATGAGCAAAACCTCTACCGAAGAAGCGTCGCTCAGCTCCAATGAAGCGCTCCGAAAATCTGACCCGGTACGAAAAGGAGCCGACACTCAGCGCACTGTCTCCTCAGCCAGAGCAGGGCGCAGTGCCCCGACTGCGAAGCCGGCGCCTTCGAGCAACGTAAGCAAGGCATCCAACGAGGTGGCATCCTCCGAGAGCCGTACTGTCTTGGAAGGCGACGCCTCGCTCGCTATCGACGAGCGAGAGACGACGAAGCGTGCTGCTTCCCACTTCTACGACTACGATCCCGCTTCAGTGAAACCAGGGGGACAAGAATCACGACGGGGCAGCCAAGGACAGCGAGAAATCAAGAAGGTAAAAGAAAAGTTGGAGGCAAAGCGCAGTTCGCGCGAAGAGTCCGCGTCCCCGGAGAACGTGAGCGAGGAGATAGGTTCAGAGGCGCCGCCACCTGGTCGAGGACAAGATACAGGTAGGGACGATCCTTCCTCAAAGAAAAACGGTGAAAGTGCGTCAACCGCACCAGGAGCTGGAGCAAGGGCAAGACCTGAGCGCAAAGATCAATATATACCTGCAAAAGAGCGCTCGAATGTCTCCGTTTCTGGCACTAGCGTTTCTACATCCAGCCAGGAGCCAGCCGCTCGTCTGGAATCCGTGCCTACGCGAGAGTCAGCGGTCAAGACAGGAACGAAAGAACAGAGCGCATCGAGGAAAGTAGAGTCTACCAGCTCGCGGGACTCTGCCTCGCAGGAGGTGCCTCTTGACCAAAGCAGTCGCCGACTTTCTACAGCTGCTTCCACGAAGAAACAGCAGCAGTTTGTCTCTACCAGTGACGGGACGAGTGAAACTTCAAGGCGGTTAAGTCAGAGCAATCCGCCAGAACCTTCTGATGGCCGGGAAACTTCGCAGGACAAGAAGAAAAGCGACGCTTTGAAATCGTCTGGAAACGTGAGCACCCGCTCGGCCAGGCCTCCTGTGGCTAGGAGCGGAGCGTCGTCGAGGGCACCATCGGCGCAGCAAATGCCTTTTACTGGCACTCCTTCGTTTTCCCGTACGAATATGGTGATGGGAGACCTCGAGACTGCAGCCTCGAGTGAACTGGATTCACGAGAAAAAGATCACTCTGGCCTAGCCGCTTCGAACAAGAGTGGCTCCCCCCAAAAGGAGCCGTTCGATACTGTGCTTTTCACCTCCTCTGAGGAACCATCATTTAGCCTGAAGTCGAGGTTAGTCGGAGATGAAGTGCGGTTGCCTGCTAAGACGCTGGATAGGGCTGCACTTGCTGAGCCTGATGCGCCCGAAATACAGAAGCGTTCGGAAGCGCGGAAAAGCGGGCAGAAATCTGAAATGAAAACGGCCAGCGCTGATGTTAATAAGCTTGTAAGTACGCGAAAAATGACCTCTTCGTCAACTGTGAAATCTGACCGTTCGACCCGTTCAGCGGTTTCAAAGGACCGGGAACCAGACGTCAGTATTGGACAACGTAAAGACCAACCGAAAACAGCTGCGCGTGAGGTGCGAGAAACGGAAAGGCTCAGCAAGGTGGCTGTCTCGCAAAAAGAAGCGGCGGAAAAGACTGATGCACCGGAAACGCCGGTCCAGCATTCTACTAGTGCTGCGGTCGAGCCGTTTGTTGTTAGCGTACACGAACGAAAACACGTCACGGAACGCGAAACAGATATGGGCGACGTTTCGATGCGCGACCCAAAACGACAAACAACTAGTTTCGCCATAAACAAGCCTAACATTGAAGAGAGGCCCCTGGAGAGACGCTCGCCCCTGTTGACCTCTCGGAGGGCCCGTAGTCGCAGAAGCTCAACGGCTGCAACACAGACAGACCGGGCCCGAGCTGTCAATCTTGATGTCCGAGAGGAGGAGCTTAGATTGGCCTTCGCAAACGAGCCTGCGCGTAAGGAAAGCCTCCTGTACGCATTGGCTGTAGCCCTCGCCGGTGCACTCATCATTTTCCTGTTGCTTCTCGCTTGGCCATCGGAACAGGCCGGTGGACAAGCCTTGACCGTGCGATATGAGGTTAACGCCAGCTGCAACTCTGTCAAGTGCATTCGCAACGCGATATATATCAATAACCTTCTCTCGTGGCGTGACGTTAACCCATGCAGCGATTTTTATGCGTTTGTGTGCCGCCGCTGGACTAGCCAGTTCAGTAGATTATTTAATGATACCCCCATCTCGACGGACGACGACTACGTTGCCTTCCTGGAGGACAGAATTTATTTGATGCTTTCGAACAACTCGGGAGAGTCGAAGACAATGCGGCCGCTCAAGGATCTTCACGACAAGTGCATGAATGCCAAGCTTATTGAAGATCAGAGCTGGAATGCACTGCTTGAGCTGCTGTCCAACGCGTCTCTCGATGGCTTTCCACTGACGCCGCCGGTACGGAACAGTATTTCCATCTGGTCGACAGCTGCGATGCTGCTCCGGAAGACCGGCACCGCCGCGTTGCTGAGTGTCGGCGTGGCCTCGCATCCTACGTCCGCGAGCAAGGATGTCGTCTCGGTAGGGCCTCCCGAGTTGCTGATGTCTTCTGGACGCGTGAGCACCAACGAAACGATACACCTTTACAGTTCAGCCCTTTTCTCTGCAATCAGAGCACTCAGGAAGGACTATGTGCCCCCACCAGAGGTCCTTTCCATAGTAAAGCTGGCCAGTGACCTTGAGGAACTGGGCCGCTTGAGAGCGAACGGCGATAGCTCAAAGGCTAGTGAGCTCGACCCGTCGTCCGATCTGTTGGAGTTCTTGACCGCAGTGTTTCGAGGACACAATGGGTCTCTTTTCGCCGGCGCGGGATCGGTAATTGTGATCCGTTCGCCCAAGCTTGTGAGAGACGTCGTCGGCGTGGTCGCGAATACGGAACCACATACAGTCATGAATTACCTCGGTCTCCGACTGATAATACAAATCGCGCCTTTCGTACCATACACCACAGCGACTGACTTGTACATAACCTTGCTCTACGGCAAGCGACGAAGCACGCTGCCTCGCTGGAAGCTGTGTGTTCGCGCTGTGGAGAAGGCCCTCCAGCCGCTCCTTCATAATGCCATGTTGCACGATTCTATGCTCAAAGCGCAGATACCGTACTACACCAGCCTTGTTAGCTGGGTCATCGACGGATTCACCTCGGAAATCGTCGGTTCACCCCTCTTTGAAGGCGTTTCAACGACTGACTTGCAACGCGCTATGTCGGCAAGCGCTGTGAATATAGTCGGTCCGAAGTGGATCAACGACGCAGCTATGGTAGCTGAATACGTCAACGGTCTTCCCACTTCTAGGGCAGCGCAACCAGCACTGGAGACGTACATCAATTACTACCAGTACAACTTCTTCGACTCACTGGCTCGAGGATCACAGATGCGCTGGAGCCGTTCTGCTTTCAGCGCCAACTGCTGGTTCGAAACGTACCCGAGGACCATCTACGTACCTGTGCTGTCCTTCAACGTGACGCAGTCTTCGCATGAAGGACGCGAGGACTACGTTCAGCTTTCTCGCCTTGCGCCTCGCCTGGGCAAGTGCCTCTTCAATGCGCTTCTCCCCGAAGAGATCACCTCTACGGACGGCGCGAACCATTGGCTAACGGAAAAGGCCAAGGCGAAGCTGGCGGCAGCCGAGCAGTGTCTGGAAGAACGCGACAGGCGCATGGGCCGTGGCCGGCTCGGCGATGCTCTGGCTGCGCGGGTTGCTTTCAGGACGTTTATGAAGAGTGACGCAAGCCGCCAGCAGCGGCCCGAGGTGCACTTGCAAAACGGTCACGCGATGTACAACGCGGAGGTATTTTTCGTCTTCATGATGCTTCAGAGCTGCGAGAAGACGGGCAGTCCCGACCAGACCAGACCGGATGCTGCCTATGACTGGATCATTGCACTTCGCGACAGTGACCACTTTTCCAAAGCCTACAACTGCACGACCGGTTCCGTTATGAATCCGAAGAAAAGGTGTATCATCTGAACGCCCCTGACGATTCATGTGGACGGGCTTGCACTGATAGTAATGTTTGTTCATTGCCACAGGTATTTTGAGAACGGTTGGTGGGTTCCTGTGTACTTTAAGACAACATGTGCTGTGCTCCATACGGACTAAAAGGAATTGTAAAACGCCGCCTGGTGCACATTCAAAAGTGTTTATTTAACGTCAATTTTGCACAATGTATACTTACGTGCAGCCTTCTCGAAACTCAGTGGGAGGCAAAATTTATACAGCATAATAAAACCAAGGAATTGATGTTAAAGCCCAATTTTCATTTGAAAAGGTTGCAGCTGTCAAGCTCCAGCTGACGCATTAACGTTGGCCGGAACAAACATGCGCACTTGTGAGGGGAATGCGGGGTTTGGAAGTGCCATCGAATTTAGTGAGGGATGTGTTTTCTAATATGTACAAATAGAAGTAACCGCTCCTACGTCTCCACCTCACCCACACGCACATTTGTGCAGATATAGAAGGCTGTACACATCACTGGGACGGCGCTTTGTCTTTGGTAAAGAGCCGTAGACACTAGCTATCGACCAGAAATTGTTGCGGATCCGTGCCAGATATAGCTTCTCAAAACTAAACGAACATTAGCTACAGTCCTCTAACCAATATTCAGAAACCATGCGCTCTTAGTGTAGTTTAGTACAACTGTTCAGAACGTATGCCTTTTATAAACATCTAATGTCGTCTCTATGTATCAAACATCGCTCACTGACACTTATACTCAGTTCCCAGGGCGGAAGCCGTTTTTCATGGTCACTTATCAGGCTTACGAACGTACTATGCCGAATGCCATTCTTTCATTGTTGTTCTTGTAACTTTATTGGTCAAAATGAAAAGTCGAAGGGTGCGAGTAGAAATGTAAGATTCCCGAACATTTTGAATGCTAGAAAAACACGTGGGAAAAAGTTCTTTTTCTAGAATTATTGGAAATATTGAGATGGTACTCAAACCAAGAATGCGCAGATAATATACATCCATATAAGCCCGAAGATTAACACCGAAACAACTTTTTCACAAATGCTGGTACACATACATGCTCTTTTTTTTTTCCAGGTGCTTTAACTTCCCAAAGACTGCCACTTGCTGACGTGTGGTAGTGATGGTGGATACTTTTGCCTGCATGGTGAGACAGAGAAGGCTCAAGCGGAGCTGGAATGAAAGGTACAAGAAGTGACCACCGGAGGGTAATCTGTCATCTATCCAGTCTCTACACTTTAATGTTTCAAGAATTCCTTCGCGTTGCAGCCTTTTAAACCAGTCTAGTGAAGTAGTGAGATCCGTGGGTATGCCATCTAAAGCTGATGGCCCCAAAGAAAAGAAGGATGCTGGCAGACAAGTCGATCGGAGTACCTTTTAGAAACCTCCAGAGTGCTCGAAGATGCTCGATGAAGCGCCGACGCAAACGCTATAGACTCGTGGGACAGCTTTTTTGCAAATAACCGGTGCTGTCGAGTCTTCGTTGTGTGATGCACGCGAGTCTCGGTTGTGTGCATTCCTATTCTGTTCCGTCGCCATTTTGTCTGGTTTTCCTCAAAACTGTGTACCAACTGGCCCAAATTTCGCTTCTCGAGCAGGGCTTAAAGCTTTAGATTTTCGAAGGCTTGCATTCGAGCTGCTGTCAATGAACTCGCTAAGCCTGCGATTCTCGGCGGTTGGGCGTGACAGGGTGACGATGCAAACAGGAAAAAAATTGTACAATAATATAAAGGACTCTCACGTCGTGGGCGCACAGATTGCACTACAGGAAGACAATGTGGTGTGATCGTGCTGTTTTCTGCTATCACCACGCTTGGCATTTTGCGGCGATGAATTTTTTTTGCAGTAATGAGGGTAAGCGCTATAATGTTTCCAAGGCCAAAAAAGGAGTACAAGTTCTGTTAATTTTGAGGGAAAATTTTTTTTAGGCGTAGATATGCATTAGTGAGGAAATAGCAGCTGATTAAAAATACGGTTTTAAAATTCTCACTACATGTGACCGCATTCTTATGTCACAACTGCACAACATTATCGTTTAGCCCTTCGTTACAAACTGGAAGGCAAGCATGATGCAATAGCTTAACCTCGAATTACTTTAGAATTCAAACATAATACTATATGAAACGTGCTTTTTCGCATTTTTTTAACCCAGTCATCCATTTCAGTTTGAATGTTCACAGATATAATTCAGTACCACATTTACAGGCCTTTTACCAACTTCCAGGTTGGAATATCCGTTACGACAGCTCGGTCTAAGTCTGTATGCTGGGGATGTTCAGTCTTTTGGTGCTTCTGTAAAATTACCTTTGGGCACAGCAACAGGGATGTGCTCTCCGCCATTCAACGTTTCCTTCTAGACACGAAACGGCTATCATCCCCTAATCTACCTGAGTTCCATCTTCTGGCTACTCACGTTCAAAATTCGTGTGTATCCAAAACTTCCTAAACATTGCACGTTTAGCCCCATTCTCATTTTCAGCCACCAACCTCACAGTGTGATTTGTAAATTTAAATAACCAAATCTGCGTTCCCCATTTTTTAAAAACCGTTTCGAGCACCTCTCTGTCGCTACCTGTGTCTTGGCCAACCCCCCGCAGTTATCGCCATTATCTTCTTGAGGACAGCAACAACAATAGACCGCAATGCGATTTAGGTATAGGCCCTGAAGACGAGCCCCGCTTCAGGTCGATCTGACCTCCTTGCAACGAGTTGCTGGCACGCAGGCTGACCCCGCCTTCTGTTACGACCACATCTTTCCGCCCCATGCGAAATACACGCCCGTAAATATCCTAAATGGTCTTCTTGCTGAACCTTACAGCATTTTCTTCACCATGCTGTTCTCTCCACTGATGCTTTCGGGAGCTGTGAGAAGGCGGCGATTATGATATATTCGCAGGATCTGGCTTTCAGCTATTCTGTTCGTATCCCTGATTATACTCCTGTATTGTTTGCAGAGTTTGTGGCTATTGGTTTGGCTTTTCTTTACATTACGAGACATGTAGCACGGGTACTTATCCTTGCAGACTGCCTTTCAGTTTTAGTCTCCCTCCAAACTTCCGGCACCTGTCTATTGAATCGTTTCCTTAGATTTTTTGTTCGGCGCACAGTCAGGAAGGTCCGCTTTGTCTGGGTACCTGGTCATTCGGGTATCTATTTCAAGAAGATGGCTGATTTATTGGCAAGGTCAGCTCTCACTGCCCCTGTAATCTATCCCGTACCTCACCTCATTTTGTCGGAGACTTCCCGTTTCCAGCGGTTCAAATATATATCAGCCAGCTTGGGTGATTCGTTCCTGAACACCGTGGATTTTCAACATTTAAAGTTCCCATGGAATGTCCGATCGTGCAAGTCAAGGCTGTGTGAAGTCTCCATGACGCTTTTACGGTGCAGAATCCTCCACCTCAATTTGTGCTTATGCAGGTGCGGGTTCGCTACGACAAACCTTTGTAACTCATGCGGAGAAGTCGAAACAATAGACCATTTTCTCCTCTCTTGCCGGCGGTTCGCATTCCAGAGAAAGCAGTATTTGGAGGTCCCTCTTTCGAGGTTAGGACTCCCTTCGTCTCTACCAGTTCTTCTCTCGTTTGGTGCGAGCGCCACGGGGTTCTCGTTAAGCACTATTTGCGGCTACCTTCATAATTACATTATTGCAACTGGTCGCTTACCCTGTTAACTCCATAGAAAATTCCACCGCATGTCCAAAAAGTGTATTTTGTTTTATTCCTGGTATTTCTAATTTGTATAAGTTATTTAAAAATTTCAACAATTAATATATTTTCCAGTTTCAGACATTATACTATTCTACTTTTTTTTTTTATCGCACATATACTTCCTTGGCATTCACCACCGTAACTTGGCCAGTCCCCCCACGTGGGTACGTGCCATGTTTACTGAGCAGAAGAAGAAGAAGAAAGTTAAGAGAGAGAGAGAGAGCGAGAGAGAGATAAGAGGAAGAGTTTTGCATGAGTTGGATTTCGAGCAATACCTGCCTCTTCGGAGCAATCTGCTTTTTCATTTTGTGCTGGTGGAACACAAGGAAAAAGCTGCACTCAATGCTAGCTCATCATATCTTCGACCGAAGGGACTATTACATGGAGAGCAAGTCTTAACCGCTGTGCGCAGTTAGCAGGTGCGCATTTCGGTTTTATCTTTTGAGAAAGACGAAATGCGCCACGTCACGCATCGGACTAGTCCGTCCGTAGATGGTATGACCTTGGATATTGTGTACATGCTCTGGACGACATAACAGATGCGTTGTTATTTTCGAGCGGATCTAGCTCTGTCGGCTTGCCGGTAATCCGCAGTGTTCAGTGTATACAAGGAGCGTAACGGTCCCAATCCCTGGTAGACGCAAGAATGCATTTCAGATATGTTGTCCATGTTGCGTAAAGCGCGGTATCGTGACGAACAGCTGCGAGCTTTGGGCTTCGTAAAGACCCTTCTTGATTCGCCGACTGGGGGAAAAATGATGATAACAACAACATAAATAAAAAGATTAGAACAGTGTAGTGCGTGCGTGTGGAGCTGATAGGGGATTGTGCGCACGTGAGGCCACCGGCGTCAGCAAAAGGCTTATTCGCCAACATTCTCGGTATCAGTCGTTGCGAGAAAAGAGGATCAGCGCTGGACCGCAGCCGCTTAGAGGGGGATTAGCTCCTGAGGTGACGGCGCATGGATGGCGGCCAGTAAAGCTCTGACCAACAAAAAAAAAAAGAGAAACGACAGCGAGCGCGCGCCGTCCACAAAACGTGAGCGCAATTTCCTCCAAGATGTCGCCACTGGCTTCTTATTATAGTATAGCTGCTTTCGAATGAAGTTGTTTTCCTTTTTTTTCTTTATTAAAGAAGCAACACTTGGTTTTCCGTGAGCACATTAAGGCGCCTCATCCTATACGTCTTGACGCCGCAGAGCACGTCTTGAATTGCTTTTCGCCGCGAATGAAGAGGTATACAACGGAAGCGCTTGCCGCTTCGCCGTCCACAGACATGTCCTCCAGTCATGAGAGCGCGCAAGGAGCCACCCGTAAAAAATTTCTTTTTGCTAGAAAGTGCACCATAGGCCCCTCAAAGTCCCTCCAAAGTTTTTTTTCATCTGTTTAGTGTCATGGGAATTCATACGGAGCGCGCCTAAATTCATTATGGTATTTGGCACATGATATTCGAGTTGCGAACAAGTCCGCTCGTTATCACACGGGCCCTTGCTATACTCAGAGTCATTTCTTTTAGTGAGCTGCCGTAGTAAGCGTGGGCCACATACCAGCCCACTGAGCATGGCGAAAGCCAGGTCGACAAAATGAAGCGCTGTAGTGACAGCAGGATTTCGGAATTACAGACCGTGTGAGCGTCTCTCTTCTTGATTCGCTGACACCTACGACGGGTGGCCTCTTTCATTTACTCCACCTGTGATTTCGTCGCCTACCATATACTTCGAAGAGGCCAGACGGCATTGCGAGGAATGTGCTTGCGCAGCCGTGATGTCTTGTGCTTGTTCCTGGAATTGGTTAACCGCTTGGACAGCGTGTCATGCTCCTGCCCAGCTGGGCTGGAAAACGACCTGACTTTTGAAGGTGCACGAAGGCAGGCGAGTGATCAACGTTACCCACAATTTCAGCGAAAGCCGTTATTGTTGTGCGTTTGTCGTAAGGTGCGGAGATGAATCCAGAGCCCTCCACAACGGCGTCTCTCAGAGCCTATGAAAAGCTTTTTGATTTGATTTGGCTTTTATTCGTCAAAATAATACAGCACAGGACAGATGCGGACCTACCAAAGCCAGACTTGAGCTGCAGCGCCCTGCAGACGGGTACACCAGAGCATGATCATTATGCATTAATTAGAATAACACCATCTGCCGGGCTAGTTGGTTGCGATCCATATGTATCAGCAGCGCGAACACAACACAGGAAGGAGAAGTCGGAATAAACAGCACACAGAGAAAAACTTCCGCGGAAAAGAGATCAAAGAGACATTTTTTAACTTAGTTACATGTAATAAGGGAGTAATTACTCATTGGCATCCACCCGAGCGCAGCCATACGGCTACAAAGGAAAGCTATACAGCTTTATCAGAAACTTCGCAGTTAAAGTAAAATTCGTCCTGGTCCGGGGTTCGAACCCGGGACCACCGCCACACCGGAGCAGTCGCTGTACCAATTGAACTAACCAGGACGGCAAGCTTATGGTAGGACGAGAGCGAATTGATCAATAACTCGAAGTGGGAACTGATTTGGTCAAATGTAGAGGGGAATCCCCCAAGGTGGAGTAGTTTTGTAATAAGGGAGTAATTAATCATTGGCATCCACCCGAGCGCAGCCATACGGCTACAAAGGAAAGCTGTACAATATAATGCTGTAATAATGCTATAAGCTGTAATATATTGTAGCATTGGTCGTCAATGCCCATATATTTTTATTCTTTTCATTATTTTTTTTTGCTTTCAGTTCTTTTACTATTTTACTTCAGGATATTTGACGCCTCTGTCCTTCAGTCTCTCTATCCCGAATTCCCTGGTCCTCGCAGAGCAGTATGTCAGCGAATTTTTCACGCCTGCTAAAATCTCTCCTTTTCAATAGTTTCTCTCTCTCTTTCTATAACAATACGGTATTCCTTGATTGCCTCACAATTAATATTGATGTGCAAGAATCCTGGATTGGTGTATGACATGTCTCCGAAGTCTCGACTGCTAGCTGCACTGGCGTGACCTTTTTTCGTCTTGTTGCTCAAAAAGTTGGCTTGTGCACTGATTTAGAAGCACATAGACGTGATAGTTACGCGATTCTCATATAAGCTGTCAGTGTACGGATGCCGCCAAAGATAGACCTTATAAACTGCACGGACTGGGGCGCTTACAAGAACGCTGCAAACAGGGACATCGGCGGGGAAACAAGCCTTCTTCATTCTTTCAGCATAGGTGTCAAAACTAATTCCCATTCAGTTAGGACACCACTTGAGTACTGTTAACTTAAAATAAGTGGTTACTTTCCCTCACTTTATGAGCTTAGAGTGCGGAGATCTAATCGCAAGGGAGGAGGGCTTTATTCGACTGAGGCTCATAAGCTTAGCATCTCTTCTAGCGTCTGCGACTTAAGGACCTGCTTACAAACCGCTGCCGATACCGCTTATGTCAAGCGAACAGTCCACATTGTGACAACTGCGGCTCCGACGAAACTGTGCAGCACATTCTTTGAGAATACCCAGCTTGTAAAGACGAGAGAGCATATTACGAGCACAAAATGGATCTCTTGGACAAGTGCCGCTAGCATGAACTCTGCTTTAGGTCCCTCAGCCTTCCCTACGCAACAGCACCACACACTGAACTTTTTATTTGCCTATATAGAGAACGTTGCAGTAAATGACAAATTTTAAAACCTTCTTGAACCTCCCTGATATGTATCCGCCGTGCACTGCGCTTTTTGTGCGCCTATCTGCAGGACACTGGACTTCGCTAACTTAAAACTTTTCTGCATTCTCACTTGCTGTGCATTCACTTCAATTAAATAACCGCATATTGTAATTATTTTTAATTATTTTATTCAGTTATTTTCTCTCCTCTCCTCTTTCAACCTTTCTCTTCCATAACCCCTTCCCAACGCAAAGCAGCGTGTCAGCGCTCTTTCAAAGTCGGCTATATCCTCGACCTTCATTAAATAACTTCACTCTGTCTCTCCTTACTTGTAAGCAGCTCTTAGAAATTTCGTAACTGGGGAACGAATTCCTGGCAGAAACACAGGATGTTTTCTTCCTGAACAACCACAAGACAGGCAAAAAGTTCCTTTGTTTTTGTAGCTAATTCATGCACTGCGGCGCTTCATTTGCGATAAGCAATTCCTTAGCACTTACCAGTGTAATGCCTGGGCAAGGTACCGCGAGGAACAAGCACCTTCTTTTTTAAGATGCACACCGGAACCTTACCGGTTAAAAAATTTTTAGAGGGAAAGGAATTATTTTTACCCTGGGGGGACTGTTTAATTTACAGAAAGTCGGAAACAATAGACCACGTTTTTTTTACACTGTTGGGAAGGGGTTTCTTTTGGGATGTATTGCAGCGAACCCTACGGAAAGGATTACCACCAGACCCGTATGGCATCCGGTACTTATCTGTAGAAGATGAAGCTGGGGTACCGTTTTACTTAATAATGTTGGTAGGCCTCCACTGTATATGGCGCTCCAGAATGGCAGGCTACCATTGCAACAAAGACGCAAGACCTGCCCGAACATACTTTCGGGAAAGCATGGTCTGGTTTCTGGCCATCCAGAAAGCTGCTGCGGAGCCTCCGGAGTGGCTCTCGAGACTAGAGACGCTGTGCAGTTTGCGGGAATTTTAATCTGACGAAGCCAGATTCATGCTGGCTGACCACGACAGTGCCGTGTGTATGTACATGACGTTTAGTGTGTTTTGTTGATTGTTTGTTTTCTTGAATGTTATGTGTCAAAGCCAGGCAATAAAGAAAAAATCAAGGTAATATGAAAAATGTAGCCAGCAAATTACGTTTTCTTCTTCTTCTTCCTCTTATCATTGTTGAGCTCGCTGGCCGCAAGCAAAGTGGCTTTATGCATTGACAATCCCGAGTGGGTGGCGAAGGTCAGTGATACATTTGGGCGTAATTAACAAGGTGTCGAGGGCATTAAAGCAGCGCTTTGACGAGTGTATACGACACAACATGACATTGGCTTACGGCTAGGTAGCTGACAGCGATGACAAGCATAGCGACGACAAGTCGTTAAGTGGAAGCAAGCCGAAGAAAGTTGCAGCTTGGCAGATGGCGATGACGTGACCTAATTAATGGCCATAGAGAGTTCTGGCACACACCTCTATCCGGGTCATCCTCTTCCGCCCTGTAATATGACCCCTGGAGTGCTGCCCCGGAAGAAGAAGGGTTTGCCATTACCGAGTTCGTTAGCTGTCTGTAAACACTGCCGAGTTTTCGAGCTACAAGACAACACTTCGAATGCGCTCCACATCGCCGGTTTATAAACCAAGAGTTACAGCTGTAGCTGCCTGCTCCTGCGTATGTACGCCTTTGCGTGTCACAGTTGCTATTATCGACAGGCAGTAAGATAAGACAACGTCTAATTTTGACAAAAAAAAATAATAAAGAAGAAATGCTTTAGTGTTTGACGGCCTTTATTGCGCTTTCTCAGTGACAGCCATGATTATTATCGATGGCTGCTGACAGCAAATGAATAGTTGGTTATGTGACAGAAGCGTATCCCTCAGTGACACCCATGATTACTTATCGATGGCTGCTGACAGCAAATGAATAGTTGATCATGTTACAGAAGAGCAAGCACGTCATTAAACCATACACTTTTGCCCTGCAGCCGCCGCGGTGGCTCAGTGGCTATGGTGCTCGGCTGCTGGCCCGAAAGACGCGGGTTCGACCCCAGCCGCGGCGGCTGAATTCCTTTGGAGGAGAAATTCGAGGCCCGTGTACTGTGCGATGTCAGTGCACGTTAAAGAACCCCAGGTGGTCGAAATTTCCGGAGCCCTCCACTACGGCGTCTCTCATAGCCTTAGTCGCTTTGGGACGTTAAACCCCATAAACCAAACCAAACTTTTGTCCTGCAAGTCACAGGCGTGTCGAGGGGCCTGTAGCAAAGATTTCCGCTGTTTACTGGTTTGCTACTAGGGCGACATAAAAAAAAAAATGAACGGCCTATGTTTGGTAGAGTACAGCTTTCCAACTTTCAGTGATATCTCGGGGACATCTACCGGACGGTCGTTTAGAGACGCATGCACGTCCGCAGTGGACAAACATGCTGAGAATACGCGCATGCGCACAAAGCGCTTGCCAGTTGCGGCGTCGTCTGCTCGGCTGTTCTGCTGACGTGACACAACCCCCGCTGCTCGTCTGCTTCACCACTGCAGTAGTCTGATCGATGATTCCATGATATTACTAAAAAATTGGAGAACTGCGCTTTTCTTGACGAAGCAGCACGATAAAAAAGAGCTGAGTTCTAATCTCTATTGCGAAAAAATGAAAGCAGCGAAGTAGAAGAAGAAGAATAGTGAGAAAAAAGAAGCAACCCAAGCTCATTATCGCTAGCTGTGGTTTCTGTGGTTCATCTCGAAACTACACTTACATGGCTGAGGCCCGGGTGTTTCTACAGCTCTCGCTTATACCTCACGTAAAGAAAAAAAAGGCCAAATCCTGCACGAAGCGTGAGCGTTGAGGCGCCATACTTGCCGCCCTCTAATCTCGCAATTTTCCTGGAAAGGCTAGTGTTTCGGCTGGCTCGGGAAAAAGGGGAAAAAAAAGCAGGAATTAAACTTATTTCATGCGACTCGACATACGTACGCGATCCCAACGCGACAGGGCCACAGCCATAATCCCTCGGGATTTTGTCATTTTACAGCTTTACACGCTTCGCGTCAGTCCTAGAACACGGGGCACTTTGAATCGAAATATTCTTGCCGCCTAAATCCTCGAAGTTCGTGTTTCTGAATTTAATTTACGTTTTTTTTATTGCTTCGTGTAAGTGTACGAGACAGTTGCGGGCGCTGTGTTTTTTTCTTCTCCTTTGTAACATCACTTATTGGGCAACCTCCATACCAACCTTAACTCCAGGTTCAACCCAGCTGCCTAACCCAAGGACCCGGACCTGGGACTCTTGGTAAAGTTCCCTCCCACTCTCTAGGTTTCTACTCTTCGAGTGCTGAGAATTAAACTCTCAAGAGTAGCTCCACCCCCGCGCTTCGAATCGATGAGGGCTCGTTTAGCGTGTTTTTAATGAAGCGACTGAAGAATCTTCAGCACTTCTTTCGCAAGCTGATTCGTTCTCAGTACCCTGTCATGTCTAGCTCACTTCAGTGACGAAAAAGAAAAGAAAAAAAGATTCTGAGCCATAAAAAAAGAAAAAAAAAAGCGAGTATATGCAAGAGAGGGAGAAAATATTGCAAAAGAGAACGCACACTGAAGGACAGCACAAAGATATATAAATGCACACTTTCGAGAAGCACGCATGCATGTACTTCAGTTATTACGGCTTGAAAGAGCAGCTCTTTCGGTAATTCTAATGAGGCGAAACGATCAAGTGCAAGAAGGGGTCCGGATAGCGCAGCGAGAGGAACAAACCCGACTAGCCTGTGGAGTATTGCAGCTTGAAGATAACAAATGCACCAGAAGCAAAGATACGGGACATGGGACCAACTATTACGCGGGATAAGTGTCCTGCATTGTCTCGGGAAAAAAACCTTCACGCAAAGTTTGGGGGCGCTTAACCATCTTGGCGCGATAAAACTTGGGCGATTATCGAATGCTGCTGCTATTACGCCCGCTTATTGGCGCTGATGAGAGAAAAGTGAGGTTAATCTCGCAGAGGGCTGCTTTTTGTTGCGTTCCATTTTTTTCTTGCGCTCTACGGACGATTTAAAGGTGAGAGTGCGCGTGCTGGTTTTCTCTTGCGAACGCACATCAGTTAGTTTGCGTTTTTCATGCTAGCGAGTGCTGTTACGTAGTGTATGCTTTGTTTATTTTAACTTTTTGGTTTTGTATAGTCTTACGGACGGACGGACGGGCGGACGGAGGGACGGACGGATATGGCTGACTTCACTGTGTCCGTCTCAATTCAACCAGGGCAGCTGTCGTAAAAATGAAGTTCTAACTGGTCCGATCTGAAGCACTTCTTTAAATTTACTCCAATTCTTCGAGTGTTCAGACGAATTAGGAACGAGCGCTATCGCTCCAGAACGCGTGAGCGGCGACCTAAATGTACAGATGCGCAGCGGTGGAAAAGGGAGATTGTTTCTTTATTTTACGGCATCCTTAGTGGCATACGGCGTCCCTCAGAGCCTGAGTCTCTTTGGGACGCTAAACCCCATGAACCATAAACCATAATGTTCGTTATATTCAACGTCAACCCACGAAGCTCGTTACATCCGAGGTCCGGACAAGAAAGCTCGTCATATCAGAGGTGACATGTTTAGGTTCGTTATATAGAAAATAACACATGAAAGTTGGTTATATCTGAGGTGGAATATTTAGGTTCGTTATATAGGAAATATAGGAAGGTTATATAAAGGAAGGTTATAAAAAAAGATTGCAAAAAAAAAAAGAAAACTCCGCGTGTCGATGGAGTTGCATAATCAGGCTTGGAGTGTGGCCTGATCTCAGTGATCAGAACCGACAACGCACTTCCTAACCAGAACAGGATTTGGCCACCCTGGTGTAGTACTTAGCCGTAACCTTCTATGAACAAACCAATTAACCCTCGGCCCTCAGTCCCCAGTGGCTGCGGAGCAACTGACAAAGGCGGCGGTCAGACCTGTGACGCAGAGAAGGGTGCTAAGAATCTCTGGCTCCGGACAGGCCGCCATTGGAAACTGAACCTGGCAGCGTTTAATGCAAGAACCTTATCCAGCGAGGCTAGCTTAGCAGTGCTATTGGAGGAATTAGCCGGTATTAAATGGGATGTCATAGGGCTTAGTGAGGTTAGGACAGATGAGGCGTATACAGTACTAAAGGGCGGGCACGTACTGTGCTATCGTTGATTAGCAGACAGACGAGAACTAGGTGTAGGATTCCTCATAAATAAGAATATAGCTGGTAACATCGAGGAGTTTCACAATATTTACGACAAGGTGGCAGCTATCGTAATTAATAAGAGGTATAAGCTGAAGGTGGTGTAGGCCTACGCGCCTACATCAAGCCATGATGACCAGATCGTTGAATGCTTCTATGAAGACGTGGAATCGGCGATGACCAAAGTAAAATCACAGTGCAGTGTGCTGATGGGCGACTTCAATGCGAAGGTAGGCAAGAAGCAAGCTGGAGACCAGGTGGTAGGTGACTATGGGGTAGGTTCCAGGTATAGCAGGGGAGAGTTATTAGTAGAGTTCGCAGACAGAAATAATTTACGGATCATGAATACCTTCTTCCGCAAACGGGAAAACAGGAAGTGGACGTGGAGCAGACTCAATGGTGAGACTAAAATTGAAATAGACTTCATACTGTGTGCTCACCCTGTCATCGTAGAGGATGTGCAGGTCCTCGAAAAAGTCCGTTGTAGTGACCACAGAATGATAAGGTCTGGTATTAGCTTATATTTGAAGAGGGAGCGGAGGAAACTAGTGAAGCGGGAGGCTATTAATGAGTCAGCGTTAAGAGGGAGGGTAGAGGAATTCAGGATGTCGCTGCAGAGCAGATTTTCCGCTTTAACTGAAGAAGAGGACCGTAGTGTTGACACAATGAATGATAACCTCACAGCTATCGTTACAGAGTGCGCCACAGAAGTAGGTGGTAGGATGGTTCGACAGGATACCGGAAAGCTATCTCAGGAGACTAAAGATCTGATTAAGAAACGGCAAAGCATGAGGATGTCTAACTCCACATACAGGATAGAACTAGCAGAGCTATCGAAGTTAATAAATGAGCGCAAGGTAGCCGACATAAGAAAGTTTAACATGGAGAAAATCGAGCATGCTCTAAAGAACAGAATTAGCCTAAAAGCAGTCAAGAGAAAACTGGCGAAGGACAGAGTTAATTAGAGAGGCATGAGAGAGGCCTTTGCCCTGCAGTGGGCGTAGTCAGGCTGATGATGATGATGAAAAACTAGATGTATGCGCTAAGAGACTAAGAGGGCAATGTCATTATCAATATGAATAAGATAGCTGAAGTCGCGGAAGAGTTCCACACAAATCTATACAGTAGCGAATGTAGTCATCAAGCTACCGAGAGAGGCAGTCGAGCACAGCAATGGGACATCCCGCCAGTAACGAAGGAGGAAGTAACGAAAGCCTTAGGAGCAATGCAAAGCGGGAAAGCAGCTGGTGAGGATCAGGTAACAGCAGATTTATTGAAG
Organism: Amblyomma mixtum; assembly: GCF_055824585.1. Taxonomy (NCBI): domain Eukaryota; kingdom Metazoa; phylum Arthropoda; class Arachnida; order Ixodida; family Ixodidae; genus Amblyomma; species Amblyomma mixtum. Next base: position 85,600,342 of record NC_143016.1, on the reverse strand, counting down.
GACGGAGGAGAAATTGTGCTAGGAAAACTAGCCACCCTGTATACGCAATGCCCTGTGAACTCGAGAGTACCAGAAGCTTGGAAGAACGCTAACATTATCTTAATTCATAAGAAAAGAGACATCAAGGACTTAAAGAATTGCAGACGGAGCAGCTTACTGTCCGTTGCCTACAAGGTATTTACTAAGGTAATCGCTAATAGAGTCAGGACAACCTTGGACTTTAGTCAACCAAATTATCAGGCAGGCTTTCGTAAAAGATACTCGACAATAGACCACATTCGCACTATCAGTCAGGTGATAGAGAAATGCGCAGAATATAACCAACCCCTATATATAGCCTTCATTGATTACGAGAAAGCATTTGACTCAGTGGAAACCTCAGCTGTCATGCAGGCATTGCGGAATCAGGGTGTAGAAGAGTGTTATGTGAAAATATTGGAAGATATTTATAACGATTGCACAGCTACTATAGTTCTCCATAAAGTCAGCAATAAAATTCCAATACGGAAAGGTGTCAGGCAGGGAGACACGATCTCACCAATGCTCTTCACTGTCTGCTTACAGGAGGTATTCCGGGGACTCGAATGGGAACAGTTGGGGATAAGAGTTAATGGAGAATACCTGAGTAATTTGCGATTCGCTGATGACATTGCCTTGCTAAGCCACTCAGGACATGAACAGCAAAGCATGGTCCATGAGTTAGACAGGCAGAGCAGTACGGTGGGGCTAAAAATTAACATGCAGAAAACCAAAGTAATGTTCAGCAGTCTAGCAAGGGAACAGCAGTTCGTAATTGCTAGCGAGGTGCCGGAAGAAGTAAGAGAATATGTCTACTTAGGGAAGGTAGTGCCCGCTGATCCGGATCATGAGAGGGAAATAACTAGAAAAAATGGCTGAGGCTTAGCTTAGGTTAAGCCTAGTCAGATGCGAAGCATATTGTGGCCGAGTTGCATATCGAGCACGCCGCTTGGCTAGACGTTCTTCACGCTCTTCATCAGTCTGTGTAGCACGCCGCAACTTTTGCTTCTCATTCCAACGAGCAGCCCTGTCTCCAGGAGGCATCTCTATCCCGTGTACGCCTAGCAGAGGCAGGCGCACCCCCTTGTATACCGCCGCTCCAGCATCACGTGTTCACTACAGCGCACCTAGCGGCAGAAGCAGGAAACACATTGGTCGCGACGCCTCGCGCGACGGCGCGAGCTGGGGCCCCGTTTCTCCTATGTCGTTACGTCACGCATCACGTGGTCCTCCTTGGTCGCGACGCCTCGCGCGACGGCGCGAGCTGGGCCCCCGTTTCTCATCTGCTGTGACGTCACGCACCACGTGGTCATCCTTGGTCACGACGCCTCGCGCGGCGGCGCGAGTTGGGCCCCCGTTTTTCATCTGCTGTGACGTCACGGATCACGTGGTATGACATGGAGGTCAAGAAAGGTCAATGGTAACGACACCGCCGCGCTCGAGGAGCTGGGTTGGGCTATTTTAGTATGCTTCGCATAAAATAAGAATGGGGTGGAGCGCATATGGCAGGTTCTCTCAGACCATGAATGGCAGTTTACCAATATCCCTCTAGAGAAAAGTATACAACAGCTGTATCTTACCGGTACTGACCTATGGGGCAGAAACGTGGAGGCCAACAAAGAGGGTTCAGCTTAAGTTAAGGACAACGCAGCGAGCTATGGAAAGAAAAATGATAGGTGTAACGTTAAGAAATCTGAAGCGGGTGGAGTGGGTGGGGGAACAAACGCGGGTTAATGACATCCTAGTCGAAATCAGGACGAAGAAATGGGCTTGGGCAGGGTATGTAATGCGAAGGCAAGATAACCGCTGGTCCTTAAAGGGCAACTGCAGCACTTTTTTGAGAATTTCGCGATATACAAGGATTCAAATCTATGTAGGCTGTAGGTAAAGCATGCCAAGTGTTTTTGCACTAGCGTTTAAAATAATGACGTAATCGACTATTGAAATTTGTGCTTCTCCTCAATGCACCAAAGGAGTGCAGAAAAACTCAGCGTAACGTCATGGAAGGTATGATTTCAAATTACCGCTGTCGTCAGCCACACCCTGCCCTGACGCGTTAGACGCTGCCAAACAACTCTCGGCAGGGTTCGCCTGCGGTGGCGTTGATTATTTTCTTTCAAAGCAGGCGTTTGTGCGTTGGAAATGTACCGATACCTTCGATGGCGTCATCATACGCCCCCCACTTGGCATTGTGTGCTGCGGAGAAGCTTGAAGGGCGTCCGGATTTTAATCGGCCATTACTTCACTATTTCAAGCGCTAGCCCAAAAAGACCTCGCATGCTTTACCTGCAAGTTTCACACATTCGACCCTCTTAAGCTCACTGATTTCTAAAACCTATGCAGTTTCCCTTTAAGCGTAACAGAGTGGATTCCAAGAGAAGGCAAGCGTAGCAGGGGGCGGCAGAAAGTTAGGTGGGCGGATGAGATTAGGAAGTTTGCGGGGATACGGCGGCCGCAACTGGCAAAGGACAAGGTTAAATGGAGAGACATAGGAGAGGCCTTTGCCTTGCAGTGGGCGTAGTCAGGCTGATGATGATGATGATTATAATATAGGAAATAACGCACGAAAGTTGGTTATATCCGAGGTGGCATATTTAGGTTCGGTATGTCTGATGTTAACTAACTGTAGGCCGTTATATTCGAAGTAACATACTAAGTTCGTATAGGTGGCCTACTAAGTCCGTTCGTAGCCTGGTGGGCAGGTTGCTTACTGTGAAAAGTGGGCCACCTGTGTCTGGCTAGTGACAGACGGCGCTAGCCATTTACGCTTGCACAGACCTTTGTATTGCTAGCGCATTAATGTACCGAGTGAACCGTATCAGCCTGTCGACTCTATTTATTGCCTCTGACTCGCATAAACTGCGTTCGCACCAAGTAGTTCAACCCCGTGCTGGCAAATTCCCCGACGATCCACACCAAATTCTTACTATTCAATGTGACATTTCTTTGGAATTCATGGCCTGATCGGAGTTGCTCAACTGGAATCGTTGAGCTGCTCTCGCTCGTTAGTCGCTGTAGGCCGGTAAACTGCCTCTCTCGTCGGAATACAAAGCGCGAATTGAGCCGCCAACATTTATGCTTCAAATGGTTCGCTTTCGCAGTGGTGCTGCCGAAGTTGGGCTCTGTTCGGGCACCCAGCTTTCTAACGGCGCGTGCTGATTGGGAGAGAGGGAAATATATAAGGAGGAAGGAAAAGTAAGAGGGAATAACATCGCCTGTGCGTTGGCACGGAGCGCTATCGCCATGGAAGCCATCGAATGTTGTCAACAGGCCTTTGTGCGCCGCCACAGCAGGAGTCTAAAGAAACGGGAGCGAGGCGCACCATTCAAGACGAAGCTCCCTTTCGGGAGACTCGCTCACGGTCCGCCTCACACTAAATGGCAGACACGTGGCGAACAATCGGGAGGGCTGGAAATTCACGCGCGTCTATTCATCATGAGGGTGCGCTTCGAGCGAAGTGCACCTCTGTAAACATTATAAGGGAGACGAGTAAACTCTGGCCCGTGATATGAATAAAGCTGGTCCTCATTTGGCGCCCCGATCTTTTGTGTCCCCCCGTCGGGACATGCTACGGGTCAAGCCGACGGTCGCCTAAGCTCGTGTCTTCCAAGGCGATGGCGAGGCGTGCGCTTCCATCACTAATACCCGCTTTGTCCTCAGGCTATATAGGTATATGGCCAGGCAGAGAGTGCTGCCTTTCTAGCTGCTGCCATGACCACAGTATATTAGGTGAAATCAATTTATGTGCAGAGCTAGCTCTCACCAAGTGAACCATACGAGTATGCTGAATTTGATTACGGTACGAAAATCTGTCTGACGCACTATCTAGGGACAGAAGCAGACCACTATGCTCCGAAATCCACCGGTTCTGAAGCTCTTTCGACGCAGAGTTTTTTTGAGAGCCTTTTTGTGTCCGTTAGATCGAAGCAGCAGCAAACAGGTCGTGAAACGGGCCTGATATGGATTCGCGATCCGGTGAGTCAGAGAAGCATGTCCTTCCTGCGCCTTCTCGCGTATCGACTGAAGTCCCTCCTAAACAGGCGCGGCAGTCACGAAAGTCAATAATACCTCCCCTTTCTTATACGTGTCAGGAGTGCGACTGCGTGAAGGCTGCTAGCCTCACCGGCGTACCTCCATCGACTTCGATGCAGGAGAGATTCGGCACGTAACGACGTTTCTTTGCTCTTCGGCCTTCCCGGTAACAAAGGGAACAAGCGTGTTTGGCGCCGTTTGCAGAGGCGACTGTTTTGTTTGTCATTTGGCCTCGGTGGAATTGTTGCTGAAAGCGAGGGCGGGCAGTGTGTACTTCTTGACTTATACTCTGCTGTTGAGTCAAAGGTCGCGGGTTCGATCCTAGTCGCGGCGGTCGCATTGCGATGGAGGCGAAAGTCAAAAACGCCGATATACTGAAATTTCTGTTCTTGTTAGAGCCCCGTGTCATCAAACGAGGCCGACCAACTGACAGACCGAACGAACAATCGATTGATTAGTGGACTGATTAACTGATTGGTAGAGTGATCGACCGAGCAATCGACTGATTGATCGATAGCCACACGTGCGCTTCAATCAATCAATCAATCAATCAATCAATCAATCAATCAATCAATCAATCAATCAATCAATCAATCAATCAATCAATCAATCAATCAATCAGTCAATAATAAATAAATAAATAAATAAAAGAGCACGCGTGGCTACTAATGTTGAGCCTAGAGGTGAATACTTGGAGGTAAGGACAGAGGGCAATGGTGCCGAAAGGCTTTAGTTGTTTGAATTTTTAACTTGAGTGCATTAGCGGTCGCCAGGAACGGATATCGTTTTTGCACTCGGAGGAGCACAGGTACCGAGCATTAGCCGCATGCATTTCGGCCAGTCCATTCGAGTTCAGTCTACGATCATCTTAAACCTGCAAATAGAGCGTCGGCAGGGAAATACCGCAAGTTCAGGCCTCGGTTCCGGATCTAGAGCTAGCGTAAGCACTTGGATCCCGCGCCACCCATTCAGATTCAGCGACGCTTTCAGTGCAGCCTTACTTGACAGATTCCTTTCAAGCAACCTACCCCGTTCACTCCGGAGCGAACGATGAAGGCAGGGGATGGGCTGGCGCGGAAGCAATTTCCGGATTCGCTTCCACGTCAGCAGCGCACGCGCGCGGCGTCCCGTAAAGTGTTCCAGGAAGGACACGAGGCAGCGGGAATTTGGAGGCAGGGACAGCAGGTTATGACTACGGAATTTTTAAAGGAAGGAATAAAATGAAAAGAAAACAACGCCAAGAAACAAAGAGAAGGAAGTTCATTCCGCGCGAGATATGAAGGTTGAAGAAGCCCCTTTGCGTCGCCCTCGGGCTCCTCAGCCTTTGCCGTAGCACGAGCGTCAGGGGAATCTTCGGTGGTGCGCTTCATTTTCTCGGTATTTATTTGGAAGACAGAGTTGTGAGACGAGGCTTTCTTTCGATTTCCGGCGCGAAGTCATCATCTGGCCTCGGGTACAAGGAAACAAAAACACAACCTACTCCGACGACTATTGGTTTGCGCTTAATACCAGTTTCACTAAAACCCATGCCCGAACGCTTTGTTGAACAAGTGAGCTGTGGAAGACTTCGGGGTGCAGAAGCTTCGACAGTATAGCATGAAGGTACAAGCAATGATGCACTGCATCGAAAAATTTGATAATTAAATAAAAAAAAACAACCACCTGCACTCTTCTCCCTCCATGCGGAGGAAAATCGAGAGCTGCAATGCGCACAAGTCACGAATGCACTCTCTCCCAGACCCTCACCAGTGTCACGTGATAGCATACGTCGTTGTGAGAGCCGACCCACTTGCTAACGAGATTTTTTCAACAGCGCTAGACAGCAGGACATAGAAAAGGCGATAGAAACGGCGCATTCAGCGCAGCCTTACTTGCCAGATTCATTTCAAGCAATCTATACGAGGGGGTACCCAAAAGAAACCGGACTAATTTTTTGAATCGGCACAGCTTCTCTGGTACAGCGTTTTGCCGCTAGGAGTGCATAGAACGAACATTCCAGAGTCAGTAAGCCGAGTGCCGTCGCTGAAAAAGGTCAGACTAGTTTAGGCAGAGTTTTAGAGTGACGACTGTTTTGTGTGAGTGTCGTTATTGCAATGGCTGATTTTCGAGAGCAGCGTGCGCCGGTGAAATTCTGATTTTTTATCGGAAAAAGTGGAACGGAAACTCTTGAAATATTCAGAAAGACGTTCAAGGACGATGCTATGGGGACAACGCAAGTGTTCCTGAATTAAATCCTGAATCAAAGCAACAGTCATGCCAATAGAAAACTTCAAATTCACCTCGCCTCAAGAAAGCTCGTCAGGTGAAACCAAACCTCAAAACAATGCTGATTTGTTTTTTCGACGTGAGAGGATTCGTCCATTCAGAATTTGTTCCGCAGGGTCAGAAAGTTAAAGAGGCTTTCTGCTTGGATGTATTGAAAAGATTGGGCAACACTGTTCGATGGAAGCGACCTGATTTGTGGCAGACGGGTGACTGGTTTTTCCACCATGGCAATGCCCCTGCTCACACAGGCCTGTCTCTACGACAAATTCGGACCAAAAATGGCATGACCTCTGTTCCTCAACCTTCATACTCACCCTACCTTGCCACGTGCTACTTTGTTTGTTTCGTAGAATGAAAAGACAGGTGAATGGAAAGCGTTCCGCTGATGTTGCTGAGGTGAAGAAAAAAACGACGGAGGGACTGTCAAGCATCACAAAAGATGAATTTAAACAATGTTTTGAAAAATGGAATGAAAGATTCGACAAACGTATCATTGTAAGTGGAGAGTACTTTGAAGGATATTGAAGGTCTGTGCTAAAAATGTGCACAAATAAGTTCAAACAAAAATAAGTCCGGTTTCTTTTGGGTACCCCCTCGTACCCGCTCACTCCAGAGCGATCAAGGAAGGCGGGGGATGGGGTGTTGCGGAAGCAATTATTTCCATATTCGCTTCTTGTTCTACGTTCTGCTGTCTATCCCTGTTGAAAAAGGCTCAATGTGGATTACAAACTCGCCCAGTCTGCCGTTTTTATAGTTTATTTCTTGCATTTGGGCTTCTTTTTTGTTTTATTTTCGTGTGAGGTTTTGACGAAAGCCAAGCGCCTTGTTCGTTTCGTCTTGATCTATGTCCTGCTGTCTAGCGTGGTTGAAAAAAAGCTCCTTACGAATTACTAAGTCGCCCAATTTGCCGTTCTTCCACTTGCTTACACTGCCCCAGCTACAGTTGTATCACACCGCCATTGGTCATTTGGTAAGCGCGGGAGTTTAAAGTTACGGCATACTACGCCAGCGGACAATACTGAAAGCGCTCAGAACTGACGACGGACGCCTTAAAAAAATGCTAGAAACGACTTCTTGCTGCTATTGCTGCAAAAGAGTACATGCTAAGACGTCAAATAAAGCACTTAGAATCTTGGATGAGCGTTAAAAAATTTTTCCGGTGACCTGGAAGTCACCGTATTATCTAGTATACATAAAGAATACATAAAGGAAGAGAAGAGAGAGAGAGCATTGGTATGAATTTCCGAGGATCCCGAAACCCGCAAGAAGCGAGGCAGAGCGGCGTCTCAAACACTGGCCCGACTGGCGAGCCTCACCTGACACGGGCGTTAAAACGGCCAAGAAAAATATTGCAACGCAAATCGAAGGACATGCCATTCATTAAATCGCTTCGTAATGCTTGATTCTGTGCGCTGTGTGAGAATTTTGGGATGCGAAGGTATAAAAGAACGGAGCAAGGAAGCAACAAGGCTAACACAAAGCACCGCGAACATCAACAACATGAATGTGTACGCATTGCGTAATAACACTGTCGAGGCTCACCCCTCATTTCAGGTACAATTATCCAACTTTTTAGTAATAGCACGGCAGCGTCCCATGCAGGACCGCAGTGGAGGAACGGACGATAGTACGCGTATGCGCACAGAGCGCGAGCAGATGAGTAGTGGGGGCTGTGACATGTCAGCAGAACAGCCGAGAAGTCGGCATTGCAACCAACGTTCTTATACAATTTCGTGGGCTGCAGCTGGCAAGCGCACAGAGCGCTTGACAGTTGCAGCGTCGTCTTGTCGGCTGTTCTACTGACGTGTCACAACCCCCACTACACTCTCTACTGGCCAGTTGCAGCGTCGTCTTGTCTGTTCTGCTGACGTGTCACAACCCCCACTGCTCTCTTTGCTGGCCAGTTACAGCGTCGTCTTGTCGGCTGTTCTGCTGACGTGTCACAACCCCCACTACTCTCTCTGCTGGCCAGTTGCAGCGTCGTCTGCTCGGCTGTTCTGCTGACTTGAAACAACCCACACTGCGCCACTGCTCGCGCTTTCTCCACCGTTTCTCCACTGCGGACCTGCATGTGGCTGTGAACGACTGTTTGGCAGGAGCTGCCGTGATGTTGTTAAAAGTTCAAGTGCTGTATACAAGAAGTGCTGTTTCGCGTCGCTGCATGCTTCAAGTTTTTGAAAGGAAAGTTATTCGAGTGAAATGCCGCACATAGCATTTTCTTCCGGCTTTTCCGCGAGAAACGCTGGGTCCCTTTCGGGCCAGTTCAACAATAAAGTAGAAAAAAGAAGTTGAACGAGGGGTCGCCCTTAGCTTTCGCGAAAAGCACTCATTATCAAAGCTCCTTCCGACGCACCGTGCCCACCAAGAACAGCAAGCGCCTTTCATTCCAGCTTTGCTTTGTTCTTCACCACGCGGCTTTTTTGCTAAATTTTCTTCCTGAATGCCTGACGCACCTGGGACAAAGCCGTGTTCGCATTTGGAAAGATTCCGCGCTCTTTGATCTTACCGACTCTGGGCACCAACACCGACGAAGACTCGGCAGACAACGACAGCATAATGGAATCCTTTGCGTGCGTTTTTGAGATTAGGTGATGTCTTTAGTTTTCTTGTTTTCTGTCACTATATTGGCATGGAATTTGCCGGATAGTGTGCCGTCAACTGGCCACCGGCTGGTTCTTGAAGCTATGAATGCCGCAACCGGCCTCATGGAGCTCTGCTGCCATTTGAGACGGGGCGAATGGTGGGCGTCCGCCATGGCGTCGAGCTGCTGTACGTTTTGCTGGACACAGACGTCGTTGAGGAACTCGTGAATTAGAACTATGTGGGATTCAGATTATAAGCGCTTGTTGCCCTTCGAGAAAGCTGGCTGAACTCCGATAAACTTTCGGTACTTTCAACGTGTGAACTCGCGATTCGGGACAAGCTTGTGAGTTCTGGGAACATCGCGAACACATGCATGCACCAATCTCGAAATGCCTGAAATTAAATCTATGTATTCAAAAACAAGAAATGAAAATGTGTAGAATTATGAACTCATTTTATCGAGATAAGTGATAATGCCAAATGGGCACTGCAGGTCGAGGTTATACGTCACCATAACCCAACTGTACTACAGCGGCCTGACTGGAGCGGCCTTGAGCGCTTTTTTCCGCCTCCGAACTCCCTTACTTGAGAAGGAAACGCCACTCCTTTTCAAGTAAGGGAGTTCGAAGACGAAAAAAAAAGCGTTCAAGGCCGCTACAGTCGGGCCGCTGCATAGCTGGGTTCTGGTTGTATATATAGTCGCCAGTCGCCTAGAAAAGAAGACCAAAAATTCTTCGTTGAAATTTTTTTGTGAAACGACTTGAGCTTTCAGAGTGCCTGACAACCTCTTAATGGCGTATACAAGATCATCGCTGTAAAGAAGCTGCGAGGTCGGCTCTTTTGCGACCGCAGGCACCAGTGAACCGATGCTGGGAGTGCATTTGAAAAAGAATGTGCTAATGGGAAAAAGGGCATTCCAAACTTGAATTCGATTTAGAAATTTTTTACTTCTTTCACTCAAAAAGTTGCAGCATAGGAGGCGAAACTTTTTAGCGCCCATCGTACAAGCCTGCAGTTTGAGGAATTGCTTTTTGTTAGCTGTTAGATCGGGGTCGGTTCCTTCCCGTTTCACTCGCTCTTCCTTTTTCTGAGAAGCACGTAAATACAAAGCAGGTATGCAGTTTCAAGAAATGCCTATTCTGCTTTTGTATAGCCTAAAACACGTATAGAGCATTGTTTGTAGTAACGACGGCGTAGCCGATATTGTAAGGAACGAAACAATGCCATTATATTTATAGACTTGCACAAGAAAGAGAAAACAAATATTTCACAAAGGAACTTGGTCTGAAGTCGCAAAGCCTTAACAAATTGAACTAAAAGCACAATTCAAGCCGACCTTAGCGAGTTCTTAAAGAAGGTTTTCCTTCTATTTCTATCCTGGCATGACACTCTGGAACGAAAAATTTCTCAACTTCTTAAGTTTCACACTTTTGAAGCGGATTCATCGCTGAACCGCGGGGGCAGCCGAAAGCAGCTGGCATTTCGGAGTAGGTTCTAAGAGCGGCGTTCCATTCGAGCTCTGAACCAGAAGGAGTGTCGGAGGGCTGGCCGCTTACGCAAGACTGCATGACCAGAAAGATGAAAAACAGCTGAGCTGGGCTCAGCACTTGGCCGTTGGGAAGGCGGAGTTTCTTCGTCCTCCCGGCTTCGGTTTTCACGCTTTTCTGGAAGTGGTTGTAGGCAAAATGCGCCGATAAGCTCCGTTTGAAGACCGCAAGAGGTCCGAGTGTACCTCCGGGTCGCAGGTTTTCCACAAGGCAAGTCTCCGCTTGCTCAATCTTCTGCTTGGTCTCCTTGTCCAGCCATTGCGACCATTGTTCATCCTCCAGGACTCTCTGTCCCAGAATAATCTCCAAGATGCACCTCTGAACGCGATGTCCGGCCCGAGAAGTTTGCAAGAACTCTGTGCTTGGATCTAACCACAAGGACACATTGAAGACTAGTAGAGGCACGTACAATGTTCGTGGGTTAAGATCGTACCAACAGTCCGTGCTGAATATTGAGCGTGGCCACTGCTGCGAGACGTCACGTGAAAGAGAGTGAAGGAAAGTGGCTTCAAATACTTCCGTGTAGGACTGCAAGGCCGTTTGGATGGGGCGGATAGTCGGAAGCGTCTGCAGGTAGGCTCCGAACGCTGCGCCGTCGCTGACCCATGACGGTCCGAGCACCTTAAATTGCGTGTTCATTAAGAAGTCGCGGAAAGCGGCCTTCGAAAAGGAATTTAAGTACGAGGAGCTCTCTACGCCGCGTAAGAACGCGTGAGCCGCATCGCCTACGAAGAGAAGAAACTTTGAAGCAGACGCGTGCAAGTTCCTGTTTGTGAAGTATGAAGCATAGATGAGAGGGGACAGCGCTTTTTCGACAGCACGTAGACAGAGCTTCCAGCGAGGAGGCGAAAGTGCAGGTCTTCCATAAAGAAAGGCACTGTAGAGATTTGTGATGTCTGCGTGAGGAATGAACATTGACAGCTGGATCATTACTCGCAAAGACAGAAAGTTCAGAGTTGTGTGCGTTTCGGTGCCTTGAACGAGTTCTATGATCTTCCGCACGAGTTTCGGCGCCAGTATTAGCACGTCCGAACCCGGTCTGCGAAAGTATGGGTGCCTGTCATCCTCAAAAACTCCAGACAGGAACTGAGTAATGGGCGAAGACACATTTGACCTGGACGTTCGAAGCCCCGCTCCTTTTGAACTGTTGCTGTTCAGTCTCTCAAGGTCGCCGGCAAATTTGACAACGCCCAGCAAGAGCTCAGTTGGAACGAACTGCTTATTCAAGGCCTTAACAGCAGAAAATATGGCGCTAGAGTAAAGCTTCACAGCGCTATCTACATCAATGCCACCACCCTCTGACAATACTTCCGGAGGGCCAACAGAAATGATGCCTTTAGGCGTGCCCGGGCCAGCGGCAGTGACACCCACTCCCAACAAAGCGGAAGTCCCCGTTTTCCGAATTAGCTGGCCGGCAGCTTTCCAGACAGATATGGTACTTCGAATGGGGGGTGTGACGGGAAAGTATCCCATCGAAGCGTTCCACATTAGCTCTAGCAGAGAGCTCCATCCATCGCCTTCAACTTGCCTCTCATTCGTGCACTTATCCATGAGGTCTCTCAGCGATCGCAGGCTCGCAGAGCTCTCCAAACTTTTCTCCAGCATAGCGTGCACACTTGCCTCCAAATTAGCCACCAGGTCATCGTCCGGGGAAACTAGAGACGAAGGAGCGGTGGCTTCCGCGTACTGGCTCCTCCAGCGGCGGCACACGAACGAGTAGAAATTGTCGCATGGTGGAGCGTCTTTCCAGGAGAGAAGCTGATCAAGATAGAGCGCATGCTTGAGACACTGCTCAGAGAAGCAGAATGCGGAGCTTTGCTTAACGACTTGGATGTTGCCACGAGTTGGTGCCGAGAGGTGTAAAACCAGGAACAGCAGTGCAGTGAGAGAGACGACGAGTGCCGCAGCGAGGAAGAGTTCGCTGAAGCGAGATCTGCTGCTTCCGTGGATGACTTTAAGGTCCAAGTCTGCGCTGCTTACAGAAGAAAAGCCGGAGGTCACTGATGGGGCTAGCTGCGCCTGTAGATTAGTTCTTGCCTCGGGGCCTGACACCGCGTTGTCGATCACTACCCCACTGTTCAATGAGAATCTTGTCCTTTTGATCGTTTGCACGGATACTTCTTTTCGGAGCTTGGCGTCTTCTACCTGCGGCGCTTGTCCGCTACACGCGTTGAAAAGCTTCGAGAAGAGATTCGCAATTTCACTGTGCAGATTACAAGTTCTAGTGGGAACCTCTTCTATTTCTTTGGATTCGAAGTTCTGCGGTGTGGAAATATGTTGCTTCGATCGCATCTTTTCCGCGTGTTGGAAGCCGCATGTTCCCGATGTGCTCTGATGACCGAAGGCGAATGAGCTTGTACCACGGGAGTCACTGAGCCTGGCGAATGGTTTCGACGCCTTCTTGGAGAGGGCAAGAGAGGATGCTCGGAGCGAGTAGACGGACAGGGTAGATGATTTTTTTGACGGGCGCTGGGAAACGGACGATGCGGGAAGTGCTTCAGCGACCGAATGACCTTTTTCCACGTGAGGAGAGCCTTTCGTTGATGATTTCACGCCTTTCGTGAGCGCCAGTTCCCCTTGCTCCAGTGGCTCTTCGTTCGATGCGAGGTGGAACTTCGCTGCGGTTGGTTTTGCCGATGTCTGGGGCTCCGTGCAGCATGAAGTTTGTAGAGACGAGCTTAGCTCCTGGCTGCTAGCTAGCTTGGCTTCTTTGGCACGGGTCCAAAGGGACTTTCTGAGACTGAACATACTTGGCAGTTCTACGTTCTTCTTCTTTCTCACATCTAGTGACACATATACGGTGGAGGTTGCTATACCTGAAGGTTTTATTTAGTTTTCTGAAGTTTAATTCTTCGCAAAGTTAGGCAAAAGTAAAAAGAACAAAAAATATTAATAGCCGTTCATTGACAGTCGTGGGATGAGGAGTTGTGTAATTCATTTCTAACTCCCTTTTTAAGGATGTACCATATGTGCATACATTTAAGGAGTTCGCACCCAAGTAGAATCAAATAAATCACTGGTCATGCAATCCATAGAAATGGACAAAGAAAGCTGCACAAAATAAAAATAATGCATTGTGAGGCACCCTATGTACACAGTCTTTGCCCCCAGGTTTCAGTGTAGGTGTTAGTGCATACCTTATTTGATGCAGACATGGACGGAAGGAAGCTGTTGTTGGGTCTGTGAAGAGAAAGAAAATTGTGAACAGACAATGCGTCACGATTATCCCCCGTCGTGGGTATGTGCCATACCACCAAGGCAACAACAACAACAACAACAACCACAACCACAACAAACCCTGGCCAATCCCCCACCGTGAGTACGTTCCATAGCTTCAGAGGCAACAAAAACAACAACAAAGAGTATTTTGTAGCATGACGAGCATGCCACATAGAGACAGAAAAAATGGCAGTCGAGTGGCGTTGTTGCGCCAAATGCAAATTTGACGCTCTAGCGCTGTTTCACCATTCTTTTGCATTCTTTATCTTTGTTATGATTGTTATTCATGATATTGCTATGGGATTAAAGTCGTATATCAAGTGTATTATGTGTGTTGTGTGCGTTTTAATGTAATGCATGAAGCACAGTAGATACATGACACAATGATGATTACAGATGTCGTTCGCATGCATGTCACTCGCGGTTCCCGCTCTGCAGAAAGTCCGACGCCGTCGGCCGTGTTGTGAGAGGAAAAGCAGGCGACCAGTCATCTAAGTCATGTGACCTTGTGACGTCATCACAACCTGCCAGGTACACACACGTGCCTGGGCAGGTTGCCACCTCCCACAAACACGCTTTGGATAGACAATCATCGGCGAGATCTGTGGTTCGGGGATTTGGTGCTATAGCACTATAACGAATAATATGATGCCACTGTGAGATCACGATAAGATTTATAATAACTGCAGAAAAGAAAAGAGCAGTGAGGAACGCTACTCTATAATGAACAGAACTGCCGTATCCCAGCAAACTACATAAATAGACAAGAAAAAAAGTCGACGGGTGCATTGTTGAAATGCAGCCCTGGCAGCGCACGTTGCTTATAACGTCAGTTATGACGCACTTATAATGTTATTGTAAGGAGAACTTGGGTTACGCGTGTTATGTTAATTAGCATTTATTTTGCCTTCATCCACCTTTCACTGTTGCTGACGTCATGGCATGACGTCGGAGGTTGCAATAATATCAAGTACACTTCCTTTTCAAGCGCCGCCTAACTTGAGAGTGAAATCGAACTTTCGAAGGCACCGCGGTACAAAAAAGATTTCACAACACAATGCGGCTTGTCTTACGGGGCTTCCTCCCGAATAAAAACAGTCGCAGGATGCTCAACAGAAGCCAGATAGCGCGTCTTGCGAGCCTTGTTTGAGTTGCGGCGTAGAGGCACTTGGCACAATGGTTAACTTTACAACTTTTTTGTGCGTCTTCACGCTCTTGCTTCAATTATGCCGTTTTTCTCTACATGGCTTATCCCGATTGTGAGGGGCTTCATTAGGAAAGGAGAGGAAAACATGCACCTAATGGAAGCCTGCTCAATACAAAGAAAGTGAGCGGTGAAACGTCCTTAAAGAGAGAAAAAGAAGGTGTGACGTCAATCGTGTACTGATTTGACAAAAAGCATGCACCCGCCAAAATTTACAACTCATTTCACTCCTCTCTCTCTTTTTTGCAACTTTTGGCGAGTGTATTTTTTGTTTGCAAGAGCGCTATGAACCTTCCTCGCCAGACGGAAGCCCTCGAACCATGGATTTCAATCATGTGCCCTCAGATCGCCGGCTTTCATTTCCTTAAATCGACTGTTTGTCGAACGGGCTCCATCGTCCCCGCGCCGCCTTCGTTTCAAGCCCGAACTTCAACTGGCGCTGTCTAAAGTTAAGTGAACCGCAGGTAGACAAAGGAAGAAGGAAAGGAAACAAAGAGCAAAACTAAGAGGGAAATATAATAAAGCACCCTACTATGTTTAGAGCATACAAAGAACACACTTGAGCACAGAACCCCTTAAAGCGCCTCCTAAAAACAAACAACTCCAACCTCTCCAATGATAAGTTAGTTTGACAATCCAGAAAGTGAAACTTCAACATGTTTTTTTAACATTAAGATAAATAATAACTGTAAAGAATTATTAAAAGCGGCCAGTCGGTGGAGAACACTCGTTATTAACAGCACCAGCTCATATTGAACTACACCCAGTGTAGCAAATTGTAACCGAACTCAGTAAACTAACCCTCATATTAAGCTACACCCAGTGTAGCAAATTGTAACCGAACTCAATAAACTAACTCAAACAAAGCACATCAAAGATAGAGACACCAAAGCCTCATCAGACGCACTTTATGAGCTGATCATTTCGAGCCCAGGAAGTGTACCCAGCGCCGGACTCGTCCTTTACATTCCAGTAACCGGCACTTTTCCTAGAACCGCCATTTTTTCCATCCTCTCAGCCTCTCTTTATGAGCAAAATATATTCATTTATCCCATTTGTGTCACTATTCCCTTCGGCAACAATAGCATTCACAGTAATCGAAAGCTCAGGCAGCTAAATACAAACACGTGCTTTATCAAGTGCCATACCTGAAATACAAAAAAAATTCATAAATCCAACAAAAAACCACAATTCCAATCTATTATTCTTTCTGGACTGAACGTAAATAGCACACGCAAAACTAACATAATGAGACTGGGGGGGGGGGGGGGGGGGGGGGGGGGGGGGAGTAATTATCATTTTAGATTCTCTTCCGGAAATTTTCATCCCAGTCCACAGCAACAAGGAAAACAAGGAACAACCCCCCCCCCCCCCCCTTCCCCCTCCCTTTCCCCAAGAGCAGACATCCTGAGACCAGACGTCCGTAGCACCTCGTGTATATAAATTTGAAAAGGAAGCCCAGTTAGAAAACAGTTATCATTCACTACAACGTTTTTTCTTACCTTTTTTTGGTCCCACCCCCCTTCGACTGTCCTCATATCCCGTTATCTAAAATTTTAATTTGTGTATTTTCCGCTATGCGAAACTTTTTTAGCCATCTCTTTTTTATTTTAAATAGTTTTAGCCTGTCATATTTAAGTGGCACGGGCAGCGACGCTTTATTTTTAATCTTTTATTAAGTCCCACCATATTATAACAAACACTCTGTATGCATTCAGTTAATGGAGAAAACACGATACGGAGCACAATCACAACTGTTGTCCGTCTCGTTAGGTAGTAGTCTCCATTATATTTGTCCATATTTTTTTCAGAATGTGAATAGATGTTTTTCACTGGCCTTGTCTCATTACCAGAGTTAGGGGAACACGAACACAGAAGGAATGAGGTTCCAGCCGCAAACAGTTCGGATCAGTTGAGGGAAACAATGTCACCCATAGTGCCAAGAAGTTAATGCTTCAGTGCCTCAGTACGCTTTGTGCGAAAACGAAAAACGTTTTCTTCAAACATCTTTCCCGTTGCGCATTCATTCTGGACAAATTATGCTAAACGGAAACTCCAGCATACCATTCTTACACACAGCCAGAACATACCTGGCTCATTGGGAATAATCATTAGCTCTTCTAGTTTGAGGCCGAGCTACGGCAAGTGCTGCACACAATCGAATCAAGAAGCATGGCCAATGAACGAATGTTTCGTGATTGAAGCCACTGCCGAAATTCACAATTCTGACATCTTCGTACAGATCACACAACCGTCTACCGCTTTTGACATTGATCTATGGCAGTTCTTAGAACATAGGATGCAAGGTAACTTTTTTTGAAAATAAATATGCGCTATTCATCTAATAAAGAAACTCAATAATAGAAGCACTGCTGGTGTCTAGGGCGTAATGTTATGTTAGCGCTGTGGTATCAGCCAATTGTTCCACACGAGCACCACGTTGCTTTGAAAAACGGCATCACAACATTGTAAAACGTCATTCCGTCTGATACACGTACTGGCGCCTAACACGAGTCCAATATCAATATGATAACTCTCGCTTTCACAAAAATATTCACATTTTAGAATGAGTAGTGAGTAGTTGTGACAGAGCACCAAGTTAAGCATTAATAACCGCGACAATGGCACATGATAATTTCATTACTGGAAAATAGCAGCGTGCGATGTAAAAAAAAAACAAAACATAGGCCGGTTACAGTTTTTCTCAGTTAACACGTTATACCAGGCACTTCTGCAAATTCATGGGTGAACCTGCGGAACAGTTGAACGCTGCGGCGAAGTTTCGATCGTTGCTGAGCACGGTGTTCAGGTCGTGCGCCGAAGAGTGCGACCGGGTGTCGAGGCTACCCTTTTTCTTGCAACGCTGCAACATCAGGTGGACGAAAAAAAGCTGGGCGCTCGTCAGTACCTTCCCCTGCAGCAGGCGCACAGAAAGGGGATAGTTACGCTGCCTTACGCTGTGTTTGAAGTTGAAAAAGGCGAATTGAGTCGACAGGGCGTCACGGACCAATGCCATGGATGGACGTGACTTT
The DNA here is from genome assembly GCF_055824585.1 of Amblyomma mixtum. Taxonomy (NCBI): domain Eukaryota; kingdom Metazoa; phylum Arthropoda; class Arachnida; order Ixodida; family Ixodidae; genus Amblyomma; species Amblyomma mixtum. The sequence continues at coordinate 85,582,442 of NC_143016.1, read as the reverse complement.
TGGACGCTGAAACAGCGGCTGGCGTTCCGCAGCCTGCTTCGGGTCTTTTCGTCGAAATGCCTATAACTGTCGATATTGTTGTCTTCGACGAGGAGGGAGTCGAAGATGCAACTCGCCACTCGAGGCCCGGCTCGTGTCAGTTGAATAGGTTCCTCGCGAGCGGGCAGGGTGACGTTGAAGACGAGCGCTGGCACGTAGATGGTTCTTGGATTGCGCTCGTACCAGCAGGTTGTGCTCAAGGCGGAGTGAGTCCAACGTCCGGAGGAGCCGTGCGCCAGAGTCGCCAGGAACGTTTGCTCGTGAAGCTCCGCGTACGTTTCCAAGGCCGTGGCCTTGGACACGGACAGCTTGTCGACGTATCTCGCGTACAAACTCCTCTCTTTCACCGGTGCGGGCGCCAGAACCTCGAGTCTGATGCCAGAAACAAGCCTCCTGATGTCAGCTTTCGCCGGTTCGTCAAAGAGCGGGGAATTATCGACTCCGGTCAAGAATCCACTGGCGATGTCTCCGACAAGTCTTGTGAATTGGAATGTGGTCAAATCATGTCGCAAGTTTAGCATTTTTAGTAAAGACTTGTAAAACAGCGGTAAGAGTGCCTTTTCGGCCGAGCGGAGGCAGAGCTGCCAGTGTGGAACGTCGGTTCTGACTTTGCCGTACGCCAACGTTGCGTAGAAATCGGCTAGTGTTTTGGATGGAGGAAGGAAAGGCGATACCTGAACCATGAGCCGTACGCAGAGGAAATTGATGACAACGTACGGCTCGGTGCTGCGCACAAGCTTGAGTACCTGCGACACGATGCCGGACCCTTGCAACCAAATTTTTGGCCTCTGCTTCGCGAGTGTTATGGAGGGAACATCGCTGATAATCTCGCTTAAAAACTCCACCATCTCTGGCTGTGCATAACCAAAACTGGTCTCAGAGTACGCTTGTGGTGGGCTCGAAGCGCTGAGCATTTCAATGGCTCTGGCGAACTCCACTGTCTTCAAAGTATGTGCCAGTGGAACGAAGTCCTTATTCAAACTCTTTACAGCTGTCATAATAGCGGCAGTGTACATGCGAACGGCTTCGTCGACTTCGACGCCGCTGGCGGCCAGTGTGTCAGGAGGCATCAGCAAAGGAGCGTCGTGGGCTGCCGTGTACGGATCGCTGGCAACGCTGAGGCGAAGGAGTGCAGCCGTGCCGGTCTTACGGAGCAGAGTGGCCGCAATTTCCCATACCTTTAGACTATTGCGAACTGGAGGCGTCAGTGGGAATCCTTCCAGGGTCATGTTGAACATGAACTCGAGGAAGACGCTCCAGCCGTCGTCCTCGATCTGCTTGACGTTAGCGCATTTGTCTAAGAGGGTTCTCAGCGGAACTGTGTCACTAGGATACTCGGGAGGCTTCCGAAAAAACGCTTGGACCTTGTGCTCTACGCTGGATACGTAGACGTCGTCAGACGACACTGACTGCGTTAGCGACACGTTATCAAATTGACTTGACCAGTGCCGGCAGACGAATGGCTGAAAATTTTCGCAGGGGTCGTCGATGTCCCAAGACAGCAGTCCACTAAGAAACGCAGCGTCTTTGTAAATGGTATCGGAATCGTACATGGCTCTTTTCCGCTCGACGCCAGAAACGCGGGGCACAGACTTCGAAGAGAAGAGCATGATCAGAACCGCCGTGAGGACGGTTAGAAGTAGAAACGCCAGTGGATAAAGGAGGTTCTCCTGGACTCTTGGCAGTAGCGTGGATCCAGCGTTAACATTGTCACCTGGAGATGGAGTTTCGTCTTCTGGTGCGGCCCCTTTTTCCGTAGTCGTCGGATCCCCGGCGGCCTGGCGCCCTTGAAACCAGCCGTTCCGTGATTCCGCCAGGTCTGTCAAGGTCACGTTGGCAACGGTTTCTCGGACTGGGTCCTCAGGCTGCCGTTGCGAGGTATGGTACGGTGAGACCCCTGGGAAGTCGCGTCTGCTTAAAATGAACATGTCCGGCCGTGGCTCGCGCAGAGACACGGCACTCTGCCTGAGCCTTCTGCGTTTCAAGATTCCCTTTGCTCTTTCGAAGGCAGTGTTCCTCTTGCCTGACTTCTCTCTCGTTTGTTTGGCTGCTAGCCGTAGCTCGTCGTTGTAGCTGAGACGTAACGTCTTTTTAGGTTTAGGCGACGCGCATCCTTTGAGATCGGAAGGTCCCCTTGCAGCCTCCGTAGCAGGCGCACTTGCAGCGTTGGAGACGGCAGGCTTTGGCAACAATTGCTCCCCAACAGTGTCTGGAAATCCTTTACCTTGATCGGCTGCCTTGACGTTGCCACTGGCATACGAGATCACTGGCAAACCTGCATAGGATGCCGTGGCGAGCGATGATTCTAGAGGAGGCTGAGCCGGGCCGTCCGCAGAGTCACATTCGGTTACCGACCAGGACTGCAGACGAGCACTCGTGACCAGAGGGTACTCCGTCTGGGAACTCGACGTCGAAGCCGATGGTGTGAGAATTGGCGTTCTGAAGGCCATGGCGGCAGTTATGTTCTGGGACCCAACCAGGAAATCACCGACGCAATGCTGGGCTAGTTAAGACTGGACCGAAGATGAAAGCGCACGACTGTCTCGCTCTGGCTCGTGGTGCGCTTGGTGGCATGCGACTGTCAATGGCGATGATTCCGATGGACCATCGAAAAAAGACATTTGCATGGCTGGCAGCACGGGTTTAAGGTGAATGAAGAAAAAGTCGCAGGTGCAAGCACCCGAGGGAACAAAAGTAATAAGAGCATCGCAGCTGACTGGTTGCTGTAGAGCGAGAAGTCACCCTGCCAACAGCCACAAATGCGAAATAAATTGTTAATATTAGTATTATTAATCAGTGTTTTCCACGACTCAGCTGCGGCCTCGATATCGCGCTCCTGCTGACAAAAGCTAATTGTGTTGAATAACAAAAAAAAAATATGGTGGGAATGTTGCATGTGCCGCTTTCATCTAGGCTTGTAGTTAGTTATTGATTTTTCTGCACATATGCGGAAATTAGGTGTTTCGTCAGTGTGTGGTCCAACCTTTGTAACAGCATTTTTATCATCCAGTGGCGCTCATGATGGCATATTGCCTACAGGCGTCTTCCATTTGTCCTCTCGCAAGCGAAAACTCTTACAGTTGCCTATATCTCTTGCCTTTCCTTCGTATCGGGGTGGTGACAAGTGTCACTTAGCTACTTATTCCTAGCGTTCTCAATATCTTCGGATCAACTTCCAAGTTTCTACCCATTTCTAAACTACTCTCTTGACCTTCTTCTCCAATCCTCTAGTCTTCTTTACTTGTTTCTACTTTTGAAAATTGAGCATATCCTGGCTATTCTGAAACCCTAATGCTTCGCAAATTCCTGCGGAAGCATCGTGCACTGATGTCTCAAAGGTCTTACACTGAATAAGATCAGGTTCTGTCGTTTTCCTGCCTTGCATTCAGCAACAGCAAACGTCATCCGTAGTGTCAAATTTTTTCCGGTAACCATTCGTCCTCAAGCACCCAGCCCTTACCTGAAAAAGTAAACCACTCCCTTTAAACTGTCAAAACAATTTTCTCTTATTGATTCAGGCTCCCCCTCTCCGTTATCAACATATTCAGAAATATTACAACATTTAAGTCTTGAAAGGCAGACGCTCCCGAGGCCTGCTAAGGGTCTCAGTAAATCAGAGGAATGTTCCCTTCGCAGGCTACAAACTATGTCTTTCAAGAATCCAGCTACGCTTCACGCCATTGAGCCCGAGTCCTTTTCGGCACAGTGCAAATTTTGTGGCCAGAAGGCAAACTTGTACCAGATGGTATGGGCTTGTCAGAAAAATGACAGCATTGACATCATAAATCAGCCAACGCGGGAGGGCTGGGAGGCGGCCCTGTCCAGCTCGGACCTCGAGGAACAACGAGCCCTCGTCGCCAGAGCACGGGCAGCGGCTTTTACCAACGGCGTCCCGGACTGGGGACCCGATCAGCCTTCCCTTCAACTAAGGCATTTGTGGCTTTAAATAAACGTTTTCATCATCATCATCTTTTAATCTTAGATTAAGCTGTCCCATAGAGCTCTATAATAGACTTATTCAGCATTTTCTTATCCCAGCGAGTATTTTCTGAACGTATTTTTCGCGTGCATGTAGTATCGTTACTGCATCGGTATAAGTACCTGAAAAATTTGGCGGCCCATCGTTTCTCATTCATATGCCTCGACCATTCTTCATACTGCACGTTACTTTTTGTGCCGACGTTACTTTTTGTGTCGAATGTCGACCACCCCATATAACCTTGAACTGCTTTATTAGTAGTGTTCTCATGTCCCCCAAATGCAAGTCTGCCGACTGTCCTCTGCTTTATTTCAAGTGCCGAATTTGTGCCAGATCCCAAGTACACCACAGCGTTTGCAAACGCCAAGCTCTGTACAAGTGCGCTTTTTCAGATTCCCCGAATAACTTATTAATATCCTCACTTTGGTTTCGCATGCAGTCTCTGCCAGGCACGAAAATATTTGTACGCCCTAACTATAGGTAACTGAGGTTTGTACAAAGCTCATTATTATAAACCATTATTACCGATCTTTCAGCGTTAAACCTCAGTCCTATAGCGTTAGCCTCTTTTCCATATATGCCTGCGCCGCCGCGGTGGCTCAGTGGTTATGGCGCTCGGCTGCTGACCCGAAAGACGCGGGTTCGATCCCGTCTGCGGCGGTTGAATTTCTATGGAGGAGAAACTCTAGAGGCCCGTGTACTGTGCGATGTCAGTGCACGTTAAAGATCCCCAGGTGGTCGAAATTTCCGGAGCCCTTCACTACGGCGTCTCTCATAGCCTGAGCCGCTTTGGGACGTTAAACCCCATAAACCGAACCAAACCGTATATGCCTGCCAAGTCGTGAAGGCCTCTCGCGCCGTCTGCTAGAAGAATGATGTCATCGGCATCTATAAGTCCCGTTATGCGACTTGTGTGCCGTTGGCCCCTTCGCCGCCACGACACAGTCAACGCTAATCCGCTAGTTTCTATCTTCCGTTCAACCTCCATGATGTAGAGCAAAAATAGAAGTGGTGACAACGAACATCCTTGCATAAATTCCTCTTTAAGAGCAACTCTTTCTGCCACTTCCATTTCCTGCCAACTCACTGTTACGTTGTTCTCCGTGCAAGATTCTTTTAATAAACATATTGTTTCACAGCCCACTCCCTATTTTCCAAAATTTCCAAAACAGAGCGTGATTTACATTGCCGCAAGCCCATTTGATGTCTAAAAACGCCATCCACAGTGGTAGTTATTCGCTTACAGCAGTATCGATGCATTGTGTGACTGCGAACAATTTGCCGTCTAATCTACGTCCTCCTCTGAATACATTCTGCAGTTCTCCTCAAACTTTCGCCTCTTCAGTCCAACCTTGTAGTTGATCATTGACGGTTTGCATTGCTATTCGATATAATACAGAGCAGAGAGGAGTGGTGAGCGCCGCAGCGTGGACAGGGAAGGGAAGGTCACGCGACACCTGCGCTGCGGAGTGACGTCACTCGATGGACGTAGCTGAACAGTCACCACGGGCGCGGGATTTGCGAAACGCGCGAGACACAGCCTGAATTTGTTGAGCAACAGCACCATTGGGAACCTCGTTTTTGCAATTATGGAGATTGACACAGCCATTACTGACAGTGAGCTGCAAATATCTAATTAAAAGCAGGCGTAGAATTCTACTAGTTAGAATTAAGTTAACTAGCCTACTAGCTGAGCGATTGACCAGTTCTTTGGTGGCCGCCAACACTGGCATTGCGATGCCGCAAAATTCGTACTGTTAGCTCAAAAAGACTATTTTTTAAAAATTAGTGACGGGCTCTCCTGAAACACATGGTACATGGATTAAAAGAATACTGCGAAGTACTAACCATTCAGATTTTTAAAGCTGCAGGTGTCTTAGCAGGCCATTCTGCGTCAGAGTGTGTCACATTGTAAACAATTCATTGCCGTCATCAGTAGTTAGGGAGCGTGAAACACTTTTCTGACTTGCTCGTTCGCTTCCACTGGCGTGTATATCGAGCCCAATGGCCTTGTTCGCAATACACGGCGTTAGAAAAGAGATGGGTCATCACCGACCGCTCACAACTTCTCGCATCATGTCGCGGTGCTACCTCCCGATTCCTTTGCTAACCTGAAGATTCAGACTTTGACTACCCTTCGCTTACAATCTTAGTTAAAACTGACGCGTGCGGTGTTTTCCTTTATGCCACTGCCAGGCTCCACCTCCCTTGATTCAGTGTTCCGCGCACCCTTCGAGTGATTTATTCTTTGGTTCGCGACAACCTTCAACAAAATGAAATCGAAACTAGCCGCCTCCTTTTCATAGAGCCGCGCTAAACCTTCCACCTGACTTGTGAATGCCCACAGGTCACGTGACCTGTTCTCCTCTGCACCCGAGATGAGCGCCTGCTCTGCTATTCGTGTTGCGTATAAAAACTCGAACGCATAAACCAGGTTTTGAGGCTCGTCAAGAGTAGAATGCTCAGGATATCGCATCAAAAGGTGTTGATCTGGCTGTCGTCTGCAAAAGGCAATCTTCGCCTTCACTGTGTCCACGGCACCGTCTCCGACGAGGTACTGCAAGCCCGGGTTGCACCGATTGGGAACATAGACCAGCCACGTTAAACTATGCCTGAGTAGTAGGCAACGAATTTTATTACTGATTCGTCAAAAAAAAAAAGAAACGTTAAGAACGCGCAGACAGCACAAGCTTTGCAAAAAGAGTTTTTCTACCTCAAGTACTGAAAAAAGGTAAAAAAAGCGACGGCTTGAATGACGTACAGTTTTATAGTGAGAAGAGGTGAAAGCCCTTATAGTTGAAGCTGCAGAAAAGAGTTTTCTATTAAGTTCATACCAACCCTATACTCTCCATACTAACTCCATATAATATATATGGAAATATATGGAATTATGGGACTCGCCTTATGGTCCCTTTTAGTAGGGAAATACCTGAGGATAAGCATATAAGGAGCAAAACCTCCTAGCTCCATTAACGCTCAGGGCATCATACACCGTAAGGCATAGTTCAGCAGTAACCAGGCTTTAGCGAAACCTCACAGAAAAAAAAAAAATGAAGAGCAGACCATCCCCATTCTCAAGCCAGACACAGCAGTAATTACGTCGAAAAATTCGAAATACTCACCTTATGCGGCCTCAGTGACCTCTATCTTTATTATCCGATAAAAATTTGATCTGGCCATTATGCGCTTCCCCTCATATTCGCACAAATCAAACTACCGTTTTCGATAAGCCACAAAGTTCACTAAACCGGGCAAGATGTAACTAAAAGAAAGTATGCGCAGTGCAGGTGGCAAACACTGACAAAACTGCAACCTACAAGGCAAAACTATATTACTTTTTAACGCGATAGAGTTAAAGGCTCCGTTCACCAGAAAAAATTGCGAGGACACTGGCAACTAAAGTGTTGAGAGGCGAAAGCCGAGGACACTATGCCGCGACGACTTCCGGTGGATGTGACGTCACACCGTTCCCTTGGCTATATCGATACCCAAATTATACATCTTTCGGAAATCTTAAGTGTTGATTACCCTCAATTACACATTTTTACATATAATTTGACACAAATCCGACGTTTTCCCGACCATTCTGTGATAGTTTTCACTATGCCGTGACAACTTCCGATGGATGTGACGTCACACTGTTTCCGTGGTTATATTGACGTCCGCGCTATTTCGACACAATTTCGACATTTTTGCCTATAATTAAATAATTAATCTACAGTCTTCAAACTTGTCTTCTAGGTTCATTTTTTTCCTCCTCTATCTGAAGCAACAATTGGTTTTCTTCCATCAGTTTTAGTGCGCGAGTTAAACGCGTGTGACACGCTTTGTTAACGGACGACAGTATGAGCCATTAAAGGCTTTCGCCTTAAAATCCGGTCTCGGCATTGTGAGTAAGAAATCCCGGGCATGGCTCTGGCAGGTGGTCCCCAGAGATCAACCTAGGAGGCAGGTGGCCTACCTAGGTCACGTGACCTTGGGGCGTCGTCATAACCTGTCCACCGGATAGTGAGCAAAGTGCCAGGTATCACTTAAATTAATAATTAGTCACTCGGAAAGAGCAACCTGGGCCGTATAAGGCCCGCCACTAGGAGTACTGCCATCGCAGGGCCATCGCTTAACCGCTGCACCACTGCGACAGGAGTGATATGAGGACCCGGAGCGATGTACGAACATTAAGTAGAGAATGGCCAATCTCGCATTTCACGCCATCGCGTCACACTTTTAGGGTGGAACTTAACTGTCCCCTCCAATCTTTTTTTTTTATATTAGCGAAAAGTATTCCCTCCGTTTTGTTTAAGTTGTGCATTGTTTTGATACTTTTTTCTTTGTTATCGTTATGCTAATCTTGGTGATCTCCCAAATGTAAAGCTTACTATCTAAAAGGATAATGCGCACTTGTTGCTGTATCAGCAGCGTTGTCTTGGCAGCATCTAACGCAACTGCAGCAAAGAATAAAAACAAACTACAGGGTAAGCATGCGCATATCTAACACCAAACTTTGTCGTCTGGTGGCATCTTTTCTTCTTAGTGCCATCCACCATTATTGAATAATAGAAAAAAAAAACTAGAGGGCGTTATTAGATCAGCGCCTTCGTCTGTTGACTGAGACCGTCAGAAGACGCCGAGCTCCCACGTTTGCGCCCCTTGTCTCGATTGCGAGCACTCCCGCGCGGACTTTGTTGCTGCAACGGCATTGTCCGTTGCGATTTTCGTAAACAGCTTGTCTTGTAACTGCCTGTGAGCGTAAATATATCGGCGCCGCAGAGGCTAAGCGCGAGTATTCTTGGAATCTAAGCTCATCAATCAACACATCGGAAAAGCGGGTTCCCATGTGTGCATTGCATTAGGCCGCGGAAGCCCCGGCACACAAAAACCCTGCTTTTAATCCGCTTACACGGGGAACGAAAAGGGTTATCTTTCCCCCTGCCTCCTGTTGTTCTGACTCTCCAAACGACCTTGACTTTACTGCTGTTAAGCTTACGGGGAAACCTCTCCTACGAATAGCCCCCCGCCTACTCTTTTCAAGATTGTGTTTTTCTAGCCGTTACTCGGAGTGCGTGGGCGTACCGTGTAGTTAAGTGGCAGGAAAGATTTGCGGACATAGACGCATGTTCGCCCATGGCACAGACTGAGAGGGAGAAAAAAAAACAGAAAGGAATTAAGTTAAGTTCACACGTGGACTTATCAAAGTATGCACACTGACAACAAGAACGGGGATTATCAGTACCCACATCCGCAACGAAATCAGTACCAGGAGGGATTCCTTTCAAATAAATAATTCGAAAGAAAAAGTACAATGCTCTTCTAAAGCCTCAGTAACTAAAAAGCTTTTTCGCTCAGACCTCTGACATGAAAAAAAAGACATGAAATAAAATAAATAAATAAATGAGATAAAGCGCCGCTGGGGAGTAGTTAGAGGAGTTTGAGGGAAAGAACGGAGACCCTCCATGATCTGTTGTTGCATACAAGCCTTATGAGATCGAATAAAAATGCAGAAGGGTCGTACGATTGTCGTACGTTTGGGGCACGTACGGGAGCGTGGAGCCGAAAGCTACTGCATTCGTACCACTGTTCAAAAATTGCTTACATTTGCCCATAGGCACATGCACGTTGCGGGTTAGGGTATACGTTTTCAGACTGTAGTGCGCTTTTTTCGGGATGTTCTTCGTCCCGGATACTTCCTAGTCCCTTTCTGATAGCGTGTGCTGAAGGCGTTCATCAAAAGCTGGCTACACGACGACCGACGAGTGTTTACTTCTATTCAATGCATTAGTGAAATACCGAGATTGACTGTTCCTGAAGTTCGATGAATCACGAAATGTTCTTGTATCTCCAGATAGCGCTCAGAAAAAAGGAATGATTGGAAAACGCGCTCAAAATCGAAGTAAAGTTGAAGCGCTGGAGACAGGCTGACGGCGGCCATCTGCATGTCCCCGAGTATAAACGTGTTATTCAAAGCTGATTAAGCTAATTAGAAGTCATTAAAATATCACGTTAATAAAAGCTTGACTTTTGTTTCATCTGACTGGGGATAGGGTAGATGAAGAAGAAAAAATGTGGCTGGCGGTTTAGCATTGCTAAGCACGAAATATTGTGCGAAAGCATATTTTTGAAGGTGTACATCACCGCCGCGTACCTGAAAGCGCGATTGAGGTGTTGTTGTTGTTGTTCAGCTCGTAGAATGGCGCATACCCACTCAGGGAGTATAGTGCCTAGACTATACTATACAGGGAGACTGTTATGCGCGTCTTCAACTTTTTGATCTTCAGTGCCAACATACTCTACGTACGCCGGCGGCCTATGCTGCAGTGCCTTATTTCTGCAGTGATGTTGTCAACGCCAACGCGTATTGCTCTACTTCTGTATTTCTACCACAACTTTGTCCACGCCAAGGCATGCAGCGCACATCTCTCTGTCACTGCAGCCACATAGCTCAAAGCGAGAATATTAGTTTGATAATAGTATCAGTTGACGAAGAAGACGATGTGCAATGCACAGTGCGAGAATGTATTGCAGTTTAACTCGAGGCGTGTTCGGCTGTGGCGATAGCGTAGTGCTCTCGCGCAGTGACTGGCGAAGCTGATGTGTTCGCGTCGCCGCGGGTTCGAATACCAGCCGCGGGTAATATTGCTTGATTAATCTATTTATTTCGCTTGGCACAAACCCACAAAAATCGCAAGATTTTGCTTGGCGTTTATTGATCGGAATAGTGATTTCCTGCTAATAATAATGTCGAGAGGCCCACGCTCGTAATGAAAGTTGATAAATGAAAAAAAAAAAAAACTAGGACCACTACCGAAGGCTGTTCTTCTTGGAAAGGAATAAGAAATGTTGCGTGCCATAGCGAGCCATATTAGCATAGTCTTATGTGAAATGGCAGCAACATACGGGCAGTAAATAGAAAATTTCACAATTATAGAGCCACAAAATAAGGTGCACATAAAAAAAAAAAGTTCAGTGTTCCTGTGCCGACCCTTAAAACGCCTTGCTTTGCGTCCATTTTCTTATATTTTGGACAAAATTCACCGGAGTTGTTTCGTAATCTAAACGTTGCTCAAACGCTCTTGCGAGCACGCTTCCTTTGATACTGCCACTAATGTACTTTATTATTATTTTTTCGCAAAATCAAAGGCGAGTATTGTCCCTCGGTTCTACGTTTGATTGCCCCTCACTCCTATGTGCCGCAAGTTTTACGTACCGATTTTCCTCAAATTTGTGCAACGTTTGAGCATGCGCATTTGTCTAAATGGCCCACCGCGACCATAAATAGCAGGCGTTTGTAGCGTTGGGCGTTTGCGCTCTGGGTGCAGCAGGGGGGAACCACGCTTCCTCGAATTTTAATCTCGGGCCGCGCAATATTTCTTCACGAAAGGCGAGCTCATTCCCATCGCTGTCCAAAACGGTACCACCACATTGCCCGCATGTTTGTACTGCAAGCGCAGAGCTTTTTTTTTTTTTATTTGGATAAGGCCTCGTCAAGAAACGCCACCGCGGTGTTTACTGTGCGTTCACGCACGCGAGGTTATAATCACAGCTCGATGCTGGTATAGAAATTTTCCGCTGAGGTGCCGTGTATTTGATGTATCGCGAATTAGTGGTGCGGAAACAGTCGTATCTGTAAAGCCGGTGACGTCCCTGTCATGCTGGATTAGATCTCAGAATAGGGGTTTGAATGCGAGCGCTAAAGAAAGAGGTACAAACAATAGGCTGAATTATTTCAACCACGGGTGATTCCACCTGTATTTTAATTCAGCCGAGCACAATGCATCGCAGTGGTGGAACGACCGGCCATATATATTTTCTAGTGAGGTTATGACGAGCTGAACTGAAATTATATTATCAATTTATGCCAAATTTCCCCCTGTATAGCCTCCTGAGACTCTCAGTACAAATTGTGTTATCAAGTTTTACGAGGCGCTTAGAAGCGCTGATTTGGGCCCCAAAATATAACTGAAATATCATTGGTTGCGTTGCATACTTTTGGCTGTGCGCTGGGAAATATCCAATATGGAGAAAACAAAGAAATTTTCAAAGCACACAGGAAAATTGGGGCCTCCTCTTTGCTGTAATGTATGCTTTTGTGTGAGTTGAACCATTATAACTGCTAATAAGTGATTTAATTTTGTGCAAATGCTCATGATACAGCTTTTTTTTTTCTGACTGCCACCGTAAGGTGCGTTTGCATGGATTTACACTTTTTAGTGAGCTCCTGAGGAGGGACGAAACTATGCGACTCTAACCTTTAACTTTAATTATTTTAAGCATTTAAATATAGCTTAGAAAGTTCCATTACGCCACTATGCGTCTTTCCAGAATTACCGTGCCTGCGATTCCACTGCCGCAATATAATCGACAAATTTTACGCTGCCGGGTCTCAGGAGAAAATTGAATAGTAAAGCAACTTTTTTTTTTTTTTGCGCACCCAAGGTAGCAGTGTAACGTGCTCCAAATTTTCAGCTAACGGGCAGTTCTTGCTGCAGTACACTGTGTACTGAAATGCAGCCGCCATTATCTTGAACGGTTCTCCAAAGTCCGCACACTCCGTCGAGCCAAATTGAATATTTCAGTTCTGCGTAACGCGAAATGCGACAGTGAGTTTTACGCAACCACCTGGCCGAATGGTTTCTTGACAGCTGTTAATGCTCGAGTTCAGACACTTTTCCGAGAAAAAAACTAGCAGCGTTATATGCTCCTGTTAAAAAAAATATTACTATCCTGCGGACATTTTTAAACGCGATGTTTCTTTAAAATTTCTAGTTCATACCGGACAATTCTTTACAAAACCATTTTTTCAACAGGAAAGAGTTTAAGAACGCGGTTTTTTCATGAATGGTAAGATTTCACTTTAACAATAAATATATTTGCAGGTCTCCCCTCAGCCGGTTTGCATTTTTGTGCTATTAAAGTTTTTGCTGCCTTCTAAAACGCTCCACATTGATTTTCTACGGCAATATCAACTACTCGATGCGTGCGATGCGAAAACTTCAAAAGAAAAATTTTGCTACGCTTCGAAAGAATGAACCATAAACTTTAATATTTCCATAATAGTATCTTACAGTATTCTAATATTCAAAGTTTCTGTCCAAGAATGCTGGAAATGAGTCATATAATGTGTGAATCTTAAAAGAAATAGCATCTCATGATCGGCGTTTTGGTGGGATTTTCTCACATCGTGTTGCGAGAACACGTGTTTTCTCTTTATGGTTATTTTCAACTAGGCCATCGTTATGACGGATATAATATTGCCCTAGGCTTTTATGACTTTCGTTTTTTCTGACAGTACTACCAAAACTTGCTTTTCAATTGCTTAACAATTAGGTTGGGCTAGACGTCTCTTAGAAGTCAGTGCTACTCGAATCATATAAAATAAAAACATAAACAAGCGAAAGTACCTGCCTAACTGAATGCATGCAGATAAATTATTTGGAAACAGGATAATGGAGCTGAAAAAGCGAGTTCTCGCACATAAGGTGACGGCATAGAGGTGGTTTTGCTGGGTTAGGTACCCTCGCTCCTACCTTGAGGCACCTTTAGTAGTGTTACAGAAATCTGAAAGGACTCTCGCCTAATAATTTCCTTCGTTCTAGGCCTCATAAAACGTATAAGTATTATCTCGTTAATCATCATGAGCTGCTCTCGGGCCACTTTTTAAAGCGAAAGCTTTACTACTTGCACTTTCAGCCTTTGCCGTGGCGCGGCGGTGCCACCATTGACCTTTAGTTGACCTCTGTGTGACGTCATGTGTAACATCACGCCGAAGAGAAGGGCGACCGACTCGCGCCGTCGCAAGCCGCGGCGGTGCCACCACCGGCGCCTAACTCCTGCGCTCTCCGCTAGGAGGGCGATTGTGGCGTTACGCTTAAACACTGGAACTCAGAGTTCCAGTGACTTTAGTTACGCTGAAGAGATTAGGCTCGACTCACGTCGCTAGAAAGCAGTAGCTGTGCCAACCACTAGCGGCTTAACATTGCTTCGCGATCTCGCGCCGTCCGTGTGCGACGGCGGTGCACATGAACGGCGGCCTGACTGGACTGGATTGTACTGAACTGGATTGGATTGGATTAGAATAGAATAGAATAGATTAAATTAAATTGGATTGGATTGGATTGGATTGTATAACAGATGCATCGCCACAAGTCTAACTTCAGTTCAATTAACTAAACCCCGCCGCGGTGGCTGAGTGGTTACGGCGCTCGGCTGCTGGCCCGAAAGACGCGGGTTCGATCCCGGCCGCGCCGGCTGAATTTCTTTGGAGGAGAAATTCTAGAGGCCCGTGTACTGTGCGATGTCAGTGCACGTAAAAGAACCCCAGGTGGTCGAAATTTCTGGAGCCCTCCACTACGGCGTCTCTCACAGCCTTAGTCGCTTTGGGACGTTAAACCCCATAAACCAACCAACCAACAAGTCTAACCACAAGCACCGCCACCATCTACACTACCAGCTGAACCATGTCGTGGGTATGGATATTGCTTTCGCAATTACCGGGCTTATCCAAGCTAAGCCCCAGCGAATTTTTTCACTTCTCTTTTAAAGTATTTTCCGCTTGATACCCGGTGGTAAGTATAACCGACAGTGAAGCTTAATTCAAGAGGTAAATTCCTGGTTAGTTTACACTCTCCTAGTGTGCGTCGCTTTGGAGCTCGCTTGATTTCGTTAGTGATTAACATACGTACACCTCTGTGAACGTTAACCGCACTGTTTTTGAATTACCCGCATTTCTTAAACAATACCTCCCACGCTGGTTACGCTGCACAAAGCGCTTTTCTCGAGCCGGCGTAACAAAGGGCACATGCGTGGGCTGACCAATGATTTAATTTTACGCACGACTGAGATATTTTCGGTGCGCTCTCAACCAACTAAATCTTAATTAACGTGCGAGAACGTGCCCCATCGATGATTCTTCTTTACTAGACAACATTGTTCTGGAATCCGCGAATGTTAATATGCTAGCGAGAGCATATAATTTCAAGCTGACTCCCACAGGGCGTCCTCCAGTTTTAGCCGGAGAGTGCGGACCAGTGAGTGAAGCGCCGCCATTATTAGTACCCAGTTTACTTCCAGTGCTTGCTCTGACCTTTACATTCAATGGCTTTCCTCGAAACTCTCTGAGACATGGCGTAGCTGCACCACTTTCGGCTATCCCCTTGGGCCACGCGCAACTCTCGAAAGGATGTTAGTCAGCCCTTTCCCACTCCTGTCTGGAAGCGTGCTCGGTTAGCCAGTCACAGGGAATCTTTACTGACCTCCTCTCCAAGTCCAAGAAAGTTCGGTGTAGTCTGCTTTTTTAACAGACAGGCGGGCTAATTGATGACTCGAACTGGAATGCATGTCTAAAGGCGTAAACAAACAGTGACGCCGGAAAAAAGAAACAGGACAAGGCGTGGACCGCTACTTGTCCTGTATTCTTTCCTGCGAATGGAGGAAGGAAAACTCAGGACAGGCCCTCGCTATAAGAGCTGCACGCCAGTGAGTGTGCCGCAAGTACTACTTGGAGTATTTGGCCTCCGCGGCGCAGCCAGTAGTAGTAGTACTGGGCTCAGCGGCGTCGTCTGCTGCATTGGCTGCAGCGCATGCGCAAGCCCGCTCTGACGGTGGCCAAGTAGGCGAGGGGGAGGGGGGGGGGGGAGAGTGGAGTCGGCTTCAAAAAATGTGACGTAACCGATTCTCCCGAGTTCTTTCCTTCCTCCATGTTCCTGCGTCTATGTTTGTTTGCGTATTTACAATATGCAGTCGGCTTCGATTCGCAACTGGTCGGCACATTTCGCGTTATTTGGGAGCTTGAACTTTCTGGCATTTTCTCTTTAATTTACTTCCCTCATTTCCCTTTCTCTGTCTGACCAATCGCTCAACGGGGACCTCGGCTCTGGCAGTCTTGTTGCCATAGGCAGCATAACAGGGTTCTCGCCCAGATTGCGCCCTCTGTGTTCCACGTCACATTCGCGGTAACAGAGGACGTACTACATTCACCACTATGGGCGAGGGTGGCGATGGAGAGCACTATCAAGGCTAGGTTACACACAACATAGATAGCCCCAAAAGTGGAAGATTGGACAGCCGACGCCGTAGCACAGTTGTTGGAGCGCCGAACGCGAAATTCGGAGGTCGTGGGTTCGGATCTCAATGACAGCATATGGTTGGTTTTTCTTCTGTTTTTTCTTCCTAACAAGTTATCTTTCAGGATAAAATAATTACACTATTACTATCCCATTTTCAAAGCCCACACATTATAAAATAAGAGAAAACATTCACCTATGCTACTCTATTTCTGTGGCTGTTGGCTCCTTTCATATGTATGTCATAACGAGCTCCTCACCTCCCTTCCCCTGTCTGCTCGATTGGCTTTATCGAGTAACTTAAAGGGACACAGAGGACATCCCCAGCGAGTTTTTGTCCTTAGTAGATATAGATTCCACGGCTCTTTCTGGATACGTTGGTGTTTGTCCGGCAGCATAGGACGCATTTATTGGTGTGAAAAGTGCGTGCAAAAATTTCCCGCCACTAAATTCTAACCTGTGACGTCTGCGCCGATAAGGACTCCGTGATCCCCGTTTTTAAACTGAACAGTGGTGTGGCATATATCCTCTCGGATTCATTCCCCCCCCCCCCCAAAAAAAAAACAAACAAAAACAAAACAAAACAAAAAAAAGAACACAATGTGTTGCCGTGTTGCCACACCACAGTTTGCCTGCGAAAACGGCCGGCGGTGGCGACACTTGACGCGTGTGTGTAAATTCTTGGCCTTTTCTAGCTTTGCAAGCTGTTTTCCGTGAAAGTAGCGCCGTTGTCGTTAGAATGCAATAGTCTATCGATTAAAGCCAACTTAAATTTGTTCATAGTGTCCCTTTGATATGTGCCCAATTTCTCGACGTCACAAAGGAATAGGTTCGAGTCGAATTGAAGACAAATAACTGAGTCTGAGGTCGACCACATGGTGTCCATTCCTGCGCTCTTGAGTTTCGACTGTTAAGAAGGGTCGCAGAGAAGCTGTTGTGAATTCATGTAGAATATTTGTTGCTTGACGTTGCTCCGAGGACTTAGAAGTGATAGAATTTATAAAATACCGGTGCTTATTTTGAGAGCGAGCGCCAAGACCTTCTGCCTAGATGTGGTTGGCTAACTACTCGACTTTTGTGCAGAAAAACAGAGTGGTTTTCACTGAACAATACCGCGTTTCATGTGCCGTATATTGGCTGCTTTTTTTTTTTACGTTTTACTATGAAGAACAGGCCTAAGTTTACTGCCCGATTTAGCTGTCTTCCGAAGTTTCCGCATTTTTTTTTTTCTGTCATCACGACAACACCGTGCCAAACCGCTCTGCGCTTGTCCACTCGTGCTATTCTCGGACAGCCTGTCGAACTGCTTTTATTTACTCTCAGTCCTTGCGCCAGATTTCCCACAATGCGGCGTGCACATAATACTGCTCGGGTTGCCCTTCAGACGCTCATCTTCTTTCCCCATCTCCACTTTGTCCTTTCTTATGCGCGCTCTGACATTTCTGAGAGTTGGGTCATCAAGAAGCTTAAAAAGACGGAGAATTTCCGTGGGTAGCCATTATCGCCATCACATCAAACAGCCAAACCCTGCCAGTCTGTGCGCTTCTTCTATTACCCTCCAGTTGCTCTTGTCCCATGTCTGTCCTTGCCCCTCTTCTCAAATTGCTGCTGCGTTTTAGTAGAGCAAACTGACTTCCTGATCTCTCGATGGCGGCAGAATTGTGTTCGCACCATTCTCGACCTGTTATGGATGTCCATGCTGGCTTAAATATGATACGAAGCGTTATACGCTGAGATGAATGCATTTATTGCGTGCGAGTACTCCGGAAGGAGTGCTAGTGAATGCCCATCCAGCTGAATCACGGAGCTCTTTGCCGAAGAAAGATTTCGAAAGCATTTCGCCCTTGCGCGTTTCCCCCTTTTTATTTACCCGTATGAATCCTGTTTCTCAGCTTTCTGGCTCCTTGCATTGTGTCACCTTTCTTTTTTTTCGGAGGGGGGGGGGGGGGGGGGTTGCCTTAGTTGGTGTTGTGTAGAGTTGGCAACAAATATTTGGCTCTTAACCTTCACTAGTATTACCTTGTTTTTATCTTGAGTAAACAACTGCGAAGGGGGTAAATTTTCAAGGACGAAAGCATTCGCTTAAAGGCAGCACTTGCTTTTACTCCCCTTAGACTGCGCGAGAACGTTAGGCTTCGGACTGGAGCGCTCGCATTTGCATGAACCCTGCCCTGTTTGCTTTCAGAGGAACACAACTGCCAAAACAACATGCACTGTTTGAACTGAAGCACGCCGGGGAAAGAATCGCACTAAAGCAAAGGCGCCGTGGTGTCTTCCGAGGAATTCGCGATCTTCGTAGAGAATCTCGCATAATAAAACCTGGCCCCTAGGGCAGTTTGGCGTAAAAGTAATAGGATAAAAAAAAGGAGAATTTAAAAGGTGGGCTGAATAGTTGAGAGGCCGTTGAAGTGGTGAGCGCATATTCTGCAATTCTGGTGGCTCAAACTCATGAAGATGTGAAGGCGTAAGATCGAGAGTTTGGTCTCTGAACAAGAGATGCTTGAAGCGTCACGCCCGCATGGGCACGAGTGAGAAAAATAGAAAAATGGAAAAACAGAAAGAGAGCAGAAAAGATGTGTGTGGGAAGAAATCTGAATAGAGATCACGGCAAAATAAACGCAACGAGGTAAGGAATAGCGCCGATTGCGCTGCTTTGCATTCAGTGACATCGCCACTTTATTTTTTACTCTTGTTTTTACTGCACAGAGTTCTGGAAATTTTCTCCATGCAATATGCTTTTCTTTCAATCGGATTAGAGTATATGTTTTGCTGTAAAATAAAAGCAGTAAAGTTAATGAAGAGCCTCAGATGCTCTGCTTTGCTTTCAATGATGCAGCTATTCAGTTTTTCTTTGACTATTCTCATCTTCACTGCGCACAGTTCAGGGTACTGTATGCCCCCTGTAATAAGCCTCCCTTCAAATCAAAGCATCCTATATGTTTTTTCCTTTAAAACTCCTCCTCGGTTTGACAAAGCCTGAGTTGCTTGGAAGCGAGACATGATTAAATGAATACCGCACTTTCAACTAGTGAGTCTAGCAGACACTTTCGGAATAACAAATTCAAGACGTGTGTAAGCACTGCGCAAACAATAGACGAAATGCAAAGAGAGATGATAAAGTTTTCTCGTTTTCAGTGTCACTCCACAGATGCGTACATAGCTGAATGCCCGCTGCGCCACAACTGGACACAGGGAGAACGTGTGCAAGCATCTCTCCTTGAACGAGCGATGCACAAGGCAGCGTTTTTCTCCCATTCAGGGAACTAGGGCGTACAGGACATAAGCACATTTTTTTTCGAGATCGATATCATGGAATGTGCTACAAGAGAGAAAGAGAGAGGAATACGTCGGCATTAGGATTTAGGAGCGGAGAAGAAACTGGTGCGAGCATAATGAAAAGTTTTTAATTCTGTACTGGCGCTATAGGTATAAAGCCAATGTGACTGACGAAAAGAAACAAAATCATTCAAAGACTTTACATCCTCTCCCGGCAGCGAGAGAAAAAGTGACCGCACAGGCGTATTGCAAACCTTCTCCCCTATGTACTCTCTGAGGTGTTCTTTATTCTCCTGTAGGCAAATCGCGCATTTCTGAAACCGTCCACTCCCCGATTGTAGTATGCTGGAAGTACACTGTACTTACAAGGCATGGTGAGCTAGAACCTAGTGCACTGCATAACCTCGGCTCATAGGGATACTTCTTATCCGCAGGCAGAGGAATGCAGAGTTTTATTAACATCCTGCGGTGGTGGGTGCGTTATTTTGCGTTGAGAAAAAGTTGTAGTAAAACATTAGGGAAATCCAGAATCTAAACTCACTACTGTTCTCTAGCCAACGCACCACAGTAATAAACACAATGCAGTTGTCAGACACATGAATATCGCGCCTCATTGCATTTCAGCTTATTTAAGCGTAACGGTTTACTACAGACTTTCTTCTGTCCTAAAAATCTTTCTTTCTTTCTTTCTTTCTTTCTTTCTTTCTTTCTTTCTTTCTTTCTTTCTTTCTTTCTTTCTTTCTTTCTTTCTTTCTTTCTTTCTTTCTTTCTTTCTTTCTTTCTTTCTTTCTTTCTTTCTTTCTTTCTTCCTTTCTTCCTTTCTTCCTTTCTTCCTTTCTTCCTTCCTTTCTTTCTTTCTTTCTTTCTTTCTCTCTTTCTCTCTTTCTTTCTTTCTTTCTTTCTTTCTCTCTTTCTTTCTTTCTTTCTTTCTTTCTCTCTTTCTTTCTTTCTTTCTTTCTTCCTTTCTTTCTTTATTTCTTTCTTTCTTTCTTTCTTTCTTTCTCTCTTTCTTTCCTTCCTTCCTTCCTTCCTTCTTTCCTTCCTCCCTTCTTTCTTTCTTTCTTTGCTCCTTCCTTCTTTTCTTTCTTTCTTTCTTTCTTTCTTTCTTTCTTTCTTTCTTTCTTTCTTTCTTTCTTTCTTTCTTTCTTTCTTTCTTTCTTTCTTTCTTTCTTTCTTTCTCTCTTTCTTTCTTTCTTTCCTTCTTTCTTTCTTTCTTTCTTTCTTTCTTTCTTTCTTTCTTCCTTCCTTCCTTCCTTCCTTTCTTTCCTTCCTTCCTTCCTTCCTTCCTTCCTTCCTTCCTTCCTTCCTTCCTTCCTTCCTTCCTTCCTTCCTCCCTTCTTTCTTTCTTTCTTTGCTCCTTCCTTCTTTTCTTTCTTTCTTTCTTTCTTTCTTTCTTCCTTTCTTTCTTTATTTCTTTCTTTCTTTCTTTCTTTCTTTCTTTCTCTCTTTCTTTCCTTCCTTCCTTCCTTCCTTCTTTCCTTCCTCCCTTCTTTCTTTCTTTCTTTGCTCCTTCCTTCTTTTCTTTCTTTCTTTCTTTCTTTCTTTCTTCCTTTCTTTCTTTCTTTCTTTCTTTCTTTCTTTCTTTCTTTCTTTCTTTCTTTCTTTCTTTCTTTCTTTCTCTCTTTCTTTCTTTCTTTCCTTCTTTCTTTCTTTCTTTCTTTCTTTCTTTCTTCCTTCCTTCCTTCCTTTCTTTCCTTCCTTCCTTCCTTCCTTCCTTCCTTCCTTCCTTCCTTCCTTCCTTCCTTCCTTCCTTCCTTCCTTCCTCCTTCTTTCTTTCTTTCTTTCTTTCATTCTTTCTTTCTTTCTTTCTCCCTTTCTTTCTTTCTTTCTTTTTTCTTTCCTTCTTCCTTTCTTTCTTTCTCTCTTTCTTTCTTTCTTCCTTTCTTTATCTCTTTGTTTCTTCCTTTCTTCTTTCCTTCTTTCCTTCTTACTTTTATTTATTTCTCTTTTCTTTCCTTCTTTCTTTCTTACTTTCTTTCGTTCTTTCTTTGCCAGTTTTTGCCAGTTCACGTGGGTTCTTGGACGCCACTTCTGGATATCGGTTTTAGTTGCCAATGAGCCATGTAATCCTTTCGCATTAAAAACGGACGAGTAGTTTCCGCATTTTCCTATACTATATCAAATTCTATGCTGCTGTGGCGGTTCATGAAGAATTCTCGAAGCTCCTAACATTCGTTGGGCCGTGCTCGGTCGTAGTAGGATTTGCGTACATATGAGAACGACTTGTATGCCATTTATAAGTGGCGAGCACATTTGCGCACCCCGCAGCTCCCACACCCCAACCGTTCGCCGCGTCCGCTTTTTCCTGGTTGTTCGTTTCAACAGGATCCGCAATAGACTCCGCGTCCATCGTTCGCACATGACGTTATCTCACAGCTGGGAGACTGCTTACACCAAGGCGGACACAGTCGCACCATATTATTTTCGGCCTCTTCGGGTCTTGGATGTTTCCTATTTAGCTTCTTCCCAGCTTCCCCTTCAACTAGTGTCGGGTAACAAAGAGGATGTTAGTTAAGGTTAAATCCTTGCTTCCCTGTTTTGTTATTCTCCCTATCAGGTAGTCCCTGTCATGTTTATAGCTAAGGATTGGATTGGAAAGCATTTATTCCGTCAAAAATGCAGATGCAGACGTTCCGCGCTAGATGGCCACCAAACCATGGCTGGCGGCGACCTGAGCGGCCCACTCGGTGGTCAAGGCTTGAATGCCCGGGTCCGAGCTGACCAGCACGGCCTCCCATCGCTCAAGAGAAGGAATTCGTACTAGATCCTCCGGTGGAGGTTCTTCTTTACATTGCCATAGTATGTGGTCATACGTGGCTGTTTCGCCACAGAACCTGCACTCGGGGATATAGTCATCCGGGTACATTTTTGATAATAGATAGGGGGTAAGAAAGGACCTCGTTTGGAGTCTCCTCCAGGTGGTCTCTTGCGCCTTATCCAACGTTTGCTAGCCATAGCTACCACTGACGCGGAAACGATCTTCTCGGATTCCAAATTGGCCGTCGGCAGTTTTGCGGGGGGCAGAATCTCGAATGTGGCACAGCGAATACTGAAACTGACCAGGGAACCTTACAAGGAAATTGAGGTGATATGGGTGCCGCCTCACTCGAGGAATCCGGGAAACGAGGCGGCCCACAACATGGCTCGAGGTTTCGTCAGCCGAGTCGGTGGGTCGTTCGTATCCATGGATTACTCCAAGGAGGCGCTGGCATCTTTTCATGATATTACAACTCATTACAAATTGGAAAGACACAAATTTCCACCACTTGATAGCTAAGGAAGTGTTGATAAAGTACGCAGGAAATCACAAAATGCACATACTTAACTTGAAGATTTTTATGGGAGAGTGTCGAAAGTTTTACCTGGGCATGCAACTTTTAGGCAATTGTGGTCCTCGTCTAATTCATTGGTAGCAGAAATCGTGCTGCTAAAAGCGGCGCTCATATATGCGCGAACTTTTTTTGAGAAAACGGCGTGAATCAGCTGAAGTTTAGTTCGCTGCTCGTGCAGGCTAAGTAAAGGACACTATCTAGAGGAAAAAAAAATGAAGAAACATACGGAGAGGTGGAGACGTTTTCTTCTGCATCTGTCGAAAGCCATCGCTAACTGTCCTCGTTTAGCCTGCCGTTATTAAAAAGCGCGCTGATAAAACGACTTTCAGATATGCGCGAGCTTCTGTAAAAAAAAAGGCCATTAAGCTGACTTTAAATGTGTTGCGTTTAACTTGCCTTCGTTTACATGCCCTGCCGAAGTTCATTTCTTTCTCTTGATTTGGGCTAGGATGTCATTAACCTGCGTTTGTTCCCTCACTCAATCTGCCCACTTCCGGTCTCTTAACGGTACACCTATCATTTTTCTTTCCATAGCTCGCCACGTTGTCCTTAACCTAAGCGTAGCCCTTTTCGTTAGCCTCCACGTTTCTGCCCCGTAGGTGAGTACCGGTAAGATACAGGTGTTGTATACTTTTCTCTTGAGGGATATTGGTAAACTGCCAATCATGATCTGAGAGAACCTGCCATATGCGCTCTATCCCATTCTTATTGTTTTCGTTATTTCCCTCTCATGATCCAGGTCAGTGGCCACTACCTGTCCTTAGGGGTAACTAAGTGAATTCCAAGAGAAGGCAAGCGTAGCAGGGGATGGCAGAAAGTTAGGCGGGCGGATGAGATTAGGAAGTTTGCGAAGGGAATTTTGCGTGTTAATGGAAAGACGTGGGCGAGGAATTCGGCCTGCAGTGGGCGTAGTCAGGCTGATGACGATGATGATGACAAGTGTTGCTGCTGCAGTTTAGATAAAGTGCAACATCCAAGAAAAATGCAAAACCTCAGAGAAAAACTGACACAAATACCTGTTTCCTGAATATATCCAAAGTTATCGCTCACTTCAAAGTGAACTTGTTTTTGAAACTTGCATCGCCGAAGAAGAGGCAGAACCTAGGGGGCTTACAGCCAAGGTACAGCGCTTTCGCACAAGCATTCTTCCCGACTCATTGTGCGTTCTTACAGGTTTATTATTTTTATTTAACAAATAAATCGTTCACAGGACGTGGGTATTGAAATAGCTTCTGTGTCCTTTTTTATTTACTACTTCAGCGCTTCTTGCAAGTTATGCCGCTCAAATGCTTCACAAGAGCGCTCCAAAGAGAAACATCAGACACCCACCGAGCGCATTTTTTTTTGCAGACAAAATTTGTCATATCCAGCCTGAGCGCAGTTTTCTGTTAACTGTGGCCTCGTGTACAATGTAAGCAAGAGGAACATAGCTGAAAAGAACCGAAAGCTCGAGAACAGAGAGAGGGTCTTGTACCGAAAGGAATCATCCAGCACTCGTGCTGAAAGGGATGTAACAGCAACGAGGGTTGCGACAGAGGAGGAAGTCCATCAATAGAGCATGCGAAAGAAGTGTCCACTGTACATGAAAGGAAACCGGTTAAAGGGTACTACTGGGGCTGGCTGGTTCTTTGCGAATTCTTCAAACAGGAGCGCCAGAACCGGACACTACAAAGAGAACACAGGAACTGTCACACACAGGCGTGTAGTGGGCGTCCTGAGCAGATCTCTGTCTGAAGAATATGTGGTATCCACAGTCAAAAGAGCACGTCTCGTCGCTGCCCCCTTTCATCTTTGAGTTCACTCTCCTTCAAAAGGATATCGGCTTAATTAAAAAAAAGAATAGTGCGCAACGATAAAAAAATCATTAAAATTTTTTCCGCCCCCGAACGAAGAAATCATGGACTTCTCAGTAGCAAGTTTGTCAATAATTTACACGCTAATCTACTTGCACGATTCACCACGCAAATAGGCTTATTTTAAGCTGTCATAAATGGCTGAGCTGTCGTCAGAAAAGAATGATGCGTAATTTTATGGGGCTCTTCGAGAAATTTAAGACTGGTCTAGGGCTCGAAATCTGATCTTATCATTCGTGCAGATTCCCATGAAAAGTATTTTGCTCTTCATGCATCTATGACCTGTATTCGGTCGAGATATTGTACACGACACTACAAGAATATTTATCATATAACATGTCGCGAAATATTTCTGGTTTAGTAGGTACAACATGCCTAAAATTACGTTTCTTTTTTACGAACTCTGCTCTTTTGGGTAATTTGACTTATGGATAGCTTAAATTATATTGCAGTGGCATGCCTGAAATTTTTAGGGAACCTTCTTAGTTTCTGTACAGCGTTTCAGTTTTATTTTTTTTTTCTGTAAAACATTGTCAACTTTGCCCACAGGAAACATTTCTTAGTAAATCTGAAGGCCTTTATCTTAGAGATGAAATAAACAAAACATGTTCACACAGCATTATGTGCAAAGTTATATAATAAACGATACATAATTATCTTTTATCTTTTTACGGAGAAATAAATATTATTGTCCAAAATTCATGAAAAAGCAGAACAAGAAAAATTTTGGGCGACCGCTTTAAGTTGTTTTTATTATCTTATAATTATTGAGTTCATTCTGCATGGCATGAATACATACAAACCTCACAAAAATGTAACATTGCCTTGCTGGCAGGTGTAGCGCGTCTAAGAGACCCTCTGCAGGTCTCCACACACATTGCTGCGGCGGAGAAACCAATTTTCTGCCCGCATTTTTCCCCGCTGTGCTCGTAGACAAATAAATAAACGAGCAACGCTATGCCTGACATCCCCCTAATTGGTGCCGTAATTAATGAATCGCTATAGCATACTCGTAAGGGCACCTAATAATAAACGTATGAATAATACCTAAAATATGTTCGGACAATCACGTTTCTGCCGTTCAAAGCAAAGCTCAACGCAGATTTGAGGACAAGCTAGAAGGTTTTAACGGCTGTTATCAGTAACACGAAGCTCCTACTTTGTGGTGCGATATTCATAACGGTGGTAAACCCTTCTCATCTAATTCCTGGCTACGTTTTTATTGCGCAGCCAGAAACAAGGTGCTCCTGTTAGCAGCTATGAACGCGTTCAACATGTTTTTATTGCTTCCCTATCCTCGCACAATAGAAAACGCCTGGACAGTATATAACAATAATATTAAATATACTTCTTTCATTGCCATACCCACCGCAGTGGCTCGCTGGTTGTGTTATGCGTCCGCTGACCCGAAAGGCACGGGTTCGATCTCCGCCGCGGCGGTAGCATTTCGATGGAGAACCCCAGATGGTCGAAATTTGTAATGCCATGAAAGGTTATGCGCAAAAAAAAAAAAAAAGACGGCACGAAGACACAAGACACGATAGGACGAGCGCAAACTAACAACTAGTTCATTCAGAAGTTGACACCTCTAAATATAAGAATATCAGGTGCAAGCGCGGCGGATACACCCACAGCATGTCTGGTGGACGTGATAACACCATCATACCCAACAAGACAGATCTTAACAAAGCTGACTCGCTGCTATACAAGGTACGAGACGTATCGCTGATGCAATTGTGTGCGCTTTTAATCAAGAAGGGTTCCATTATTTCCCGCACCACGGCGTTGCTGCCCTGACCAAGAATCTTGATCTCATTCAGTCGTGGCCTGCACTGACATTTTCGGCAATGTTCGACCAAATTCGTGCCACTTCTCTTGTCACTTAATGTGTGCTCATGCTCCCCTGCACGATCATTCACGCAGCGTCTTGTTTGGCCAATGTAGGAATTTCCACATGTTAGTCGGATCTCATTTACAATGCCTTTCGCACATCTAACAAAGGGCTTGCCATGCTTTTTGGCGCAGCCGGTCGGCCTGGTTATCTCCTTTGCCGTGATTGAGCAAAGTCGGCATAACTTCAGATATACTGAGAACACCTAAGTGACAAGAAAAGTGACAAAGAAAGTGGCACGAATTTGGTAGAAAATTGCCGAAAATGCCAGTGCAGGCCGCGACTGAATGAGGTTCAGATTCTTGGTCAGGGCAGCTACGCCGTGGCGCGAGAAATAATAGAATCCTTCTTGATTAAGAATGCACACAATTGCGTCATCAATACATCTCTTACCTTGTATAGAAGCGAGTCAGCTTTGTTAAGATCTGTCTTGTTGGGTATGATGGTGTTATCACGTTTACCAGGCATGCTGTGGGTGTATCCGCCGCGCGTGCATCTGATCGTCTTATATTTAGAGGTGTCAACTTCTGAATAAACTAGTTGTTAGTTTGCGCTCGTCCTGTCGTGTCTTGTGTCTTCGTGTCGTCTTTTTTTTTGCGCATAACCTTTCATGGCATTACAAGTATCAAGCCAACTAGCCCGACAACATCTCTTGCTGACGGTCGAAATTATCCGCAGCTCTCCACTACGACGTCCCTCATAGCCTGAGTCATTTTGGCACTCTAAGGTCCATAAACTATGAGCCAATTGTCGTACCGAATCTTAGGAGTTCCGTGGCTTTCCAAAGCTTGCTCAATAATATTTCCTTATCCGCAAATTATGTACTAGTGAACTTTACATCTGTAAAACCACACGGGACGGAGAGGCGAAAAAACACAGTAAGACCGAACTTCAGCAATAACAGCAGCTTGGGCTTGTTGGTGATCCATCTCGAAGTAACAGCGCAAAAACATATACAGGACACATAGAATAAGAATACACCACGAGCGCTGTACAGCGCTCGTGGTGTCTTCTTATTCTATGTGTCCTGTATATGTTTTTGCGCTGTTACTTCGGGTTCAGCAATAAGTATATATTGAGAACATACGCGTTCATGGATTACTGTGCAGAGGTTGGGGTGCTTAAACAAAAAGTGTATATTCAGAATATACGCGTTCACGAATTACTGCGCAGAGGCTGAAGTGCCTGAGCTTTCATGAAGCTGAATTGGCGTCTTCAGGAGGATGGAGGGGCTGGGTAGCTGGATTTGTTCGGGCGCTCAGCCGAAGCTTCGCCCTGTCGGCTTTCGCAGCTGAAGGACCCGTGGGTCAGCGACGTTGTCTCGGGCCTCGCTTGCGTCTCAACTGACCCGTTTTCCTTCTTCCACCGCCCACTCGGAGAGATCACGGGCTGCAGCGTCTCTCTCGTCTTTTTCTCGGTGCCGCCGCTTGCGCTACCTCGGTCTCTCCCGGGCCTTTCGCTAGCATGAGTGCATTTTCTCACCCATAGGCGCTTTTGCCCCTTTTGCCGGGGTGCTGCTCCCGTTGTGTCCGTTTATGGCCCGGAAATCTAATTGAGCCTGGCTTTTCCGGCGAACACATCGGTGTCCACTGAATGCGGACCGCTCAAGGAAACGAAAAAAAAAAGGGGGGAGGGGCGGTGAAGAGGTGCGGTTTTTCCTTGAAAGCACTTCAAATGGTTCAGTTTGGTTCAGGGTCGACTGCCAGCCCCTTAGGCCTGTTTTCGAATGCATGTCGGCGTGTGAACTGGGTAGTGGGTCAGGCTGTCTGCATTCGGTCCCACTAATGACCATACGCCCTGACAAGCCAACGATTGGGCAATAGCTCATTTCCTGAAGTGCTCTCGGGGTCACAGAAAGGGAAGATGCCGCCGAAAGTTGTGGCCCTCCAGAGACACGAACGGCGCTGTCATATTTTTGTCTGAGGTTTATTTACGCCTCATTGCATGTGAAATGTGCAATAAATACTGCGTAAACGATACCCGAAATGCAGAGAAATGGTTAATTAATTAGCTGAATAATTTATTTATTTAGTTACCATTACGGCCCAAGGACAATACAGAGGTGAGTGGGTTCACATTACCGAGGGAAGAACACAACAGCTAAACGTACAAATACAGATACAAATATACATGAGTCTACGGAAGATTAGAGGCAGTTACAATAACATATAATACAAATACATATCATTCAATACAAAATCCAAAGCGTTAAAGAGGCGCAATATAATAATTGACAAATTTTAAATATATATTTGCAACCAGCTAAAAAAATAGGATAATACGACACAAAAGAAGTGATGCATATAACAAGCAGCAGATAGTCACGTACTACAGTAGAAAGAAAGTGTATAAGAAAAAGGCTCTGTTGAACCATAAAACAAATGGGAAGTGAAAAAAAAAACACACAGACACAGAATGTAGAGCTAACAAAGATTTATGTGCACAAGGTGACAAGAAGTTAGTTAATGCTGGGGATGAACGAACTGTAAAACTGTTTCGTTTGGCATGAAGGAATGCAAAATTTATGACTATGGTTAATGACAGCTGAAACGTAGCATTATGGCGTTAATAATCTGTTCTTAGGCACGTGGGTTTCAAAAAATATTTTGTAGTATCTTTTTATGTTGAAACAGCAGCAATAATGATAAGCTTGCTTTCGCGAGGGGTCACGCTGGAATTATGGTAATAATTAGAAGGAATTAATGGAGCTCCACGGTTTTGTACTGGTTCGGTTTGGTCGACTGATATCTATTGACTAGCGTCCTGGACGTAAGCTGCATATTCCATTTTTGTAGAAACTAAATGTTCGTCAAGAAACAATTTTACGGGATTAGCAGAGAGATAAAAATTGTGATGTTACGGAGAGGT
This sequence comes from Amblyomma mixtum, assembly GCF_055824585.1. Classification (NCBI taxonomy): domain Eukaryota; kingdom Metazoa; phylum Arthropoda; class Arachnida; order Ixodida; family Ixodidae; genus Amblyomma; species Amblyomma mixtum. The sequence goes on along the minus strand of NC_143016.1, from coordinate 85,553,148 downwards.
TAGCAGACGAATGAACATTCCGTAGATCGCAGTATTTCTGCCGCATTTAAATACCAATGGCACAAAGAAATGTTACAACTGACACAACTACCAAACCAAGAAACGTGGTAGTCGAAGATAGATTACGATATCAGGATTTATCCACAACCCCTAGAAAGTATTCACATAAAGTAAACCAGCAACACACAGTTTTTTTTTAATCGAACGAAGGGTCATACTAGAAAATTGCAGCGCAGCAGTAACGAGGACGAGATGAGAAGAACGCAAACACAAGCGCTGACTAACAACTGTGTTTTATTGCTCTGAGCCAACCTATGTAAGAACTAGGTACAAAACAACAAAACAGAAACCAACACATCACCTCACGCATTCATGGCACGATTATCGGAATTGTCTCCCCTTCCTCCAATCTTTCGTCCTATCATTGGCGTTCAGAAATGACATTTATTTTTCACTAAGGCGCACAGCGGGGTTGCTGACACACTTATCTGCGCATTTTGATATCACCAGAGCTTCTGATATCAACCTTGTGGTGGCGTCCCGACACTTGCGAAGAATAACTGTTCTTTCAAGGGCAGGGGTGCAGCACTCGCACTGGATACAGTGTAATGGTGGCGTCCCGACACTTGCGGGTGTAATGGTGGCGTCTAGACACGGCGGACGCACTGGTGGCGTCCCGACACTTGCGAAGAATAACTGTTCTTACAAGGGCAGGGGTGCAGCCCTCGCACTGGCTACAGGGTCATCTTCAGAGAAGAAGCTACCTATCTTGAGCCAAAGCGTAGTGTTTATTATGTGCGGAAACTAATTTATATCTGGTACCTTTGGTTAGTATTTAATTTGGGGGCGAGTTACAGACCTTTGTTTTAAATCCAGAAAAATAAAGCAACTATCTGAATAAATCTCTCCGCGATGAGATGGGTTGGATTGGATCTTGATGGCTGGTTGTGACCGTACAAAAGACACGCTGCTTTAAATAAAGTTGTGGGCTCAAGTTAAGCCAGTTACGATGTACAAGACGGAGTTATTTTAATCTGGCTATCCTTTTGCATTGTTGGAGAGGTGGTAAGTTTAATTTCAGGAGAACAGTTAAGCTACTTAGGTTGGTGAATATTTGGAAAAAGTAACACTAATACCGTTCTATGAATCTTTTAAATTGCTTCAATATGATTTCCTTACACTACACTGTGTACACTATACTCGCGTACAGTAGCGTGGAATGAACGAGCGTTAAATATGTGGCTAAATTAACCTGTTCTGGAGCCAGTTTCAACTATCGCCACAGGTACGAGAGATGTTTGTCGACCGAACATCATATGTTCTTTACGTGCACTTTTCTGTCAAGGTATCTCAATATAATCACTCCTATAGGTATTTAGAATGGTTTTCACGGCTTATGAGGTTACCAGCTGGTGTGAACTTTTGTTCTTACCGGCACTGCATGCACACATTGTCTCACTGCATCTTAATTTTCGTCTAAAGGACCAGTAACTAATACTCTGTATTCTGGAATTTAAGGCGCCATGGTACTTGCGACTTTCTACTTTGGTATTACTAGCAGTCGAACTTTTCGGTTTTTATTTTTTTAAATTCGGCGGACCTTTTTCGGTTTGTATTTAAGAGCTCACGTTTCGGTTGCTTTCAGAGCAAATTATTTTCGGGAGGTAAAATGCTGACTTTTCATCGCTGATTTAGTGTAGCAAATGTGCGTGCTCAAAAGAACACAGGAAAGCACGAAAATATTCGGTAAATTTAGTAGGGGTTGTCCATGGCATGGCTTTATTTGTGAATAAGTTAAAAAAAAATAAGTATCTGATTCAAAGAAGCCAGAGCGCAGGGGTACTGAAGGGGGAAATTTTAACGGCAGCATTAGAGCCTTAGCTAACCGGAGACGGACTAGCCTAATGTATATCTGTCTACCGGATGTGTGCTGTGCACGAGCGATGGCAACTGCGACCACACCTGTCCACGCAGCTGGCATTACACGTGCGCAGCTAGCAACAGGCAACCCGGTATACGTCTATATGAATATGTCTCCGATATGTAAGAACTTCCTACTGTGTCAACTGCTACCCACACCAACGACGCCTTGTTCATGGGCGGCTGACGCAGGCTGATATAGCCGAGACGCGGAAGTGCTGCACGTGAGGACGGTAGTGTAACCGGCGGAACGGGTGCAATCAAACACGCAATAAAGAGAAGATATACCTGTTGTGGCGATTACTTTCTTTACTCAAGTTGCCATTTGTAGGCTGGTTACGAAGGCAAGGAGCTCAAATAGGCTAATACACTTGTTATGTCCATAACGACACGTGCGTTAACAAACAGTTATATCTTCTGAAAAAAAAAAAAAATCCCCCCCCCCCCCTCCCGCCATCTGCCCTGTTTAAGAAACATTGTGGTATGAAGAAATTTATCCCCGAATTTGAGCTAAATATGTAACGCACGAATGTAATACCAAATAAAGAAAAAAATAAAACCCGAAAACGAAGGGACTAGCACATCAAAAAAAGCACATGTAAGAGGCAACAATATATACACTTGAACGTTTCCAAAATATTACACGACACACTACCTTTTTGCTTTTAGCGTCTGGCAACGGAACAGTCTTAAACCTCGTCATCATCATCATCGTCATCATCACCAGCCTGACTACGCCCACTGCCGGGCAAAGGCCTCTCCCATGTCTCTCCAATTAACCTTGTCCTTCGACAGTTGCGGCCACCCTATCCCAGCAAACTATTTAATCTCATCCGCCCACCTAACTTTCTGCGCTGCCTGCTACGCTTGCATTCTCTTGGAATTCACTCCGTTACCCTCAAGGACCAGCGGTTATGTTGCCTTCGCATTACATGTCCTGCCCAAGCCCATTTCTTCCTCTTGATTTCAACTAGGATGTCTTTAACTCGCGTTTGTTCCCTCACCCACTCTGCCCACTTCCGATCTCTTAACGTTGCACCTATCATTTTTCTTTTCTAGCTCGCTGAGTTGTCCTTAACTTAAGCTGAACCCTTTTGTTAGCCTCCACGTTTCTGCCCCGTAGGTGAGCACCGATAAGATACAGCTGTTGTATACTCTTCTCTTTAGGGATACTGGTAAACTGAAAATCATGATCTGAGAGAACCTGTCATATGCGTTCCACTCCATTCTTATACTTGTAGTTATTTCGTTCTCATGATCCGGATCAGCGGTCACTACCTGCCCTAAATAGACACATTCTCTTACTACTTCCAGCACCTTGCTACCAATTCGGAACTGCTGTTTCCTTGCTACACTGTTAAATATTACTTTGGTTTTCTGCATGTTAATTTTTAGCCCCTCTGTTCTGCTCTGCCTGCCTAACTCATTGATCATGCTTTGAGGTTCATGTCCTGAGTGACTTAGGAAGGAAAAGTCATCAGCGAATCGCAGATTACTCAGGTATTTTTCATTAACACTTATCCTCAACTGTTCCCATTTCAGGCCCCAGAATACCTTCTGTAAACAGGCGGTGAATAGCATAGACGAGATCGTGTCTCCTTGCTTGACAACTTTCCTTATTGGAATTTTATTGCTGACTTTATGGGGGACTATGGTAGCTGTGGTAAAACATGTATTAAAACCTCACGTTTTACAGATTCAGCAGACAAGGGAATGGAAAAAGGTTAAGGAAACGGGCAAAAATAAGCAATTTCCGCTTGTTGGTTGACTGCGATTGCCACGACATGGTTACTGAGCTATATAGCCTCTGTCAAAAATGTGCAGCGTATGCGGTTGTCTTCTCGGTCATGCCAAGCTGCTCATTTCGCATCGTATGAGTTATTAATAACCTGAACGTGACATCATCTTTAGCACTATATCCTCCGAAGCTTGATGCTCTCGTGGCTGTTCATGAACTATTATACATAAGCTTACAAGGAAATACCTTGGGCTGCGTATTTTTGAGAAAGGCTTTACGCGATGCAAAAAAAAACAAAGGGTCCGACCAGTTGGCACAGCTTGTAGCGAATCTGATTCGAAGGATTTTGTTGAAAGCGGGGTACCTTGGTAGGAATTCGATTAAAAAAGGGGCTATCCCCTTTTGAAGGTCGGGGTTGGTAGTAAGACATGAAGGGGAAGTGTCCAGCTTCTGTGAACGCATCTGCAGCATCAGTAATTGACGTGCCAGCAACCCCACATACTCAGTATGCCGATTGAAAAGAGGCGACATGCAAAAACGCTCGTGTATTGAAATTTTTGCGTTTCTTAGAGAACCCCAGAAGAATATATGTAATCCGGAACACTTTACTGCAGGCAGAGAACGAGTTACGACTTTGTTGAAATCAATCAATCAATCAATCAATCAATCAATCAATCAATCAATCAATCAATCAATCAATCAATCAATCAATCAATCAATCAATCAATCAATCAATCAATCAATCAATCAATCAATCAATCAATCAATCAATCAATCAATCAATCAATCAATCAATCAATCAATCAGTCAATCAATCAATCAATCAATCAATCAATCAATCAATCAATCAATCAATCAATCAATCAATCAATCAATCAATAATAGATATAAAAATAAACAACTAAATTAATGAATTGAAGTAGGAGCGCCAGCATTAACATTGCGACACCGGGCCGTCGAAATTTCCGGAGCCCTCCACTCCGGCGTCTCTCTTAGCTTGAGTCGCTTTGGGAAGTTAAACAGCCCTAAGACCAAACCAAACGAAGAACATGAAAACGCGCCAGAATGTGTGTGATTCTAGTTTATGCATAAGTTGCGCTAATGGTCTGGTTGTTAGCCTCCGTAGATCTTCAGTTCTCGATCGTAGAGTACGGAGCCATAAAATTACTTTTTGACGCACTCAGTTAAGTGAAGTGAATGACCCAAGGCGAACTTGCTGTCGGAAACCTGCGTTTTTGTGCTCTGAAGCACGCAGAAGCTGATGCTGGATGTATTGATAACTTCAGCTGGGATGTGACGTACGTGTTACGCCGAGAGTTCCCAGGCCACAGGGTCTGCTTTTGTGTCATGTGCTGAAGCATTTACGACACCCCTGAACCTCAAAATATCTTTAAGGGATAGGAGAGCTATCATTCTCACTTCTGAGAGCCTTCGTAACTAGCCGTATATAAGCACTTTACTCCAACAAGCGTGCGCACTATGAACAATGCGCTATGAAATGCACTCTTTTCTAGCACCGTTCTTCCATCTTTAATTCCCTATTCCGTCTCCTAAGCAGAGTAGTATGTCAGCGAATATTCACACCGTCTAAATCTATTCTTTTCATTAAAGGGCTCTCTCCCTCTCTACATTCCAAAGTCTACTACAGAAATGCAGCCTGAAGCCTGAGAACTTCTGAAGAGCGCTGTACTACATGAAACCCTATCAAAATTATATCGTGGAATTCATCGCGTGTAGAGCAGGAAGCACGGGGTTACGCGAATGCAGCCGAAGGGGCATCGTCTGATGGCATTTGGAAAGCACCAGCTGTTCTGCATTTTCCTTTCTTTAATTTGCGAATGTTTGCACAGTCGTTTCAGTCGCTTAAGCCGAAATCTTATTGTGCAACCGATGCGCAGTGGTGCGACCAAACGTGAGTGCCAGCGGTGCCAAGCGGACATGCTTGTTTTTTTTTTTAATGTATTACGTTCACGTAGCCAGGCGTAGCAGCTCGGGAATTTGTATGTTAAAAGGTGAAGGTTATGTCGTAACGAAAAAGCTGAAGTAGGGAATTCATTAAATCGTTAACCTTGCGAAAATCTTGACTTTTCGCCACAGCCGTAATCTTTTTCTTGAGACTAACTTCTGGCTATTTTCGAGTCCGCCGGTTCAGACAAAACTTGAATGTGGATAGCATTTATAAAAGTTACATTTTCGAATATGGCCATAGTTTATAAGAGAGATCATTCTACTTCATTACTGTTGCATGCTAAATGCAAAAAAGCAAACATTGCGATAGGTACGCTAATGCAGCACATTACTCGAATAGTTGAAATCTGCTGCGGGGTGCAATCAAATGAAAAATAAAAGAAGTGCGGATGGACGCGAGACTATAGCAGCGAACTTAAGAAAATCATTACGCTGCTGCTGAGTGTGGCTTTGCTTTTCCCGGAACCCAATGTGTAGTTGCACTTAATCTCACCATGCGGGATATCCGCGCCATTTGAGCCCCATATGCTTCCCAAACTGACAGGAGGCCCCATTTCGTCAGGGTGGTGTTCATTAATCAGAGGAACGCGCATGCGCTTCGCGCGGGCGGTGCTTGCAGCCAGGTTTCATACGTACTGTTTTGGATCCGGATATTCCGCTGATTTTATCACTCGTCTACCGGCTTCTAGCCACCTGCGCAGGCAGTTTTTCCCCATGTGGTCCGTATATATAAGGGCACAACACTGTGCGGCTATGTCATCCCCAGGATTTCGGTCCGCTGAGAGCATTGGTAAGAACCAACTTTCTCGCTAGAAAATTCCTGCTTATAGCTTTTAAACGTACTGCTCAAGCTTGAGACTACGCACTTTCTTATACGAGGAAATATACATCTCATTGCGATGCGTATAAGACGCGCAGTTGCCTGGAGTGATTTTATATTGAACAGGATTTTCAACCCACTGGCTTTTAGTGGCATGCTGGTGGAATAAAATCCACTTTTCGTTTGAGGCTGACCCGAGAGTTTCAGGTGCATACATAAAAAAAAATGCATCTCTCGTTCGAGCACCACGGCAGAATTTTCAGTGTGATGTATTAAAGAGGATGGCCCCAACGAAGGACGTGCATGCACCATGAGGAACATGCTTGTGCCACGGCTAACTACAGGCAAAAAACATATTACGATAAAGTTCAAGAGCCTCAAGTGATAAAAATTGACTGCTTACGTGCCACCTGGCTTGTTCTTATGTAAAGTGCCGTTAAGTGATCGTAGTGTCCTGAAATGATTTCAGGAGAACAGCAGGCTGTGGTGTTGGTTTACAGCTTGGCCATGAAGACTGCTACTGTTGCCTTCGCACTTCTTCTCATTGCTGCAGGTAAGAATACCTCCTTTACAACTTGTGTCGTTCCGAGCTCTGTCGCTATCGAATCTCATGCTTTCTTATGCTTCCTCTATAGAGAAACCTGTCCGAGCTAAAGAAAAGCTAAGAATATGCTGAGAAAAAAAAATATATTGAGCGACCACAAGTAAAATGAGCTTTGTGAAAAGGCCATGTCAAAAACTCGGTTGCAGCCGGAATACAACGTTAAGATAGAGTATTCTACGTCAGGGTCCTTTTAGCACTGAGGTTTAAACGCTTCTAAACCGTCTTGCTATTCAGATTAGCACTGCACACTTAATGCTTTCTACGATCCAGAGCTATTTCTAAAGAGAGCCGAATTCATTTCACAGGTTCTCTTCAAATATGCAACACACCCTTGACCAGCGTGTAATGGCGACCTATGTAAAATGCCTTAGTAGAGTGAACGTTGGTGCTGCTGCAAAAGGAACGTAAAATCTATAATATATAAAAGTGGCGCGAACACCGCTGCTTAGACGCCGAGAATGAACGCAGGCACGAGAGGGGTTTTCCCATTGATATCAGCATTCTGAGTACATTTGGGCTAATTGAATGGTCTGTTGTTCTTTTCAGTGGCGCTTGTATCAGCGGCTGCCAGTGACGGTGGTAAGTGTGTGAATTCTAAAAAGCCAACTCTCATTATAAATAACTACGAGGAATAATTATGTTTAAAAATGTGTGCCTTAAAACCGATATATTGTTATTAAGTGTTTAAAGCAGGCGCTTGATTGAGGGGCACAACCTTTTATATAAAAGAAGCCCCCAGAAAATCTACATGTCACCATTTCATGTCACTCATCACAAGATGTGCTGTGAGGGCGCATTTCGAGTTGTACTATTTCACTGGAAAGAACAAAAGAAGGGAAATGTAAGATTTTACGCCGCATATATGTACAACTAAAACTCTGTGGTCACCTTGTAGACTGTACGATGCTGTTCAAATGTAGAGGTATATACGCTGCGTTACACATGCGCAGTCACTGTGTCAGTTATCTTGTTTTCTTTCGTGTTTTATGAATTCGGGCTGTTGAATTGGTTAGTGCAAAATTATTCTAAAGAATGCCTTTTAAGAAGTTCTGCACAATGAAAGTTGCAGATCACTTGGAGATATTGTGGTCAACTGCAATCATTAATGTAGTATCAATATTGGTGTAGCACTAGGCTATAAGCCATAAGGCTTGTAAGTTAAGGAGTGATATTCGAATAGAATAGTTGCAAGATGCAGAATTGTGGTGAACACCCTGATTAGACTGGCCTGTAGAAATAAGCTACTGCTTTAGATTCTTTAGCAGTAGAAGATAAAGAGTTCTACTTGAATTAAACGACAAGCGAAGCTCGTTAGAAACTAGTGTGAAATGTGATACACAGAAGTCGAGCCACAGGACGGTGGTAGCACGTTGACATGGTCTTAACGATGTCCTCTAAGTAAGGCACATTGCTCAATGGGTTAATTACATGGTAATTAACATGGTCCTCTATACCGGTCGTCCTAATGTCAGTGTGTCTCGTGCGTTCCGCCCCGAGTGTCACGTACTCATAGTTAGCGATACAAGTAACTGAAGCCTGCATCCCGACAATGAAACAGGTCACTGTGAAACTGAAGTGTTCATTAAATTTTTTTGAATCCGTGGCCCACTCCTACAGTGTCAGCTCAATGCTTATGTACAATTTGTTCCATGAAAGTCCTTCGTAATAAATGCATGGGGTGGGATATCGATAGGCTATATCAATAGACGGCGGCATTATAACGAAAAACAGACCACTCTGCCAGAAAAAAGAGCTTTCAGAAGCCATAAAACAAAAGGAAACGAAATACAGGTGTGGCCATCACTGACTGATTAAACATGTAAACTGCATGCATCGGCGCTGAACCTTCGGCGCGTATCCCATAGGCTGTGCTAGACCGTAATTTGTTTCAGAACGGCGGCAACCAGTATTCTCGGAGTAGATGTGGTGTGTTTGAACCTAGTATCGGTGAAAATTTTAGCTTGAACTTCCTCAGCCATCAATTTTTTTTTGCTGCGGGTTCACGTATCAGGAAAGAGCCACAGATCATATTTCTGTTTTGCAAAAAAAAAAAAACTAACTTTATCGAGGTGTTCTCAGTGCCATTTAAAAGTTAATAAATGAAAAAATCTTTTAATTAGCCTATTATTTCGCACTAAAATGTCCGAGACATTTACTACGTTCGTGCTGATGAAGAAAAGGTGCGCTGTTTTGCAATTTTCTTATGTCTGCTGCTTTTCCTTGCAGACTCGGATTTGGATTTTGAGGACAGCCCCGTGGATAAGCGCGACGCTGATACTCCTCTTCACAGATCGCGTAAGTGGCGGCTATGCTGCTTGAAATCCCGAGGATAAATCGAAAGTCCCAAATATCTCTGTCCACGAAAGCAGTTCAATATACAAATCCGCCCAGTTATCAACTTACAATGCAGGAGCCCCAAATAGGCCATTGGTAAGGTAAAGTTAGCGTAGCTTAAATATTTCTGTGTATGAAGCTAAACGGTGCCCAGACCACTAAAAGAAAGCACAGAAAAATATGCCATCATCAGGCACGCCTCTAGCAGCAGGAAATCAATTTCCATCTAAGATTGTTCAATTTTTTGGTTGCCCTTCGTTCAGACCCCAGGGAAACCTTGCCTAGTGCTATTAGGTCAGCTTTGTGCGTTAGAAGAAAGACATTAATGGCAAATGAAAATGATCAAATGTGAGCCCAAATGTGATGTCATTTAAGCGGAAAGTGATTACCTCGCCGCGGTTTCTTCGAAAAATCGATATATAAATCTCAATCTTAACGAAAGTTATTGGTTCTGTGCTTGTACTGCAAGGCTGACGCACAGTGTGGCCAGGCATTTGAACCCAATCAGTGATGCGAGATCGCAGAGAGCTGAGGAAGTCCCCACTTTTATTGCCTGCATCAGTATGTTTTTCAATGTGTTGATATCTGTTCGGCGTCTAGATCACTACCAGTGACCTTCGTCACTGAACGGATCTGAACGAATATCTGGCGTATATTTCAGCGCACTTGAGGCATGTCTTGGCGCTCTTGACTCTATGGTGTTTATTTTTTCTTGTCAGTGAAACATTGGTCACTTATCGAGGTATTTCACGAAGATATCAGTGACTGAAGCGTTCTGTACGTGTCAGTTGAAGGTACAATATCAATGGTCTTTTTCTCCCAGGTCGTGGATTCGGGTGCCCGAATGATGTGATATGCCACAACCACTGCGTCAGCATACAAATGCGAGCTGGATACTGCGAAGGCTTCCTGTCGAGGCGATGCGTCTGCACCAAGTAATCGTTTTCTCCGACGAGCTTTCGACGAATTGTCAATAAAGGGACACGGGAGTGAATGGAAAATGTGTGAAATGTTTTCTTCTCCTTTCTGTTGCGACTATCTCGTGTAATCTTATTGCTAATGCAAGGTGTTGACACATAGCAGTTATCCGTATTGTTCAAATATGCCGGTAAATAGATCTCCAACCATTCTATAGCTCACTACACACAGCATGCTTTGGAAACCAGCTGCTTTATGTTTAGTTCTTCCTTGCAGAGTGCTTGGCCTCCGGCTATGTGACGCAACATGTAAAGTCGATTTTGTTTTCGATAAAAACGAAAGGAAAGCTCGGAGAGGAAACTCGGTTAAGCGGTGAGGTTCTTCTTAAAGGTCAACAGTGGCCGGCCGCGTGTGGCGTGGAAGAGTAACAGAACACTTTTGCAGCAAACAGTTCAACCCCTGGTTTATTAGTGTGAATGTGACTTCGTATACAGTTTCGTGTAGTTACTCTGCCCTAACCATTTTCGCTGCTGCTGCCACCTGAGTTTTGCCTCACTGACTTCTTCCCTGACACTTAAACTTCCGCCGGCCAAAGATCAGTTGTATAAGATAATAGATAACAGTTGTCGAGGCCGACAGTAATCTTTTCCTTCCTTTCTTTTTTGTTTTATTTCGTAATGAGCGATCCGCAGTACAACCGCATCTATAATTAGCCCTGCACGAACACCTTTTAGCCCAGCGTACTAGAATTTTGAAGTCTATTTCTAAGAAAGCATCACTGGAGAAACCACGGTGCGGAGTCTGCATGCCCGTGGCTTGTGACTCACCGTGTGGTATGACGGAGCTACAACGCCATTCGTGCATATATGTAAAGACGTCTGCGTCCTGTGGAAAAATTCGTCTTGAAGAGTTTTATAGCGGGATCAAGAAAATGTTGCGTGTCGCGAAATAATTTTTTCGCTGGTGGGAGCACGCCTAGTGGGCGTCGGAGTTGCGGACTTTCGCACAGATTTTTATTATTTGTTAGGAATACGACAGCGTCACCACTGCCACTGCCATCACCACTGCCATAATTACCCAGGTTATGGATGCAACAGGACAGAGGCCCCTCTCGTTAATGTCCAGTTAACCCTTCAATATCCCAGCCCAGGCGCACGTTATCTCAAGGGACGTTTAATGCTGCTGAGGCATTATAGGTGAGGCTCACCGGGATAAATTTGTTGTGATTATAATGACATAATTTACCCACATTTGTTTTAATTATGTGACTTGCTTTCTTCTTATGTTCAAATTTGTATTGCACTTCCGTCGACTGCAGAGGGACAGAGGCCTCGTCAGGCGCCACAGCCTTTAGCCTCTGCCCCTGCAGCAGATGCTGTAACTGCTCTGCTCAAATAAATCTTTTCAATTCAATTCAATTCAATTCAAATTCGCGTACGAGAAATATGACCTGGGATCTCAGCCGCGTGTGAGATAGAGAACGCCCGAGAAGGATTTATTGCCATCCGCAGGAATGGCGTTCGCAAAGAAGACGAAGATGGGAGATGATGATGAACATAGACGAATGAAGGTGAGGCTCGCGCACAATGCTTACGATACCAATGAACAGATGGATGAAAGCTTTTAACTGGATAAATGCAGTGTGGTTGACGTTACCGAAAAAAAGTTACTAAATACGTTAATCGTTACACTAAAAAAAAGAACGCTTACCGCCCTACGTTACCTACAAAAAGAGGTAACGCGTTACCGTTACCGAAAAAAAGTATCGGACGTTTCTTTCCCGTTACTCCATGGCTATAAATTTTAAACAGGCGTCTTCGCTGTAAGAACTCAAGATAACAATTTTATAAAGCTCATATTTCACATAATTCCAACTTCACAAAGAAAACACAGCTGAACTCAACAAATTTACAGTAATTCTGTTGTGCTTCTGCTTGCGAAATTACGCGGAAATTGTGTAGCGATAAAGAAATTCTTAAATGGCGTAGTTTCGGAAAAAATAAATTTGCGCACATTAATAATTTTTTTTCCACTTAACCTGCATAATTAGTGTAAAAATGCGTTTGTGTCAACGTGTTCAAGGTCAGCCTGGCTAGCTTAGGAACTCAATAACCAGAAACGTAGCCGCAGTTGCAGATAGAAATAAGCAAAATTTATTTTGAAAACAACGTTGACAAACAATGACTACTCTCTAATAGTTACAACTTGCTGTTGAATTTAAAGCATTTCAAAGCTGTCATCGGACAGCTTGCCTCGCTTCTTAGTGAATACGTCCGCACCTACGCTCGATGGACGCACTGGATGATACTCCTGTATTCACTTTCGGGAAGAGCTCAAGAAATTCTGTGGAATTTTTTCCAGAATTAGCCATTAGCGGAAACCTGTAACTCGTCTTCTCTGCAAAGCTCTTTTTCAAACCAAAAGATCTCGATCCCAGACAACACGTTTAGACTCTTCAAGCGAATGAGAACTCCGGATGGTAGCACTCTGCTTGCAACAGTCTAGGTAAGAAAACGAGGGAGGCCGCCATTTGTCACAGTGCTGTGAGGAGCATGTTGTTCCTTATTCTTGCTAGGGGAGAAAGGGGGGAGGGGGTATGACTATGAAGGGGGAAAGTTGGAGCGACAGTGTTGTTGAGCAGAAAATTTTTAGAAAGTTTAGTATGAGGTAGCTCACTGCTGCCGGCACAGGAACAAAGGCCCATTTCCTTCTTTTACCTCTACTCCGGTGGTACAGCCGGTTGTCTGCAATCGCCTTTTCTGTGCTGTACCATTGTACTCTTTCGACGGCACTCTTGGGGCCATTGTGAAGTAAACTGGCGACATTCCTCAGTTTACTCAGAAGCGGGAACTGCTTCCACAAAGAATGCGAGTGTGTCGCCTGGGAACGAGACCTTTTGGTGGGAAAACAAGCTTACGGAGAAACTGACTTACGTATTTCTGCAAATGGTTCATGGGTGGCTTGTCATGCGTCGACTCTTTAGATAGTTGTGCGTGTGAGTGGTTTGGGGGTGAAGACAAGTGTGTGAATGCGTGTTCGTGTTCGTGTTTTTTTTTTTTTTCAGTTGAGTGCGTCGTCAAGGGCAGGTGTTTTCTGGCATGCATGCGAGCCGCAACAAGGGTTGTCGAGAGCACCTGTAGATTTTGTTTATTTGCAATATCATTTTCGGTGTTTTTTTATCTGAAAAAGAGGCGGAGGGGGACAAGAAATAAAAACTAACTTGTAACGTGACACCTCACGTTACCGAAAAATATTAACGGAAGTACGTTACCCGTTACAGTTCCGAAATGGTAAGGATTACGTTGCAAAGTTATCGAAAAAGTAACGCGTTACCGGTAACGCCATTACTTGTAACGCGTTACCGACAACACTGGATAAATGTAACAGGTGGGGAAGCATACAGTTATATTTGCCACCAGCTTAAAAAATAAAAATCTATGACAGAAAAGAACTGATCCACAAATTAAGCAACTCTCTACAACGAAATGAAAGCATGCCGGAAAAAGGCTCTCTTTAACCAGCAAAAAAACTGGATGAGAAAAAAAACGGCATAATCAACAGTTACCAAAAGTTACATGTGCTCAAGGTGACAAAAAGTTTGTTTAGGCAGATTTTAAATCAGAATCTCCACAGATTTCGGCCACAGACCGAGGAATGCACCACAACGTGCCGACGTCTTGGGTATGAACTGCGATATTGTTCCGTTTGGGATGAAGGAATTCCAGCTTTATGCCGACAGCTGGTACGAGCTGAAACGTGCATTTGTGGTGTTATTAAGCTCTTCTTACGAATGTAGTTTTGGGAATACATTTTTTGGTTTTTTCCTTAGTTTAGACAGGATCGGGCGGTAACGATAAGCTTGTTTTCATATTAATGATGTCAGAGTTATGGGGATAGTTATAAAGAATGAATGCAGCCTTATGGTTTTTTTTTGTACGGATTGGAGTTGTGAACTTGCATGCCTTGACGAACGTTCCTGACGGATGCTGCACATTTTAATTTGTGGGAATTAAATATGCGTAAATATAAATTGATGTGGCTTGCCGAAAGAGAAATATTGTGGTGTACAGGGAGCTTACAAGGCGGGGAAAACTTTCTGTATATAAAGTTACTGCTTCTGCAACGAAATGCCCATGTCACAATGAACTGATACAAACCTCACAACTAAAAAACCAAAAATTAGGTGTGGTTCATCTACTCTTGAACCTGGTCAGAGAGCGAAAGCTATGGCGTGTCGGGCAACTATACTCTGCATGGCGTCTGTAACGTTGAGTGCGTTCCAGAAACTGGATAGGCAGCGCGCCACCCTGCCACCCTGGCAGGTGGCAGTTAATGGCTGATCACGAGAGTTTGCTCGCCCAATGAACACTGTGGCCTATTGCTGCAGTGCCGCGTGTCCGCTACAGCGTTGACAGCGCTAAAGCATGTAGCCCACATCTCTCTCTCTCTCGCCCCCCGCACGTACCTCAAGGCGTGATTCAGACGTCCACTGACCCAGAGAGCCTGTTATGAGCACTTCCTTTCATTAAAACTGCAGAGAATGTTTGCTACATTCGAATCGGAGCGAAAGCACGGGTTTGCGCAGCGTAGAAGTCGACGGGGAGCAGGGAGTGTCGCGGGTCGGAGCAGATGAAAGTTGATGAAGACGGCGCTCTGCAATCACAGCGCGAGAATGTGGTGCAGTTCAACCCGAGGCGTGTTGACTGCGGCGATAGCCTGGGGGGAGAGGGGGGAGCGGAAGCCTTTCTGAACGGCTGTGTGTTGAAGTGCTTCTAGCTGAAAATAGCGCACCGGCCGTTGGCCGAGGTATCGTGACACCTGGAGCTACCACGGAAGTTGTCCTCCCTCGACTTCCCACCGGTAATGTTGTCCGCAACACCGTCTTTTTGCATGCTGACTTTAACGGTCGCCCATACTGTGCTCCCGACTTACGAGACGTGCTCGCGCAGATTCTGGACCTCCGTGAAATTCTGTGTATTGGCCAGTACCAAATGAGCCACGTTTGGATGGTTACCTGCGATAGCAGTTCCTCAAAACAGAAGCTTATTGACGAAGCAGAGTTCCATGTCAAAAGTATAAAGTGTATCGTGTTTGACCCGGACACCAAAAACGTGAAGCTTCAGCTTCTTTGGCTCCCACGCTATATGGAGCACCGGAGGATTGTGGAAACTTTGGTGCCTTTTGGAACTGTGCTAACTATCGAGCGTGAGAAGTGGCGGTGCCCCGGAATGGAGCACATGGAAACAGCCAACCACAAAATCTCGCTCACGCTTAAGGACGGAGTGCCAGCAAGTACCATTCCTCACAGTCTTAACGTTTTCAGGGTACAAGCTTTAGTTGTGACCCCAGGCAGGCCTCCACTGTGTCTTCGTTGTAGCCGTGTGAACCATGTACGGCGTCAGTGTCGTACGCCTCGATGCACCCAGTGCCGACGCTGTAGACAACTGCGTTATGAGTTATGCTGACAGGTAACGCCAGGGCAACTGGACACATGAGGGTGAAGGGGTGTCAGAGCACATTATCGATGTGTCGGATGTTGTGGAAGCGTCGGGTGGTCATGAGCGCCGAACAGGAGATTGACCAAGGGCTTCTGCACTGAATAAAGGCAAGGAACCGCCTGCAAGTGCGGACCAAAAGGAATCCCCATCTCCAGACCAAAGTCGCCGGACCGGGCTCTGCCTGGGCCTGCTACTGTGCGTCCTGGGCTTGCTGCTCAGGAGCCACCTGTCATCCAGCGATCACGAGAGCAGAACACCCCTTCTGTGGAGTCCGTGGAAGCGCTGCAGTCAGTGCATGAGCGACATGCCTTCTGCGCCGGCGATGCCCTTTCGTCGCCAGAGTGCAGCAGTGTGTCGCCTGAAGTGTCAGCCTCTAGTGTGTTCGGTGTCCCGTCGGGTGTCAGCGTCTTTGCGAGCGACGTGGACCGCTCGGCTTCATGGGCCGAGATGGACAAGAGCACGCCTTCTAAGCTTCCTGCAGATGATGAGGTGTGTGTCAATGGTGATGAGCAGAAGGCACCTGGTATGGTGGCAGTGGGAACGGTAACCTAAAAACGAAGGCCGAAGTCTGCCCTACAGGCCGCCGATTTGCATGCCGGCCACCCCAGTACAGGGCGTGGCGTTCATAAGACAAGCACCAAAATTGGCGGGCGTCGCAGCATTTCAGGTCGCTACCTTTAACAATAGGGGTTTTCGTAAGCGTCGAAGGCAACGACATCTTTTAAATAAAGGGGGTGTGAGTGTGGCAGCCATTCGGGAAACAAAGCTGTCCTCTGATGATGTGACTGCAGCTGCTCTCGAGCCTTTTTTGTCAGAATTAAATGACATCGTTAGTCACTCGAGAGTTTTATCAGGAGGGTGCATGCTATACATGGCCAACACATTAGGGATTACTGCCGTGTCGTATCGCATAGATGATGACCAGCGACTTATCTGCTGTGACCTTGCAATTTCGGGTATACAGTGGCGAATCATTTGTGCTTATGCCCCTGTAAAGCAGCTTGATAGAAGACTATTTTTGCAGTCACTAGTCGACCATTTGTGCACGGATCGTAAAATTGAGGTGTTGGGTTAACTTTGATTGTGTTTGTAGAGATGAAGTCCTAGCAGTGTTAAGTAAGCCTTATGACCCTAGTGCTACATACTGATTTGGCATGCGAATACAACCTGGTGGATGTTGGGCAAGATAGGGGACATAACGTTCATTTCACCCGTTTTCAGTGCTCCTCTAGAGCTCGGCTTGACAGGATTTACATTTCAGCAGACATGTTAGCCAGCGTTTTTGGTTACTGAGTGCGACCCATATTCTTCAGTGATCACTGCATGGTGTCTCTTCAGATAAGTAGGTACAGTCGGCGCATACTCCATCCTCAATGGGAGCTGTGGAAGCTGAGTAGCTGTCTGCTCTCAGATGAAATCTTCGAACGTGTTGTACCTACTCGCTTGAAGGACAAATGGTCACGCGTTGAGCTCTCAGTTTTGCAAAAATGAGACTTATTTCAACAAGAAACAGAAAACACTGCTAGTGAAGCCTCAGCAAGAATCATGTTTTTGAAGACACATCACCTTCGAGAGTTCGGCTGTACTTTGGTTGAGCTACATGAGTTATAGAGGATTAGCCTAGGTGCCTATGTAGAAGATATCACTGCCGTAAAAGCATAGCTTCAGCAGTTTGAAACCGTAAGCTACAAAGGGGCATTAAGGTATTGGACGCGTAGGTTTCTGGATGAGCAACCATTTCGACGGGCTCTTAGTGATGAAAGGCAGACTGCTGTTGCTAAAGAAATATTGGAAATTCAGTATGGTGGTTGCACATACAGCGATGATCCTGGTATTACTGATGCTTTCTTTGACTATTATCGGAAGCTGTTTGGGGGTTGTGCGAGCATAAATGAGAGATCCGATGGCAGTCGCTTATTCGAAGCCTTTTCTCGACTTGACGATGAGCAGCGTGCTGTAGAGGAGGGGCCTGCCACTTTGGACGAAAGTAGATCTGCCATTTCTGACCTGACGGCCCAGAAATCTCCTGGGCCAGATGGCATGACTAGCGACTTCTATAAAACATTTTCCACTTTTCTAGCGCCTGTATTGATGGAGGTTTTCCAGGATTCTCACGAAGTTGTATTTTGCCCCCCCCCCCCCCCCCCCCCCCCCCCCTTCTATTCTGGGCATACTGTATTAATGCCAAAAAGCACAGATACAAATCGATTGAAAATAGTGGAGGGATATCGTCCAATTTCCCTCTGTGATGTAGATTACAAACTTTTTGCAAAGGTTCTTTGCAATCGTCTGCAGCTTTAGTTGTCGCTCACTTAACTGGCACGCGTCAGGTATGCGGTATCGGAGGCCGCAGCATCCAAACCAATATTCACATTGCACGTTCAGTATTAGAGACAGTGTCAGATGAGACCGGACAAGTAGCTCTAATTTAGATTTACCTTGCCAATGCCTTTGATAAAGTTCGTCACGATTTCTTGTTTGCGAGAGCATGCAGATATTGGAGATATTTTGCTTAGGGGCATACGACTATGCTATAAGGAGTCCTATGCAAGGCTAATATTTAACCAAGAGCTAACCAAACCTATTCCAATGAAATTATCTGTTCGCCAATTGTGTCCATTATCGCCTTTGTTGTTTGTCCTGTATCTTGAACCCCTTTGCCTCAGTAATATTAACAGCGCCACTATCAGTGGTTCCTCCCTGGCGCAATGTGACATTAAGATTTTAGCCTATGTAGATGACTTCGCCCTCGTTTGTTCTGACAAAACGAGTGTGCTTGAAGCATTACTTTGCCTGAACAGTTTTGCGATGTATCAGGTGCGGCTTCTAATTTAGACAAATCCAAGGGGTTTTGGTTGGGCCATTTGGGTACAGCGCCAAGGCATTATGGTGGCATAGCTGCGACTCTAACACCCTTCGCTACCTAGGGGTTCCTCTTCACCAAATTCCAACAATGTAGCCTACTGGGATTCACAGATAATCTCCATGAGGCGACAAAGCCAGTCTTGGTTGGGTAGGAAATTGTCAGTGATTGCTTGGGGTCAAGTCTGCAACATTGTTTTATTTGCAAAACTTGCCTATGTCCTGCAGGTTCTCCACTGTGCGAGGAAGAAAGTGCAGGAGAGGAACAGAATATTTGCTGTAATCGTATGGCGTTCTTAACGAGAACCCATGAGTCGCAATAACCTATTTCTTTCTCTAGAGTCTGGTGCAATAGGCCTTGTTCCTTTATTCGTGCATCAGCTTGTTTCGCGTTTTTTTCTTTTTCAGATCGGCAAACTACCCTTTTTTACTAGCTGTGCTTGTTAGGTGTCTCAGTGTTCATTTGTCTTTCCTGTTCGCACCGAATGGACACACTCGTGAGGGGCCTTTATGGGGACTCCTTATAAAAGTTGCTGACACTTTCAGTTCCTTCACTGTGCGCTTTTCTTTAGACTACCTGTACAGCCTCTCCAGAAGGCAGATGACTCAGTCACTTACAGAGTACTTGTTTTCTGTACCGTTGTATCGGCAATCTTTTCTGGAGTTCCTTGACACCAGTGTTTTAAAACATGTTAGGCGAATGTGCGTTTCTTCTACCGCAAAAACATTCTTCTTTAAACTGCACGCATCTACGCTGCCGGCATGGCTTCATGCTAATGAGATGCTTGCGCCATGGACGGTGAACTGCCACCTGTGCAGTACACCAGACACAATTGAACGTTGTTTTATCTTGTGCATTGGTGTTGTGCTCATCTGGGACATATTACAACGAACAGTTAAGAAGGGCATTTACATCACATTCTACAGCATCCGTTTTCTTGCCTTTGGAGAAAAACTGTGCTGTTCTATATGATCTATTTATGTTGCTGGGACTTTCTTTCTTTCTTTCTTTCCTTCTTTCTTTCTTTCTTTCTTTCTTTCTTTCTTTCTTTCTTTCTTTCTTTCTTTCTTTCTTTCTTTCTTTCTTTCTTTCTTTCTTTCTTTCTTTCTTTCTTTCTTTCTTTCTTTCTTTCTTTCTTTCTTTCTTTCTTTCTTTCTTTCTTTCTTTCTTTCTTTCTTTCCTTCTTTCTTTCTTTCTTTCTTTCTTTCTTTCCTTCGTTCTCTCTTTCTTTCTTTCTCTCTTTCTTTCTTCCTTTCTTTCTTTCTTTCTTTCTTTCTTCCTTTCTTTCTTTCTTCCTTTCCTCCTTTCTTTCCTTCTTTCTTTCTTTCTTTCTTTCTTTCCTTCTTTGTTTCCTTCTTTCTTTCTTTCTTTCTTTCTTTCTTTCTTTGTTTCCTTCTTTCTTTCTTTCTCCCTTTCTTTCTTCCTTTCTTTCCTTCTTTCCTTCTTTCTTCCTTTCTTTCTTTCCTTCTTTCTTTCCTTCTTTCCTTCTTTCTTTGTTTCTTTCTTTCTTTCTGTCTTTCTTCCTTCCTTGCTTTCCTTCTTTCTTTCTTTTCTTCTTTTTTTCTTCCTTTCTTTCTTCCTTTCTTCCTTTCTTTCATTCTGTCTTTCTTCCTTTCTTGCTTTCCTTCTTTCTTTCTTTTCTTCTTTTTTTCTTCCTTTCTTTCTTGCTTTCTTCCTTTATTTCCTTCTTTCTTTCTTTCTTTCTTTCTTTCTTTCTTTCTTTCTTTCTTCCTTTCTTTCTTTCTTTCTTTCTTTCTTTCCTTCTTTCTTTCCTTCCTTCTTCCTTTCTTTCCTTCTTCCTTTCTTTCTTTCTTCCTTTCTTTCTTTCTTTCTTTCTTCCTTCCTTTCTTTCCTTCTTTCCTTCTTTCTTTCCTTCTTCCTTTCTTTCTTCCTTCATTCCTTCCGTTCTTTCTTCCTTTCTTTCCTTCCTTCTTTCTTTCTTTCTTTCTTTCCTTCTTCCTTTCTTTCTTTCTTTCTTTCTTTCTTTCTTCCTTTCCTTCTTTCTTCCTTCCTTTCTTTCTTTCTTTCTTTCTTTCTTTCTTTCTTTCTTTCTTTCTTTCTTTCTTTCTTTCTTTCTCTCTTCCTTTCTTTCTTTCTTTCTTTCTTCCTTTCTTTCACTCTCTCTTTACTTGCTAGTTCTTGCCGTTTTTTTTTCTTTGCCAGTTCACGTGGGTTCATGGACGCCATTACTTCTTTATATCATTCTTAGTTGCCAATGATCCATGTAATGCTTTCACGTTAGAAATGGAGGAATGGTTTCCGCGTTTTCCTATACAGGGTGTTTCACCTAAGACTTTCTCCAATTTTTAAAAATAAGCTATTTGAATTAGATGCGCGCTTTTTCTGGCATAGCATTGTCAGTGGTGTAGTACATCATAATGCTGCTAAGCCGTGCTAACTAGCAGGCTTGTCAACCAATATTTAATAGTTAACTTTTAAACTATTACAGTTGGGCTCCTTAATTATTGAGAGGCATGTAGCCCACCGTAAGTGATGTGCATATCCGATTTTAGAATTTGGAGAACGCGATTATCCTCGGCGCTGTGGCCCAACACATTTTGGCTATATCGACGAGTTACGTGCACTGGAGAGGTTGCTTTGCCTGCAAGCTTCTCAAACCGCATGTATTTTGGCGCGATGTAGGCGAAATTTGTTGGGCCAGAGCGCCGAGGATAATCGCGTTCTCGAAATTCTAGAAACTGATATGGACATTACTTACGGTGGGCTACATGCCTCTCATTAATTAAGGAGCCTAACGGTAATAGTTTAAAAGTTAACTATTAAATATTGGTTAACAAGCCTGCTAGTTAGCACGTCTTAGGTGCATTATGATGTACTACACCACTGACAATGCTATGCCAGAAAAACCGCGCATCTAATTCAAATAGCTTATTTTTAAAAATTGCAGAAAGTCTTAGGGGAAACACTTTGTATATCAAGTTCTATGCCGCTCTGGCGGCTCATGGAGAATTCTCGAAGCTCCTAACATGCGTTGGGCCGTGCTCGGACGTAGTGGGATTTGCGTACATATGAGAGCGACTTGTTGTATGCCATTTATGGGTGATGAGCACACTTGCGCACCCCGAAGCTCCCACACCCCAACCGTTCGCCGCGTCCGCTTTTCCTGGTTGTTCGTTTCAGCAAGATCCGCAATAGACGCTGCCTCCATCGTTCGCGCATGGCGTTATCTCACAGCTGGGACACTGCTTACACCAAACCGGACACAGTCACACCGTATTATTTTCGGCGTCTACGGGTCTTAAATGTTTCCTATTTAGCTTCTTCCCAGCTTCCCCTTCAACTGGTGTCGGGTAACAAAGAGGACGTTAGTTCAGGTTAAATCCTTGCTTCCCTGTTTTGTTATTTTCCCTATCAGGTAGTCCCTGTCATGTTGATATCTAAGAAAGTGTTGATAATATACGCAGGTAATAGCAAAATGCACATACTTAACTTGAAGCTTTTTTTATTTGTTTATTGTTTCCTCAAGGGAGAGCGTCGAAAGTTTTACCTGGTCATACAACTTTCAGGCAATTGTGTTCCTCTTCTAATTCGTTGGTAGCAGAAATCGTGCTGCTAAAAGCGGTGTTCATATATGCGCGAGCTTTTTTTGAGAAAACAGAACGAATCAGCGGAAATTTAGTTTCGTTGCTGGTACAGGCTAAGTAAAGGACACTATATAGAGGAAAAAAAAAGTGGAGAGACAGACGGAGAGGCGGAGATGTTTTCTTCTGCATCTGTCTAAAGCCATCGCTAACTGTCCTCGTTTAGCCGGTCGTTATTAAAAAGCGCGCTTCTAAAACGACTTTGAGATATGTGCGAGTTTCTGTAAACAAAAAAACAGGCCATTCAGTTGACTTTATATGTGTTGGGTTTATCTTGCCTTCGCATTACATGCCCTGCTCAAGCCCATTTCTTCCTCTTGATTTCGACTAGGATGTCTTTAACACACGTTTGTTCTCTCCCCCACTCCGCCCGCTTCCGATCTCTTAACGTTACACCTATTATTTTTCTTTCCATAGCCCGCTGCGTTGTCCTTAACTTAAGCTGAACCCTCTTTGTTAGCCTCCACGTTTCTGCCCCGCAGGCGAGCACCGGTAAGATAGAGCTGCTGTATACTTTTCGCTTTAGGGATATTGGTAAACTGAAAATCATGATCTGAGAGAACCTGCCATATGTGCTCCACCCCATTCTTATTCTTTTAATCATTTTCCTCTCATGATCCAGATCAGCGGTCACTGAAGGACAAGCGTAGGGCAAGCGTAGCAGGGGGCGGCAGAAAGTTAGGTGGGCGGATGACATTAAGAAGTTTGATGGGATACGGTGGCAGCAGCTGGCAAAGGACAGGGTTAATCGGAAAGACATGTGAGGGGCCTTTGCCATGCAGTGGGCGTGGTCAGGCTGATGATGATGATGGTGAAACGTGTTGCTGGTGCAGTTTAAATAAAGTGCAACATCTACGAAAAATGCAAAAACTGACAGAAAAACTGACAAAAATACCTGTTTCCTGAATCTATCCAAGGCCATCCCTCACTACAAAGCGAACTTGTTTTTGAATTTTGCTTCTCCGAAGAAGAGGTACAACGGCGGGGGCTTACAGGCATGGTACAGCGCTTTCGCACAAACATTCTTTCCGACTCATGGTGCGTTCTTACAGGTTTATTATTATTATTTAACAAATAAATCCTTCAGAGGACGTGGATGTTAAAATATCTTCTGTGTCCTTTTTTTTTTAATTTACTACTTCAGCGCTTCTTGCAAGTTATGCCACTCATATGCTTCACAAAAGCGCTCCAAAGAGAAACTTCTGACACCCACTGGGCGCATTTTTTTTCTTTTTGCTGACAAGTTTTGTCATATGCAGTTTGAGAGCGCAGTTTTCTGTTAACTGGAGCCTCGTGTACAATGTAAGCAAGAGGAACATAGCTGAAAAGAACCGAAAGCTCGAGAACAGAGAGAGGGTCTTGTACCGAATGGAGTCATCCAGCACTCGTGCTGAAAGGGATGCAACAGCAACGAGGGATGCGACAGAGGAGGAAGTCCATAAATAGAGCATGCGAAAGAAGTGTCCACTGTACATGAAAGTAAACCGGTTAAAGGGTAATTCTAGGGCTGGCTGGTTCTTTGCGAATTCTTCAAACAGGAGCGCCAGAACCGGACACTACAAACAGAACACTGGAACTGTCACACACAGGCGTGTAGTGGGCGTCCTGAACAGGTCTCTGTCTGAAGAATGTGTGGTATCCACAGTCAAAAGAGCACGTCTCGTCGCTGCCCCCTTTCATCTTTGAGTTCACTCTCCTTCAAAAGGATATCCGCTTAATTAAAAAAAAGAATAGTGCGCAACGATAAAAAAATCATTCGAATTTTTTCCGCCCCCGAACGAAGAAATCATGGACTTCTCAGTAGCATGTTTGTCAATAATCTACACGCTAATCTACTTGCACGATTCACCACGCAAATAGGCTTATTTTAAGCTGTCCTAAATAGCTGTGCTGTCGTCAGAAAAGAATGATGCGCAATTTTATGGGGCTCTTCGTTTTATAGAGAAATTTAAGACTGGTCTAGGGCTCGAAACCTGATCTTATCATTCGTGCAGATTCCCATGAAAAGTATTTTACTCTTCATGCCTCTAAGACCTGTATTCGGTCGAGATATTGTACACTACAAGAATATTTATCATATAACATGTCGCGAAATATTTCTGGTTTAGTAGGTACAACATGCCTAAAATTACCTTTTTTTTGCGAACTTTGCTCTATTGGGTATTTTGACTTAAGGATAGCTTAAATTATATTGCAGTGGCATGCCTGGAATTTTAGGGAACCTTCTTAGTTTCTGTAGAGCGTTTCAGTTCTAATTTTTTCTTCTGTAAAACTATGTCAACTTCGGACACATTAAACATTTCTTTGTAAATTTGGAGGTCTTTATCTTAGAGATGAAATAAACAAAACATGTTCACACAGCATTATATGCAAAGTTATATAATAAAAGATACATAATTCACTGTTATATCTTTTTACGGAGAAATAAATATTATTGTCCAAGATTCATAAAACAGCAGAACAAGAAAAATTTTGGGCGACAGCTATAAGTTCTTTTCATTATCTTATAATCTATCGAGTTCGTTCTGCATTGAATGAGTACATACAAACCTTACAAAAATGTAACATAGCGTTGCTGGCGGGTGTAGCGCGTCCAAGAAACCCTCTGCAGGTCTCCGCACATCTTCCTGCGGCGGAGAAACCAGTTTCCTGCCGGCATTTTTTCCTGCTGTGCTAGTAGACAAATAAATAAATGAGCAACGCTATGCCTGACATCCCCCTAATTGGTGCCGCAATTAATGAATCTCTATGACATGCTGGTAAGGGCATCTAATTATAAACGTATGAATTATACCTAAAATATGTGCGGACAATCACGTTCCTGCCGTTCAAAGCAAAGCTCAACGCGGATTTGAGGACAAGCTAGAAGGTTTTAACACCTGGTATCAGTAACACGAAGCTCCTACTTTGTGGTGCGACATTCAGGACGGTGGTAAACCCTTCTTATCTAATTCCTGGCTACGTTTTTATTGCGCAGCCAGAAACAAGGTGCTCCTGCTAGCAGCTATGAACGCGTTCAACATGTTTTATGCGAAGCATACTACTTTAGCTACCACTTCAGCCCTTCACCGTGGTTATGCGCCTCCAAATCACGTGATACATGACGTCACACCACGTGACACGATGACGTCACGACAGTAGAGAAACGGGGGCCCACCTCGCGCCGTCGCTGTGGTTGTGCGCCTCCAAATCACGTGATACATGACGTCACACCACGTGACACGATGACGTCACGACAGTGGAGAAACGGGGGCCCACCTCGCGCCGTCGCTGTGGTTGTGCGCCTCCAAATTACCCGACACGATGATGCTTCGCATTCTCCAGGCTTAACCAAGTTAAGCCTCAGCCATTTTTTTATTGCTTCCCTATCTTCGCACAATACAAAACGCCTGGACAGTATATAACAATAATATTAAATATGGTTATTTCATTGCCATACCCGCCGCAGTGGCTCGCTGGTTGTGTTATTCGTCTGCTGACGCGAAAGGCACGGGTTCGACCTCCACCGCGGCAGTCGCATTTCGATGCAGAACCTCAGATGGTCGAAATTTGTAATGCCATGAAAGGTTATGCGCAAAAAAAAGACGACAAGAACGCACAAGACACGACAGGACGACCGCAAACTAACAACTAGTTCATTCAGAAGTTGACACCTCTAAATATAAGACAATCGGGTGTGCAAGCGCGGCGGATACACCCACAGCATGTCTGGTGAACGTTATAACACCATCATACCCAGCAAGACAGATCTTAACAAAGCTGAATCGCTTCTATACAAGGTAAGAGACGTATCGCTGACTCACTTGCGTGCATTCTTAATCAAGAAGGGTTCCATTATTTCCCGCACCACGGCGTTGCTGCCCTGACCAAGAATCTTGATCTCATTCAGTGCGGGCCTGCACTGGCATTTTCGGCAATGTTCGACCAAATTCGTGCCACTTCCCTTGTCACTTAACGCGCGCTCATGCTCCCCTGCACGATCATTCACGCAGTTTTCTGTTTGGCCAATGTAGGCCTTTCCACATGTTAGTGGGATCTCATATACAATGCGTTTGGCGCATCTAACAAAGGTCTTGCCATCCTTTTTGGCGCATCCGGTCGGCCTGGTTCTCTCCTTTGCCGTGATTGAGCAAAGTCGGCATAACTTCAGATGTGCTGAGAACACGTAAGTGACAAGAAAAGTGACAAGGAAAGTGGCACGAATTTGGCAGAAAATTGCCGAAAATGTCAGTGCAGGCCGCGACTGAATGAGATCAAGATTCTTGGTCAGGGCAGCAACGCCGTGGCGCGAGAAATAATGGAATCTTTCTTGATTAAGAATGCACACAATTGCGTCAGGGACACGTCTCTTACCTTGTATAAAAGCGAGTCAGCTTTGTTAAGATCTTTCTTGTTGGGTATGATGGTGTTATCACGTTCACCAGGCATGCTGTGGGTGTATCCGCCGTGCGTGCACCTGACTGTCTTATATTTAAAGGTGTCAACTTCTGAATAAACTAGTTGTTAGTTTGCGCTCGTCCTGTCGTGTCTTCTCTCTTCGTGTCGTCTTTTTTCGCGCATAACCTTTCATGGCATTACGAGTATCAAGCCAACTAGCCCAACAACATCTCTTGCTGACGGTCGAAATTATCCGCAGCCGTCCACTAACAACGCCCCTCATAGCCTGAGTCATTTTGGCAGTCTAAGTTCCATAAACCATCAGTCAATTATCGTACCGTATCTTAGGAGTTCCGTGGCTTTCCAAAGCTTGCTCAATAATATTTCCTTATCCACAAAATATGTAGTAGTGAACTTTACATCTGTAAGATCACACGGGATGGAGAGGCAAAGAAACACAGTAAGACTGAACTTCAGCAATAAATATATATTCAGAATATACGCGTTCATGGATTACTGAGCAGAGGTTGGCGTGCTTAAGCAAAATGTATATATTCGGAACATACGCGTACACGAATTACTGCGCAGAGGCTGGGGTGGCCGAGCTTTCATGAAGTTGAATTGGCTTCTTCAGGAGGATGGAGGGCCTGGGTAGCTGGATTTGTTCGG
Organism: Amblyomma mixtum; assembly: GCF_055824585.1. Lineage (NCBI taxonomy): Eukaryota > Metazoa > Arthropoda > Arachnida > Ixodida > Ixodidae > Amblyomma > Amblyomma mixtum. The sequence goes on along the minus strand of NC_143016.1, from coordinate 85,525,837 downwards.
GCGCTCAGTCGAAGCTTCGCCCTGTTGACTTTCGGAGCTGAAGGACCCGTGGGTCAGCGACGTTGTCTGGGGCCTCGCTTGCGTCTCAACTGACCCGTTTTCCTTCTTCCACCGCCCACTCGGAGAAATCACGGGCTGCAGCGTCTCTGGCATTTTTGTCGGTGCCGCCGCTTGCGCTGCCTCGGTCTTTCCCGGGCCTTTCGCTAGCATGGGTGCATTGTCTCACCCATCGGCGCTTTTGCCCCTTTTGCGGGGGTTCTGTTCTCATTGTGTCCGTTTATGACCCGGAAATATAACTGGGCCTCGCTTTTCCGGCGAACACATCGGTGTCCACTGAATGCGGACCGCTCAAGGAAAAGAAAAAAAAGGGGGGTGGGGTGGTAAGGGGAGGTGAAGAGGTGCCGTTTTTTCTTGCAAGCACTCCAAATGTTTCAGTTTGGTTCAGGGTCGACTGCCATCCCCTTCGGCCTGTTGTCCAATGCATGTCCGCCTGTGAACTGGGTTGAGGGCCAGGCTGTCGGCATTCGGTCCCACTAATGAGCTTTCGCCCTGATTAGCCAAAGATTGTGCAATAGCTCATTTCCTGACGTGCTCACGGGGTCACAGAAAGGGAAGATGCCGCCGAAAGTTGTGGCCCTCCAGAGACACGAACGGCGCTGTCATATTTTTGTTTGAGGTTTACTTACGCCTCATTACATACGAAATGGGCAATAAATACTGCGTAAACGATTCCTGAAAAACAGCTGAAAAATGGTTAATTGATTAGCTGAATAATTTATTTACTTATTTATTTACCATTAAGACCCAAGGAAAATACAGAGGGAAGTGGGTTTACATTTTATTTATCTTTATTGAAATACCCTAAAGGCCCGAGTGGGCATTACATAGGGGGGAACAACAAAAAAATTTCCGATGAGTACAAAATTCGTTGGCCGGGAACACATTGTTGAAAAGCATCAAACACTCAAAATATAAAGGCACATGACAAAGAACACTCAGGTTTCCTTCAAAAGCAGTGCTTCAACAAGAATGCAAAAATATGAAGGTTACAGCTCGAAGTGACGTTTTAGAGCGGTTACAAACGCTTCGTAATCATTGGCAGACGCAATGGTGCCAGGGAGTAGATTCCATTGACGGATGGCGATGAGGAGAGGCGAATGAAAGAAGAGATTAGTTCTAGCAAAAATGGGTTCTACTTTCAGTTGGTGATCAATGCGTGGGAATATCCGATGAGCCGGCTTGATATGGTACGAAGCAAAGGAAGAATGACTGTGATATAATTTATAGAAAAGTGACAGTATGGAAACCATTCTCCGTTTTTCGAGAAGAGGTAAATTTAGAGCTTTTTTTATTTCAGTTACACTCGCTGATCGAGAGTAGTTCTTCGATATGAACCGGGCGGCTTTATGTTGCAGGGACTCCAATTTTGTTACTAGGTATGCTTGATGGGGGTTCCAGATCAAAGAGGCGTAATCCAATTTCGAGCGAACTAATGTAGTGTATGCTAATAGCTTTGTGCCTGGATTAGCTAAACGCAGGTTACGTCTGAGGAAGCCGAGTGTTTTGGAAGCTTTGTTAATAACTGTATCGATGTGCCTGTTCCATGAGAGGTCTGCTGCTAAATGCAAACCTAAATATTTTATGAAGGGTGCCGATTCTACTCGCACATTGTTCAAAGTGTAACGACAAGGTTCGGCGCTAGATTTTGTGGTAAATCTAACAACTTTTGTTTTTGAGGTGTTAATCTCCATTTGCCATTGTGTGCACCAGTCATTAATTTTGTTAAGGTCTGATTGTAGACGAGTAGAGTCGGAAGGATCAGTAATCTGTCTGTATATCACGCAATCATCTGCAAATAATCTGACCGTGGAATTTAGGTTATTACTTATATCATTAATATAAACTAAGAACAAGATAGGTCCGAGTACAGACCCTTGCGGTACTCCAGATTTAACGGGGGAGAGGGACGATGAATGCCCATTAACAAAGACTGTTTGATACCGAATGGCCAAAAAACTCTTGATCCAAGAAATAATTTTAGGATTTAAGTTCAGATTCTCAAGTTTATTTATTAGACGTATGTGTGGGACTTTATCGAATGCTTTGGCGAAATCTACGAATACGGCGTCTATTATAGAGTGAGCATGAACAGCGTGATGAAGGTCAGTGATCAGTTCAAACAGCTGCGTTTCGCAAGATCGACCGTGTAAGAAGCCGTGCTGATTGACAAAAAAGAAGTTATGCTGTACCAGATAACCCATGATGGCAGATGAGAGTATGTGCTCGAGCAACTTGCAGCTGATGTTAGTTAACGAAATGGGCCTGTAATTTGAAGGGTTAGAAGCATCGCCAGATTTGAAAACGGGAATGACACGTGCAATTTTCCAGTCCTTTGGAACACAACCTGTGTCAATGGATTGCTGAAAGACAGCAGCTAAGATGGGGCATATTGCAGGTTTTGCTATTTTGAGTAATTTAGGACATATCCCATCGAGGCCGGGTGCGGAGTTAGCGGGTAGACGGTCTATGGCAGAGGATACGCCCTCGGGCGTGACAGTTATGTCGGGCATAGTTGAATGCAGCTTTGTAAATGTCAAGTCAGAAGGTAAAGGGCTCTCATCTGTGAACACTGAGCAAAAAAATTGGTTAAATTTCTCTGCTACCTCAGGGGAGGTAAGGAGCTTGCCTTCTTTAGTTATTGACACTGAGGAGTTGGAACTGTAATTTGGATTAACAACTCGCCAAAACTTTTTAGGATTGTTCTTTAACAGATGCGAAATGTCATGGTTATAAAACTTGTCTTTCGCGTCTTCAATTTCAGTTTTGCACAGTTGCGCATGTGTGCGGTATTGATTCCAATCGCGCGCAGATCCTGACACTTTATATTTCGCGAACAACCTTTTCTTTTTGTTTATACATCTTTTGACGCTCCTTGTGAACCATGTGCTTTCTGTAGATGTGGTGATGGTGACTTTGCGCACGTACTTATCTTTTAACAAAGTTAGTTTATCGCGAATAAGAGACCAGTTTTCATTGGCATCCCGTGAACTGAAAGAATGAAAAACATCGGCAGAAAATGATGATAGTTCATTGAGCAGCATATCAACATTTGCCCTGGCATAGTCAAATATAACTTTCTTTGCCTTTTCTGGTTTATTCCTGGCTACTGTGAAATCGCACTGCAAAATACTGTGGTCACTGACACCATCGAGCACGCTTACAGTTGTCTTGTCGGGTTCCGTTGTCAGAACAAGATCTAAAAGTGAATCACCACGCGTAGGTATGGAAACTAGTTGATGCAGATCAAAAAGTGAGAGCACATCCAGAAAATTCTGGAATTCACGCTTTCTTATGCCGTGAAGGGGGCTGCATGTCTGCCAATCAATATGCGGATAATTGAAATCACCTGCCAGGAATATTGGCGAGCGTGGAAATTTGTTCTGCACGTAAGTTAGAGATTCATTTAGGTTTTCAGGGAATTCCTCGTGCGAATCAGGTGGGCGATAGCAGACCCCAACGGCACAAGTTACTGATGGTGATAGACGCAATGCAACCCATAAAATTTCCAGACACGATCCTGTATCAACAACATAGGCTTGCAGGCTTTTCCTTACGGCGATCAACACCCCGCCACCGCGCGAGGTAATGCGATCTTTTCTAAATAATGAAAAATGGAAGGACAAAGATAGTTCAGAATCAGCAATATCGGGAGATAACCAGGTCTCTGTGCCCAGCACAAGGTCGGCTGAGCATGCTTCAACATAAGAACACACATTATCTTGTTTTGGAAGGAGGCTGCGGAAGTTTGACACTAAAATTGACAATGCTGAATTTATGGGTTTATTTTGTAGTCAGTGGTCCTCAGTGGTTGCGTCATGTTCAGGAGTGGTCATTTCACTAGTGCCGCTTTTGGGGACAGCAGCCACTTCTTTAGAGTCGCGCTTGGGGAGGGCAATCACTTCTTTAGTGGCGGAGTTAAATGAATACAGTGTGTTATTGAGAAGGAGCTTATCAAATAAGAGCTTATACTTTTCCCCAGGATTTCTAGTATTTCGGGCAAAGTCTCTGAGCTGTTTCCGAATAAACTGCATCCTAGGCGAGAAATCTTCCTCTATCCAAACGGAAGCGGAGTCGAGATCTTTTAATTTGGATGCATTTTTGAGAATGTTTGTTTTGTCTTTGAAATTTAAGAACTTCACAATTATTGGGTGGATGCTGTCCTGCCTTTGCTCTCCTATTCTGTGGGCACGTTCAATTTCGCCAACTGAAATGCCTAAGTTTTTGGTTACAAACTTAGTCACAACTTCTTCCGTATCTTTCCATGTTTCCGTTGTTTCCTCTTTAATACCTTTGAAGATCAAGTTATTTCTACGCATTCTGTTATTGAGGTCGTCAACAACTATGCTAGACTGACGCGTTTGTGTTGTTTCTATGCTTTGCAGCCTGTCTTGGGATTCTTTGATCATCGAGCCCAAGTTGTTGACTTCCTTAGAGACGTCGCTAACTACATCCGAGTTTTCTTCAAGTTCAGATAGGCGCCGTTTGATCTCTGTGACGCCCAACTGCAAGTCTTTGACCTTTCCAAGAATTTCTTTTTGGAACTTTTCACTGGATAATGTCATTTCTCTGATAGCAGCGAGAATTTGATCACATTTGTCAGGGCCAGGATTTGTCTCAATGTCCCCAGCACAGATCAGCAGGAGCCAAATACAAGAAATGGCTAAGGTCAGCCGACCAAGAACACATATGTTTGCAGTAGCTGACCCCGGGCAAAACCATACTGTTGAAAATGATACTGTTTCTCTGTCAAGCGGCACAAGACAACCAATTTGAACAAAACAACCAATTCGAACACGGTATGTGCAAAGGTCAACACCCATCACCACAGCATTGACAGCTCAGAAAAACTCAATTGGGATTTGGAGCCAAAACAAAGGTAGTAATCTACCGAGCCTATGTATTTGTGTCCCACTCACCTACAGGTGTGAAGAACAGAAGTGGTTAGATGCAATAATTCGGCCGCAAATCCCACTCGGCAGCTGATCGTCTGTCTTTTTATAGCAGATCCAGGAGGGGCGCTGCCGCAGGCAGTGAAGGCGCTTGCGCTGTGGGCTCTTTATGATGGGTGGTGAAGCGATGATCTGGCGGTGATTCAGTGAACACGTGGCGGCAGGTAGCTGCCACGAACAGTCGGTAGTCAGCAGATCCGTGCACGTTGCGCGTTCGCCGGACTCGTTCCGTCACTACAGGTGTGAAGAACAGAAGTGGTTAGATGCAATAATTCGGCCGCAAATCGAGAGAAGAGCACAAAAGTGAAAAGTACAAATACAAATACATATATAGACGAGTCTCACGAGGATTAGAGGCAGTTACAATAGCATATATTACAAAGAAATATTAAATACAAAGTCCAAAGCGTTAAAGTGGCGAAATATAATAATTGACAAAACATACAGTTATATTTGCAACCAGCTATAGAAATAGTAATATACGACACAAAAGAAGTGATGCATATAACAAGCAGCAGACTGTCACGTACTACAGCAGAAAAAAGGGTATAAGAAAAAGGCTCCGCTGAACCATAAAACGAGTTGGAAGAGAACAGAAAAGGACACAGACTGTATAGATACCAAAGTCTTATGTGCACAAGGTGACAAGAAGTTAGTTAATGCTGATTTAAAATAAGAAACATTAATATTTCGATGACAGACCGTGGAAGGTGATTCCAACTTGCCGACGTTTGAGGATGAACGAAATGTAAAACTGTTTCATTTGACATGCAGGAATGCAAATATTATGACGATAGTTGATGACCGCTGAAACGTAGCATTATGGCGTTAATAATCTGTTCTTAGGCATGTTGGTGTCATAATATATTTTGCAATATTTTTATGTTGCAACAGCAACGGTAATGATAAGCTTGCTTTCATAGGGGTCACACTAGAAATTATGGTAATAATTAGAAGGAATGAATGGAGCCGCACGGTTTTGTACTGATACGGGTTGGTCGACTGGCATCTATTGACTAGCGTCACAGACGTATGCTGCGTATTACACTATTGTAGAAACTAAATATTCGTCAAGTAACAATTTTACGGGGCTAGGAGAGAGAGAAAAATTGCGGTGTTACAGAGAGGTTACAAGCCAGATGAACATTCTGATCGCAGTACTGTTGCCGCATTGAAATACCAATGGCACAAAGAAACGTTACAACTGGCACAACTACCAAACGAAGATACGACGCAGACGAAAACAGATTAGGATATTAGCATTTATCCACAGCTCCTAAAAAGGATTCACGTAATATAAACCAGCAACACACAGCTTTTTTTAATTGAACAAAGAGTCGTCTTCAGAGACGTAGCTACCTATTTTGAGCCGAAGCATAGTTTATTATGTGTGGGAACTAATTTACATCTTGTAAATGTGGTTGGTATTTAACTTGGGAGCGAGTTCGAGACCTTTTCTTATCTAAAAAAATAAAGCAACTCTCTGAATACATCTCTTCGCGATAACATGGGGGTGTATTAGATCTTGATAGCCGGTTGTGACTGTACAAGAGATACGCTGCTTTAAATACAGTTGTGCGCTCAAGTTAAACCAGTTACGATGTACAAGATGGATTTATTTTAATCTGGGTGTCCTTGTGCATTGTTAGGTGTTAAGCTGGCTTTCAGGAACATTTTAATTAATAAGGTGGATCAATATTTGGACAAATGTACTCTAATACTGTTCTCTGAATATTTTAAATTGTTTCAATAGGTTTTCTTTAACGGATCACTACACTATACTCGTATACAGAAACATGGTATGGACAAGCGTTAGTATGTGGCTGAATTAACCGGTTCAGCAGCCAGTTTTAACTATCGCCACAGGTACAAGAGCTGTTTGCTGCCCGAACACCATATGTTCTTTATGCGCACTTTTCTGTCAAGGTCTCCCGATATAATCACTCTTATAGGTATTTACAGTAGTTTACACGGTCATGAGCTTACCATCTACCAAATTTCGGAAGTATGTATTTTTATTCGTACTGGCACTGAATGAACATTGTCTTGCTGTAGTTTAATTTTCGTCTAAAGCACCAGTAACTAATACTCTGTATTCTGGAATTTAAGGCGACATGGTACTTGCGACTTTTTACTGTGGTATTACTAGCGGTGGAACTTTTCGGTTTTTATTTTTTAAAATTTGGCGGACCTTTTTCAGTTTGTATTTAAGAGCTCACGTTTCGGTTGCTTTCGGAGAAAATTATTTTCGGGAAGTGAAATGCTGACTTTTCATCGCTGATTTAGTGTAGGAAATGTGCGTGCTCAAAAGCACACAGGAAAGCACGAAAATATTCGCTAAATTTAGTAGGGGTTGTCCATGGCATGGTTTTATTAGTGAATAAGTTAAAAAAAATAAGTATCTGATGCAAAAAAGCCAGAGCGCAGGGGCACTGAAGGGGGAAGTTTTAACGGCAGCATTAGAGCCTTAGCTAAGCGGAGACGCACTAACCTAGTATACGAGGTCTGTTAGAAAAGTATCCGACTTTATTTTTTTTTTGCGAACACCTGATGGATATGAAACAAGCGCGCTTGCACCAGCCGACTTTGAGCCTTCGTGCGCATGCACGAATTTTTTCCGGCGTGCCGATAGCGTCAGTCACTGGGACGCAGCGTTTGAGTGAGGCAGTGCGCAGTGCTCTCGTCCGTTTTTTATTTCAAGGAAAATGGCGGAGTGACAGGAGCAGCGCTACTGCAACAAATTTTGCCAGAAACTGGACGACAGCCAAGTGGGAACCGTTCGGAATATTCAGTACGGCTTTCGGTGAAGATGCTATGAGCAGCACACAAATTAAAAAGTGGTACAATTTGTTTAAAGACGGCCGCACATCGGTGGAGAGCGAGCCACGCTCCGGTCGGCCATCAACATGCCGAAATGACCAGGTCATTGCCGAAGTGAACGCTGTGGTGATGCGCGACCGTCGTGTGACCATCCGAGGAATTGCGGAAGAGGTGGACATCAGCAATTTTTCTGCACTTTCCATTATCACCGAAGATTTGGCCATGGAGAGAGTTGCGGCGAAATTCGTGCCGAAGCTGCTCACGGTGGAGAAAAACCAGATTCGTGTTGATGTCTCACAGGACATGCTAAATTCCACAAACAGTGACCCCGACTTCATCAACACCATAATCACTGGTGATGAATCTTGGGTGTACGGGTACGACCCGCAAACCAAATCCCAGTCGTCACAGTGGAAGCATTCTATGTCACCAAGACCAAAGAAGGCCCGCCAAGTGCGCAGCAATGTCAATGTGATGCTGACAGCTTTCTTTGACTCCCTCTGTGTGGTACACCACGAGTACACACCCTACAGGGTAAAACAATGACCAAAGAGTACTACAGGAACGTCCTCTGTCGCCTACGTGGAGCTATGCGGCGCAAGAGACCGGATTTGAGGTCAATAGGAAATTGGCGCATCCATCACGACAATGCTCCTGCACATTCCTCGCACTTGATTCAGACTTTTTTGCAGAAAACCAGATTCCTGTAGTTCAACAGACTCCTTACTCTCCTGACATGGCCCCCTGCGACTTCTGGCTGTTTGCCAAAATCAAGAGGACATTGAAAGGAGCGCATTTTCAGACAAGAGAGGACATTATGGCTGCAACGACAGCTGAGCTAAACTCCATTTCGAAAGAGGCCTTTTCGGAATACTTCCAACAATACCAGCACCGCTGGGAGAAGTGTGTGGAGTCCCAAGGAGACTACTTTGAAGGTGATTAGGTTTCCAACGCTCCAGTTATGCCAGTTTTTTTTCTTCGGCCAAAGGTCGGATACTTTTCTAACAGACCTCGTATATCCGTCTACCGGATGTGTGCTGTGCACGAGCGATGGCAACTGCGACCGCACCTGTCCACGCATGTGGCATTACACGTGCGCAGCTAGCAACAGGTAATCCGGTATGCGTCGACGTGAATATGTCATCGATATGTAAGAACTTCCTACTGTGTCAACTGCTACCCACACCAACGACGTCTTGTTCATGTGTGGCTGACGCAGGCTGATACAGCCGAGACGCGGAAGTGCTGCACGTGAGGACGGTAGTGTAACCGGCGGAACGGGTGCAATCAAACACGCAATAAAGAGAAGATATACCTGTTGTGGCGATTACTTTCTTGACTCAAGTTGCCATTTGTAGGCTGGTTACGAAGGCAAGGAGCTCAAATAGGCTAATATACTTGTTATGTCCATAACGACACGTGCGTTAAGAAAAAAAAAAAAACTCCCCCCCCCCCCCCCCCCCCCCCCGCCATCTGCCCTGTTTAAGAAACATTGTGGTATGAAGAAATTTATCCCCGAATTTGAACTAAAAACGTAACGCACGAATGTAAGACCAAAATAAAGAAAAAATAAAACACGAAAACGAAGGAACTAGCACATCAAAAAAAGGCACATGTAAGAGGCAACTTGAACGTTTCCAAAATATTACACGACACACTACCTTTTTGCTTTTAGCGTCTGCCAACGGAGCAGACTTAAACCTCACCACCATCATCATCGTCATCATCACCAGCCTGACTACGCCCACTGCCGGGCAAAGCCCTCTCCCATGTCTCTCCAATTAACCGTCCTTCGCCAGTTGCGGCCACCCTATCCCAGCAAACTATTTAATCTCATCCACCCACCTAACTTTCTGCGCCGCCTGCTAGGCTGGCATTCTCTTGGAATTCACTCCGTTACCCTCAAGGACCAGCGGTTATGTTGCCTTCGAATTACATGTCCTGCCCAAGCCCATTTCTTCCTCTTGATTTCAACTAGGATGTCTTTAACTCGCGTTTGTTCCCTGACCCACTCTGCCCACTTCCGATCTCTTAACGTTGCACCTATCATTTTTCTTTTATAGCTCGATGAGTTGTCCTTAACTTAAGCTGAACCCTCTTGTTAGCCTCCACGTTCCTGCCCCGTAGGTGAGCACCGGTAAGATACAGCTGTTGTATACTTTTCTCTTTAGGGATACTGGTAAACAGAAAATCATGATCTGAGAGAACCTGTCATAAGCGTTCCACTCCATTCTTATTCTGGTAGTTATTTCGTTCTCATGATCCGGATCAGCGGTCACTATCTGCCCTAAATAGACACATTCTCTTACTACTTCCAGCACCTTGCTACCAATTGAGAACTGCTGTTTCCTTGCTACACTGTTAAATATTACTTTGGTTTTCTGCATGTTAATTTTTAGCCCCTCTGTTCTGCTCTGCCTGTCTAACTCATTGATCATGCTTTGAGGTTCATGTCCTGAGTGACTTAGCAAGGAAAAGTCATCAGCGAATCGCAGATTACTCAGGTATTCTCCATTAACTCTTATCCTCAACTGTTCCCATTTCAGGCCCCAGAATACCTTCTGTAAACAGGCGGTGAATAGCATAGACGAGATCATGTCTCCTTGCTTGACAACTTTCCTTATTGGAATTTTATTGCTGACTTTATGGGGCACTGTGGTAGCTGTGATAAAACATGTATTAAAACCTCACGTTTTACAGATTCAGCAGACAAGGGAATGGAAAAAGGTTAAGGAAACGGGCAAAAATAAGCAATTTCCGCTTGTTGGTTGGCTGCGATTGCCACGACATGGTTACTGAGCTATAGCCTCTGTCAAAAATGTGCAGCGTATGCGGTTGTCTTCTAGGTCATGCCAAGCTGCTCATTTCGCATCGTATGAGTTATTAATAACCTGAACGTGACATAATCTTTAGCACGATATCCTCCGAAGCTTGATGCTCTCGTGGCTGTTCATGAACTATTATACATAAGCTTACAAGGAAATACCTTGGGCTGCGTATTTTTGAGAAAGGCTTTACACGATGCAGAAAAACAAAGCGTCCGACCTTTTGGCACAGCTTGTAGCGAATCTGATTCGAAGGATTTTGTTGAAAGCGGGGTACCTTGGTAGGAATTCGATTAAAAAAGGGGCTATCCCCTTTTGAAGGTCGGGGTTGGTAGTAAGACATGGAGGGGAAGTGTCCAGCTTCCGTGAACGTATCTGCAGCATCAGTAAATGACGTGCCAGCAACCCCACATACTCAGTATGCCGATTGAAAAGAGGCGACATGCAAAAACGCTCGTGTATTGAAATTTTTGCGTTTCTTAGAGAACCCCAGAAGAATATATGTAATCCGGAACACTTTACTGCAGGCAGAGAACGAGTTACGACTTTGTTGAAATCAATCAATCAATCAATCAATCAATCAATCAATCAATCAATCAATCAATCAATCAATCAATCAATCAATAAATCAATCAATCAATCAATCAATCAATCAATCAATCAATCAATCAATCAATCAATCAATCAATCAATCAATCAATCAATCAATCAATCAATCAATCAATCAATCATATATATAAAAATAAACAACTAAATTAATGAATTGAAATAGGAGCGCCAGCATTAACATTGCGACACCGGGCCGTCAAAATTTCCGGAGCCCTCCACTCCGGCGTCTCTCTTAGCTTGAGTCGCTTTGGGAAGTTAAACACCCCTAAGATCAAACCAAACGAAGAAGATGAAAACGCGCCAGAATGTGTGTGATTCTAGTTTATGCGTAAGTTGCGCTAATGGTCTGGTTGTTAGCCTCCGTAAATCTTCAGTTCTCGATCGTAGAGTACGGGGCCATAAAATTATTTTTTGACGCACTCAGTTAAGTGAAGTGAATGACCCAAGGCGAATTTGCTGTCGGAAACCTGCGTTTTTGTGCTCTGAAGCACGCAGAAGCTGATGCTGGATGTATTGATAACTTCAGCTGGGATGGGACGTACGTGTTACGCCGAGAGTTCCCAGGCTACAGGGTCTGCTTTAGTGTCATGTGCTGAAGCATTTACGACACCCCTGAACCTCAAAATATTTTTAAGGGATAGGAGAGCTATCATTCTCACTTCTGAGAGCCTTCGTAACTAGCCGTATATAAGCACTTTACTCCAACAAGCGTGCGCACTATGAACAATGCGCTATGAAATGCACTCTTTTCTAGCACCGTTCTTCCATCTTTAATTCCCTATTCCGTCTCCTAAGCAGAGTAGTATGTCAGCGAATATTCACACCGTCTAAAATCTATTCTTTTCATTAAAGGGCTCTCTCCCTCTCTACATTCCAGAGTCTACTACAGAAATGCAGCCTCAAGCCTGAGAGCTTCTGAAGAGCGCTGTACTACATGAAACCCTATCAAAATTATATCGTGGAATTCATCGCGTGTAGAGCAGGAAGCACGGGGTTACGCGAATGCAGCCGCAGGGGCACCGTCTGATGGCATTTGGAAAGCACCAGCTGTTCTGCATTTTCCTTTCTTTAATTTGCGAATGTTTGCACAGTCGTTTCAGTCGCTTAAGCCGAAATGTTATTGTGCAACCGATGCGCAGTGGTGCGACCAAACGTGAGTGCCAGCGGTGCCAAGCGGACATGCTTGTTTTTTTTTTTTTTTAATGTATTACGTTCACGTAGCCAGGCGTAGCAGCTCGGGAATTTGTATGTTAAAAGGTGAAGGTTATGTCGTAACGAAAAAGCTGAAGTAGTGAATTCATTAAATCGTTAACCTTGCGAAAATCTTGACTTTTCGCCACAGCCGTAATCTTTTTCTTGAGACTAACTTCTGGCTATTTTCGAGTCCGCCGGTTCAGACAAAACTTGAATGTGGATAGCATTTATAAAAGTTACATTTTCGAATATGGCCATAGTTTATAAGAGAGATCATTCTACTTCATTACTGTTGCATGCTAAATGCAAAAAAGCGAACATTGCGATAGGTACGCTAATGCAGCACATTACTCGAATAGTTGAAATCTGCTGCGGGGTGCAATAAAATGAAAAACAAAAGAAGTGCGGATGGACGCGAGACCACAGCAGCGAACTTAAGAAAATCATTACGCTGCTGCTGAGTGTGGCTTTGCTTTTCACGGAACCCAATCTGTGGTTGCACTTAATTTCACCATGCGGGATATCCCCGCCATATGAGCCCCATATACTTCCCAAACTGACAGGAGGCCCCATTTCGTCGGGGTGGTGTTCATTAATCAGAGGAACGAGCATGCGCTTCGCGCGGGCAGTGCTTGCAGCCAAGTTTCATACGTACTGTTTTGGATCCGGATATTCCGCTGATTTTATCACTCGTCTACCTGCCTCTAGCCACCTGCGCAGGCAGTTTTTCCCCATGTGGTCCGTATATATAAGGGCGCAACACTGTGCTGCTCTGTCATCCCCAGGATTTCGGTCCGCTGAGAGCATTGGTAAGAACCAGCTTTCTCGCTAGAAAATTCCTGTTTATAGCTTTTAAACGTACTGCTCAAGCTTGAGACTACGCACTTTCTCATACGAGGAAATACACATCTCATTGCGATGCGTATAAGACGCGCAGCTCCCTAAAGTGATTTTATATTGAACAGGATTTGCAGCCCGCTGGCTTTTAGTGGCATGCTGGTGGAATAAAATCCACGTTTCGTTTGAGGCTGACCCGAGAGTTTCGGGTGCATAGATAAAAAAAAAATTGCATCTCTCGTTCGAGCACCACGGCAGAATTTTCAGTGTGATGTATTAAAGAGGATGGCCCCAACGAAGGACGTGCATGCACATGAGGAACATTCTTCTCCCACGGCTAACTACAGGCAAGAACATTTTACGATGACGTTCAAGAGCCTCAAGTGATAAAGATTGACTGCTTACGTACCACCTGGGTTGTTCTTATATAAAAAGCCGTTAAATGATTGTAGTGTCCTGAAATGATTTCAGGAGAACAGCAGGCTGTGGTGTTGGTTTACAGCTTGGCCATGAAGACTGCTACTTTTGCCTTCGCACTTCTTCTCATTGCCGCAGGTAAGAATATCTCCTTTACAACTTGTGTCGTTCTGAGCTTGTTCGCTATCAAATCTTATGCTTCCTTATGCATCCTCTCTAGAGAAACCTGTCCGAGCTAAAGAAAAGCCAAGAATATGTTGAGAAAAAAAATATAGTGAATGACCACAAGTAAAATGAGCTTTGTGAAAGGGCCATGTCAAAAAACTCTGTTGCAGCCGAAGTACAGCGTTTAGATATAGTATTCTACGTCAGGGTCCTTTAAGCACTGAGGTTTCAACGCTTCTCAACAATCTTGCTATTCATATTAGTACTGCACACTTAATGCTTTCTACGATCCAGAGCTATTTCTAAAGAAAGCCGAATTCATTTCGCAGGTTGTCTTCAAATATGCAACACACCCTTGATCAGCGTGTAATGGTGACCTATGTAAAATGCCTTTGTAGAGTGAACGTTTGTTATACTGCAAAAGGAACGTTAAATCTATTATATATAAAAGTAGTGCAAACACCACTGCTTAGATGCCGAGCATGAGCGCAGGCACGAGAGGGGTTTCCCCATTGATATCAGCGTTCTGTATACATTTGTGACAAATTAATGGTCTCTTGTTCTTTTCAGTGGCGCTTGTATCAGCTGCGGTCAATGACGGTGGTAAGTGTATGAATTCTAAAGAACGAACTCTCATTATAAATAACCACGAGGAAGGGATATCTTTACAGATGTGTGCCTTAAACCCTATATTAATAGGTATTTAAAGCTGGCGCTTGATTGAGGGGCAGAAGCTTTTATTTATAAGAAGCTCCCAGAAAATATACATCTCACCATTTTATGCCACTCATCACAAGATGTGCTGTGAGGGCGCATTGCGAGTTGTACTATTTCACTGGAAAGAACAAAAGAAGGAAAATGTAAGATTTTAGGCCGCATAGTTGCACAATTAAATCTGTGTGGTCACCTTCTAGACTGCACGATGCTGTTCAAATGTTGAGGTATATACGCTGCGTTTCACATGCGCAGTCATGGTGTCAGTTATCGTGTTTTCTTTCGTCTTCAATGAATTCGGGCTGTTCAATTTGTTAGTGTAAAATTATTCTAAAGAATGCCTTTTAAGAAGTTCTGCACAATGAAAGTTGGATCTTACTTGGAGATATTGTGGTCAACAGAATAGTTGCAAGCAGCAGATTTGTTGTGAACACCTTGATTCGGCTGGTCAAAACTCCTTTTCAATAGTTTCTGAAGAGTTCTACTTGAATTAAACGACAAGCGAAGTTCGTTAGAAACTAGTGCGAAATGTGATACACAGAAGTCGAGCCACAGGACGGTGGTAGCACGTTGACATGGTCTTAACGATGTCCTCTAAGTAAGGCACATTGCTCAATGTGCTAATTACATGGTAGAGAACCTAAGAGCCTAACAGGAAACATGTGGACCGAGAGAAGATGAGACGACAAATGGCAGCAAAGATTCCTCAGAGTTAATAAATCATGCATGAGAAAATTCAAGTCCAGTGTGAATTTCGGTCCCTCTATACCGGTCGTCCTAATGTCAGAGTGTCGCGTGCATTCCGCCGAGAGTGTCACGTAGCGATACAGGTAACTGAAGCCTGCATCCCGATAATGAAACAGGTCACTGTGAAACTGAAGTGTTCATTAAATTTTTTTGAACCCGTGGCCCACTCCTACAGTGTCAGCTCAATGCTTATGAACAATTTGTTCCATGAAAGTCTTTCGTAATAAATGCATGGGGTGGGATATCGATAGGCTATTCGATAGACGGCGGCATTCTAACGAAAAACAGAACACTCTGCCAGAAAAAAGAGCTTTCAGAAGCCAGAAAACAAAAGGAAACGAAATACAGGTGTGGCCATCACTGACTGATTAAACATGTAAACTGCATGCATCGGCGCTGAACCTTCGGCGCGTATCCCATAGGCTGTGCTAGACCGTAATTTGTTTCAGAACGGCGGCAACCAGTATTCTCCGAGTAGATGTGGCGTGTTTGAACCTAGTATCGGTGAAAATTTTAACTTCAACTTCCTCAGCCATCAATTTTTTTTTGCTGCCGGTGCACGTATCAGGAAAGAGCCACAGATCATATTTCTGTTTTGCAAAAAAAAACTAACTTTATCGAGGTGTTTGTTCGCAGTGCCATTTAAAAGTTAATAAATGAAAAAATCTTTTAATTAGCCTATTATTTCGCACTAAAATGTCCGAGACATTTACTACGTTCATGCTGATGAAGAAAATGTGCGCTGTTTTGCAATTTTCTTATGTTTGCTGCTTTTCCTTGCAGACTCGGATTTGGCTTTTGAGGACAGCCCCGTGGATAAGCGCGACGCTGATACTCCTCTTCACAGATGGCGTAAGTGGCGGCTATGCTGCTTGAAATCCCGAGGATAAATCGAAAGTCCCAAATATCTCTGACCACGAAAGCAGTTCAATATACAAATCCGCCCAGTTATCATCTTACAATGCACGAGCCCTAAATAGGCCATTGGTAAGGTAAAGTTAGCGTAGCTTAAATATTTCTGTGTATGAAACTAAACGGTGCCCAGACCACTAAAGGAAAGCACAGAAAAATATGCCATCATCAGGCACGCCTCTAGCTGCAGGAAATCAATTTCCATCTAAGATTGTTCAATTTTTTGGTTGCCCTTCGTTCAGACCCCAGGGAAACCTTGCCTAGTGCTATTAGGTCAGCTTTGTGCGTTAGAAGAAAGACATTAATGGCAAATGAAAATGATCAAATGTGAGCCCAAATGTGATGTCATTTAAGCGGAAAGTGATTACCTCGCCGCTGTTTCTTCGAAAAATCGATATATAAATCTCAATCTTGACGAAAGTTATTGGTTCTGTGCTTGTACTGCAAGGCTGACGCACAGTGTGGCCAGGCATTTGAACCCAATCAGTGATGCGAGATCGCAGAGAGCTGAGGAAGTCCCCACTTTTATTGCCTGCATCAGTATGTTTTTCAATGTGTTGATATCTGTTCGGCGTCTAGATCACTACCAGTGACCTTCGTCACTGAACGGATCTGAACGAATATCTGACGTATATTTCAGCGCACTTGAGGCATGTCTTGGCGCTCTTGACTCTATGGTGTTTATTTTTTCTTGTCAGTGAAACATTGGTCACTTATCGAGGTATTTCACGAAGATATCAGTGACTGAAGCGTTCTGTACGTGTCAGTTGAAGGTACAATATCAATGGTCTTTTTCTCCCAGGTCGTGGATTCGGGTGCCCGAATGATGTGATATGCCACAACCACTGCGTCAGCATACAAATGCGAGCTGGATACTGCGAAGGCTTCCTGTCGAGGCGATGCGTCTGCACCAAGTAATCGTTTTCTCCGACGAGCTTTCGACGAATTGTCAATAAAGGGACACGGGAGTGAATGGAAAATGTGTGAAATGTTTTCTTCTTCTCCTTTCTGTTGCGACTATCTCGTGTAATCTTATTGCTAGTGCAAGGTGTTGACACATAGCAGTTATCCGTATTGTTCAAATATGCCGGTAAATAGATCTCCAACCATTCTATAGCTCACTACACACAGCATGCTTTGGAAACCAGCTGCTTTATGCTTAGTTCTTCCTTGCAGAGTGCTTGGCCTCCGGCTATGTGACGCAACATGTAAAGTCGATTTTGTTTTCGATAAAAAACGAAAGGAAAGCTCGGAGAGGAAACTCGGTTAAGCGGTGAGGTTCTTCTTAAAGGTCAACAGTGGCCGGCCGCGTGTGGCGTGGAAGAGTAACAGAACACTTTTGCAGCAAACAGTTCAACCCCTGGTTTATTAGTGTGAATGTGACTTCGTATACAGTTTTGTGTAGTTACTCTGCCCTAACCATTTTCGCTGCTGCTGCCACCTGAGTTTTGCCTCACTGACTTCTTCCCTGACACTTAAACTTCCGCCGGCCAAAGATCAGTTGTTTAAGATAATAGATAACAGTTGTCGAGGCCGACAGTAATCTTTTCCTTCCTTTCTTTTTTGTTTTATTTCGTAATGAGCGATCCGCAGTACAACCGCATCTATAATTAGCCCTGCACGAACACCTTTTAGCCCAGCGTACTAGAATTTTGAAGTCTATTTCTAAGAAAGCATCACTGGAGAAACCACGGTGCGGAGTCTGCATGCCCGTGGCTTGTGACTCACCGTGTGGTATGACGGAGCTACAACGCCATTCTTGCATATATGTAAAGACGTCTGCGTCCTGTGGAAAAATTCGTCTTGAAGAGTTTTATAGCGGGATCGAGAAAATGTTGCGTGTCGCGAAATAATTTTTTCGCTGGTGGGAGCACGCCTAGTGGGCGTCGGAGTTGCGGACTTTCGCACAGATTTTTATTATTTGTTAGGAATACGACAGCGTCATGCTCCGCCTTGCATCACCACTGCCATAATTACCCAGGTTATGGATGCAACAGGACAGAGGCCCCTCTCGTTAATGTCCAGTTAACCCTTCAATATCCCAGCCCAGGCGCACGTTATCTCAAGGGACGTTCAATGCTGCTGAGGCATTATAGGTGAGGCTCACCAGGATAAATTTGTTGTGATTATAATGACATAATTTACCCACATTTGTTTTAATTATGTGACTTGCTTTCTTCTTATGTTCAAATTTCTATTGCACTTCCGTCGACTGCAGAGGGACAGAGGCCTCGTCAGGCGCCACAGCCTTTAGCCCCTGCCCCTGCAGCAGATGCTGTAACTGCTCTGCTCAAATAAATCTTTTCAATTCAATTCAATTCAATTCAAATTCGCGTACGAGAAATATGACCTGGGATCTCAGCCGCGTGTGAGATAGAGAACCCCCGAGAAGGATTTATTGCCATCCGCAGGAATGGCGTTCGCAAAGAAGACGAAGATGGGAGATGATGATGAACATGGACGAATGAAGGTGAGGCTCGCGCACAATGCTTACGATACCAATGAGCAGATGGATGAAAGCTTTTAACTGGATAAATGCAGTGTGGTTGACGTTACCGAAAAAAAGTTACTAAATACGTTAATCGTTACACTAAAAAAAAGAACGCGTTACCGCCCTACGTTACCTACAAAAAGAGGTAACGCGTTACCGTTACCGAAAAAAAGTATCGGACGTTTCTTTCCCGTTACTCCAAGGCTATAAATTTTAAACAGGCGTCTTCGCTGTAAGAACTCAAAATAACAATTTTATAAAGCTCATATTTCACATAATTCCAACTTCACAAAGAAAACACAGCTGAACTCAACAAATTTACAGTAATTCTGTTGTGCTTCTGCTTGCGAAATTACGCGGAAATTATGTAGCGATAAAGAAATTCTTAAATGGCGTAGTTTCGGAAAAAATAAATTTGCGCACATTAATAATTTTTTTTCCACTTAACCTGCATAATTAGCGTAAAAATGCGTTTGTGTCAACGTGTTCAAGGTCAGCCTCGCTAGCTTAGGAACTCAATAACCAGAAACGTAGCCGCAGTTGCAGATAGAAATAAGCAAAATTTATTTTGAAAACAACGTTGACAAACAATGACTACTCTCTAATAGTTACAACTTGCTGTTGAATTCAAAGCATTTCAAAGCTGTCATCGGACAGCTTACCTCGCTTCTTAGTGAATACGTCCGCACCTATGCTCGATGGACGCACTGGATGATACTCCTGTATTCACTTTCGGGAAGAGCTCAAGAAATTCTGTGGAATTTTTTCCAGAATTAGCCATTAGCGGAAACCTGTAACTCGTCTTCTCTGCAAAGCTCTTTTTCAAACCAAAAGATCTAGATCCCAGACGACACGTTTAGACTCTTCAAGCGAATGAGTACTCCGGATGGTAGCACTCTGCTTGCAACAGTCTAGGTAAGAAAACGAGGGAGGCCGCCATTTGTCACAGTGCTGTGAGGAGCATGTTGTTCCTTATTCTTGCTAGGGGAGAAAGGGGGGAGGGGGTATGACTATGAAGGGGGAAAGTTGGAGCGACAGTGTTGTTGAGCAGAAAATTTTTAGAAAGTTTAGTATGAGGTAGCTCACTGCTGCCGGCACAGGAACAAAGGCCCATTTCCTTCTTTTACCTCTACTCCGGTGGTACAGCCGGTTGTCTGCAATCACCTTTTCTGTGCTGTACCATTGTACTCTTTCGACGGCACTCTTGGGGCCGTTGTGAAGTAAACTGGCGACATTCCTCAGTTTACTCAGAAGCGGGAACTGCTTCCACAAAGAATGCGAGTGTGTCGCCTGGGAACGAGACCTTTTGGTGGGAAAACAAGCTTACGGAGAGACTGACTTACGTATTTCTGCAAATGGTTCATGGGTGGCTTGTCATGCGTCGACTCTTTAGATAGTTGTGCGTGTGAGTGGTTTGGGGGTGAATACAAGTGTGTGAATGCGTGTTCGTGTTCGTGTTTTTTTTTTTTTTTTTCAGTTGAGTGCGTCGTCAAGGGCAGGTGTTTTCTGGCATGCATGCGAGCCGCAACAAGGGTTGTCGAGAGCACCTGTAGATTTTGTTTATTTGCAATATCATTTTCGGTGTTTTTTTATCTGAAAAAGAGGCGGAGGGGGACAAGAAATAAAAACTAACTTGTAACGTGACACCTCACGTTACCGAAAAATATTAACGGAAGTACGTTACCCGTTACAGTTCCGAAATGGTAAGGATTACGTTGCAAAGTTATCGAAAAAGTAACGCGTTACCGGTAACGCCGTTACTTGTAACGCGTTACCGACAACACTGGATAAATGTAACAGGTGGGGAAGCATACAGTTATATTTGCCACCAGCTTCAAAAATAAAAATCGATGACAGAAAAGAACTCATCCACAAATTAAGCAGGCGAGGGTGACTCTCTACAACGAAATGAATGCATGCCGGAAAAAGGCTCTCTTTAACCAGAAAAAATAACTGGATGAGAAAAAAAAAAGGCATAATCAACAGTTACCAAAAGTTACATGTGATCAAGGTGACAAAAAGTTTGTTTAGGCAGATTTTAAATCAGAATCTCCACAGATTTCGGTGACAGACCGAGGAATGCACCACAACGTGCCGACGTCTTGGGTATGAACTGCGATATTGTTCCGTTTGGGATGAAGGAATTCCAGCTTTATGCCGACAGCTGGTACGAGCTGAAACGTGCATTTGTGGTGTTATTAAGCTCTTCTTACGAATGTAGTTTTGGGAATACATTTTTTGGTATTTTCCTTAGTTTAGACAGGATCGGGCGGTAACGATAAGCTTGTTTTCATATTAATGATGTCAGAGTTATGGGGATAGTTATAAAGAATGAATGCAGCGTTATGGTTTTTTTTTGTACGGATTGGAGTTGTGAACTTGCATGCCTTGACGAACGTTCCTGACGGATGCTGCACATTTTAATTTGTGGGAATTAAATATGCGTAAATATAAATTGATGTGGCTTGCCGAAAGAGAAATATTGTGGTGTACAGGGAGCTTACAAGGCGGGGAAAACTTTCTGTATATAAAGTTACTGCTTCTGCAACGAAATGCCCATGTCACAATGAACTGATACAAACTTCACAACTAAAAAACCAAAAATTAGGTGTGGTTCATCTACTCTTGAACCTGGTCAGAGAGCGAAAGCTATGGCGTGTCGGGCAACTATACTCTGCATGGCGTCTGTAACGTTGAGTGCGTTCCAGAAACTGGATAGGCAGCGCGCCACCCTGCCACACTGGCAGGTGGCAGTTAATGGCTGATCACGAGAGTTTGCTCGCCCAATGAACACTGTGGCCTATTGCTGCGGTGCCGCGTGTCCGCTACAGCGTTGACAGCGCTAACGCATGTAGCCCACATCTCTCTCTCTCTCGCCCCCCGCACGTACCTCAAGGCGTGATTGAGACGTCCACTGACCCAGAGAGCCAGTTATGAGCACTTCCTTTCATTAAAACTGCAGAGAATGTTTGCTACATTCGAATCGGAGCGAAAGCACGGGTTTGCGCAGCGTAGAAGTCGACGGGGAGCAGGGAGTGTCGCGGGTCGGAGCAGATGAAAGTTGATGAAGACGGCGCTCTGCAATCACAGCGCGAGAATGTGGTGCAGTTCAACCCGAGGCGTGTTGACTGCGGCGATAGCCTGGGGGGGAGAGGGGGGAGCGGAAGCCTTTCTGAACGGCTGTGTGTTGAAGTGCTTCTAGCTGAAAATAGCGCATCGGCCGTTGGCCGAGGTATCGTGACACCTGGAGCTACCACGGAAGTTGTCCTCCCTCGACTTCCCACCGGTAATGTTGTCCTCAACACCGTCTTTTTGCATGCTGACTTCAACGGTCGCCCATACTGTGCTCCCGACTTACGAGACGTGCTCGCGCAGATTCTGGACCTCCGTGAAATTCTGTGTATTGGCCAGTACCAAATGAGCCACGTTTGGATGGTTACCTGCGATAGCAGTTCCTCAAAACAGAAGCTTATTGACAAAGCAGAGTTCCACGTCAAAGGTATAAAGTGTATCGTGTTTGACCCGGACACCAAAAACGTGAAGCTTCAGCTTCTTTGGCTCCCACGCTATATGGAGCACCGGAGGATTGTGGAAATTTTGGAACCTTTAGAAACTGTGCTAACTATCGAACATCAGAAGTGGCGGTGCCCTGGAATGGAGCACATGGGAACAGCCAACCATGAAATCTCGCTCACGCTTCAGGACGGAGTGTCAGCAAGTACAATTCCTCACAGGCTTAACGTTTTCGGGGTACAAGCTTTTGTTGCGACCCCAGGCAGGCCTCCGCTGTGTCTTCGTTGTAGCCGTGTGAACCATGTACGGCGTCAGTGTCGTACGCCTCGATGCACCCAGTGCCGACGCTTTGGGCACGCAGCAGACAAGGGCGTTATGTGTTATGCTGACAGGTTACGCCAGGGCAACTGGACACATGAGGGTGAAGTGGTGTCAGAGCACATTATGGATGTGTCGGATGTTGTGGAAGCGCCGGGTGGTCATGAGCTTCCAAGAGGAGATGGACCAAAGGCTTCTGCACTGAATAACGGCAAGGAATCACCTGCAAGTGCGGACCAAAAGGAATCCCCATTTCGAGACCAAAGTCGCCGGACCCGGCTCTGCCTGGGCCTGCTACTGTGCGTCCTGTGCTTGCTGCTCAGGAGCCACCTGTCACCCAGGGATCACGAGAGCATAACACCCCTTCGGTGGAGTCCGTGGAAGCGCTGCAGTCAGTGCATGAGCGACATGCCTTCTGCGCCGGCAATGGCACTTCGTCGCCAGAGTGCAGCAGTATGTCGCCTGAAGTGTCAGCCTCTAGTGTGTTCGGTGCCCCGTCGGGTGTCGGCGTCTTTGCGAGCGACGTGGTCCGCTCGGCTTCATGGGCCGAAGCCTTGGCTGCCTCAGATGTGGCGATGGACAAGAGCGCCCCTTCGAAGCGTCGTGCAGATGATGAGGTGTGTGTCAATGGCGATGAGCAGAAGGCACCTAGTATGGTGACAATGGGAAGGGTAACCTCAAAACGAAGGGCGAAGACTGCCCCACAGGCCGGCGATTTACATGCCGGCCACCCCAGTAGAGGGCATGGCGTTCAATAAGACAAGCACCAAAAATGGCGGGCGTCGCAGCATTTCAGGTCGCTACCCTTAACATTAGGGGTTTGCGTAACCGTCGAAGACAACGGCATCGACGGCGTTGCCCTCGAAGACAACGGCAAAGAAAGGGGGTGTGAGTGTGGCAGCCATTCAGGAAACAAAGCTCTCCTCTGATGAGGAGACTGCAGCTGCTCTCGAGCCTTTTTCTTAGAATTCAACCTCATCGTTAGTCACTCGAGAGGCTTATCAGGAGGGTGCATGTAATTAATGGCCAACATATTGGGGATTACTGCCGTGTCGTATCACATAGATGATGACCGGCGACTTACCTGCTGTGACCTTACAATTTCGGGTGTAGAGTGGCGAATTATTTGTTTATGCCCCCGTAAAGCAGCTTGATAGAAGGCAATTTTTTCAGTCACTAGTGGACCATTGTGCACAGATCGTAAAATTAAGCTGTTGGGTGATTTTAATTGTGTTTTTAGGGATGAAGTCCCAGCAGTGTTAAGTAAGCGTTATGACCCTAGTGCTACATACTGATTTGGCATGTGAATAAAGCCTGGTGGATGTTGGGCAAGATAGGGGACATAACATTCATTTCACTCGTTTTCAGTGCTCCTCTAGGGCTCGGCTTCACAGGATTTACATCTCAGCAGACATGTTAGCCAGCGTTTTTGGTTACTGAGTGCGACCCATATTCTTCAGTGATCACTGCATGGTTTCTCTTCAGATACGGAGGTACAGTCGGTGCATACTCCATCCTCAATGGGAGCTGTGGAAGCTGAATAGCTGTCTGCTCTCAGATGAAATCTTCGAACGTGTTGTACCTACTTACTTGAAGGACACATGGTCACGCGGTGAGCTCTCAGTTTTGCAAAACTGAGACTTATTTAAATAAGAAACAAAAAACACTGCTTTTGAAGCCTCAGAAAGAATCGCGTTTTTGAAGACACATCACCTTCGAGAGTTCGGCTGTACTTTGGTTGAGCTGCATGAGTCATAGAGGATTAGCCTAGGTGCCTATGCAGAAGATATCACTGCCGTAAAAGCATAGCTTCAGCAGTTTGAAACAATAAGATACAAAGGGGCGTTAAGGTCTTGGACCCGTAGGTTTCTGGATGAGCAACCATCTCGACGGGCCCTTAGTGATGAAAGGCAGACTGCTCTTGCTAAAGAAATATTTGAAATTCAATATGGTGATTGCGCATACAGCGATGATCCTGGTATTACTGATGCTTTCTTTGACTATTATCGGAAGCTGTTTGGGGGTCGTGCGAGCATAAATGAGAGATCCAATTGCAGTCGCTTATTCGAAGCCTTTTATAGACTTGACGATGAGCAGCGTGCTGTAGTGGAGGGGCCTGTCACTTTGGACGAAATTAAATCTGCCATTTCTGACCTGACGGTCCAGAAATCTCCTGGGCCAGATGGAATGACTGGCGAGTTCTATAAAACATTTTCCACTTTCCTAGCGCCTGTATTGATGGAGGTTTTCCAGGATTCTCATGGGGTTGGATTTTGCCCCCCCCCCCCCCCCCCTTCTATTCTGGCCATACTGTATTAATACCAAAAACCATGTTGGTACCTAACGGTGGCAAAATTGTCTGCTGGAGCTCTGTAGCCTTTCTTTTTTTTTATGACGACTCTTGTCTCCAGAGAGGTTGAGACCGACTGATGGGAATGTGGAGGTGTTGGGCTATGACTTGCTATATTCGTCAAGGATTGTGAAGGGTGTGCACTGTACAGGGATGCATCGTACACGCATTGCGAGGGACAATTTTTAAAAATTGTGTTAAGTTCCTGTGCCAAAAAGGCGGAGCTCAGAATACGCCGCAGACTGCGGATGGTGCCTGTGGAGTTCGTGAAGATGTCAGTGTGGCTTCTAGATGACAAAACGAGCGGAATGAGGATGCATAATGCGTGTCGAATGGTCAACAGCGCCGCCTGTTCCACTAGATTTCTGCTTGATTTGGTTTGTTCTAATCTGTGCTGTGTCGGAATTGTTTTCGTTCGTCGCCCCTTTCAAAGGCTAGTTGGACTGATAGAAGGGTGCCTATTATTAGCTCAATATTCTTCTATAGTACACTTACACGCAGAGTTAGAGCGCGAAAGGGGCTCCTTCTGTTCTGTGTGTTATGCTGGTGCCAAGAAAACGAGCAAAAATAGATTATTTCCATTTGTTGATTGACTGTGATTGCCACGACATAATCACTGGCCTTTAATCTTGGTCAAAATATATATCTTAGACGGCTGTCGTCTCGGGCATGTCGTGTTTAGAAGAATGTAGCTTAGAGTGCATATTTTTGAGCAAGGCTCTACACTATGTAGCAAACCGAGGGTAGCGGGTGGTAGGAACACACTGTGATAAATCAGAGTCGAAACATTTTGTTCTTGGTGAGAAGACGCCATTAAAAACGAGGCTATTCCTCTTTCAAGGTCGGAGATGGTACGGTAGTTAAACATGGACCTGCATTGTCAGTAAGTGATACCTAGGAGAGTTGAAGTGGAAAAACGGTCGTGTATTGGAATTTTTTGTTTCTTAGAGGACCCCATAAGTAAAAATGTAATCCGGAACGCTTTACTTCAGGCAGAAAACCAGTTACGACTTTTTTGAGATCAGTCAGTCAGTCAGTCAGTCAGTCAGTCAGTCAGTCAGTCAGTCAGTCAGTCAGTCAGTCAGTCAGTCAGTCAGTCAGTCAGTCAGTGAGTCAGTCAGTCAGTCAGTCAGTCAGTCAGTCAGTCAGTCAGTGAGTCGGTCGGTCGGTCGGTCGGTCGGTCGGTCGGTCGGTCAATCAATCAATCAATCAATCAATCAATCAATCAATCAATCAATCAATCAATCAATCAATCAATCAATCAATCAATCAATCAATCAATCAATCAATCAATCAATCAATCAATCAATCAATCAATCAATCAATCAATCAATCAATCAATCAATCAATCAATCAATCAATCAATCAATCATTCAATCAATCAAAAAATCATTCAATCACAGATACAAAAATCAGCAACTAAATTAATTAATTGAAGTATTGGTGCCATTATTAACATTGCGACAGAATGAAAAGGCGCCAGATTATGTGTGTGACGCAAGTTTACGCATAAGTTGCGCTAATGGTCGGGTTGTTCGTCTCCCTAGCTCTTCAGTCCTTACTCAGTCGCTTTGCTCACGGCTAATGAATTGTGCTCCTTTTGAGTTTCACATGCGATCACGATACTCCTTGACCACAGACTACAGTGCCATGTAAATATTTTTAGAAGCACTCAGTTAAGGGAAGTGACTGACTCAAGGCGCTCTTGCTGTCGGAAACCTGCGCTTTAATGCTCTGAAGTATGCAGAAGATGATCGTGGATATGTTGACCACCTCAGCTAGGAGGCATAGTTGCAATAAAAAATATTTGCACAATGACGTCACCGGAGTGGCGAAAATTCCATCGCGTGGCTGGCGGGGCGCCGTGCCTTGCGAACACACCTGACACTTTTGTTATCGGCGTGTTTATAACCGCAGCGCCGAGCGTTGCTATCTGCCGCTCCTGCGGCGCGTCGCTAGCGCTGATCTTTTTTTACTGGCGACTGTGCTTGGTGCGCCAAGAGTTATCAGCCCACGAGCACTGCTTTTGAGTGAAGTAGTAGGGAATTTACGATACTCCCGAAGCTCAACATCTCAGTAAGAGATAGGAAAACTATCATTCTAACCTCTGAGGACCTTAGTAACTAGCTCCACTTTACGTGTCAGAATATACTGCAGAAATGCTGGCTGCGGCCTGAAAACTTTTGTAGAGCTCTGTACTATATGTAACTATGTGAAAATTATCTCGTACGATTCCAGCATCGAACTAACATGTAACCGCAGCGACTTACACTCAATGAAATTTGTCGGGTGTAGAGCAGGAAGCATGTGGTTACGCGAATGCAGCATAAGCGGCATCGTTTTATGTCATTTGCAAAGTACTAACTTGTCTTTATTTCCTTAATAATTGATTGCGTACAGCCACTTTTAATTTGCGAGTGTGGGCGCAGTTGTTTCAGTCTCTTAAGCCGAAATGATTTGCTACTGTGCCATCCGATGTGCAGTGGTGCGGCCAAACGTGAATAGCAGCGATGCCAAGCAGACATGTTTTTTTTTAATTTTTTTAAATGCATTTAGTTTACGTAGTCATGTGCAGCAGCTAGGGTATTTCTAAGTTAAAAGCCCGGTGTTTTCAGGCAACTCGCGCCGACCGGCTGAAGGCGATGTCGTCCTGGGAAAGCTAAAGTAAGGAATTCATTACATCGTTAACCCTTGCGAAAATCTTGACTTTTCGGGAACAGCCATAATGTCTTTCTTGAGACTAATTTAGAGGCTATCTGCTGATTCAGATTAAACTTAAATGGCGATAGCTTTTTTAAAATTTACAATAGTGAACATGACAATAGTTTGCAAGAGAGGCCAATCTACTTCACTACTGCTCCATGCTTAAGGCAAAAAAGAAAACATTTCGATTGGTACGCTAGAGCAGCAAACTAATGGAATAGTTGAAAGCTACTCTATGGTGCATAAATTTAAAAAAATAAAATAGAAAAGATGCCCAGGCTTAGCTTGGTTAAGCCAAGAATACGTTGCATATTGCGCGGTCTTTTTGCGCGAGGTATTGCTTGGCGGCACTCGATTTTCTCAGCAGCTTTTCCTCCGTGACGTATGGATGGATGGATGGATGGATAGGAGCGCCCCCTTTGAAACGGGGCGGTGGCAACCGCCACCATGCTCAGCAGTTCTTTTTTTGTTTTTTTTTTCCTTATTTCTTTTTTTTATTTTTAAGTGGTTTGGTGACGCCACGTCAGCACTGACGTGACGTCACCAAACCACGTGACGTCACGTCACGTGGTTTAGTGGCTGCCCGGCCGCGCCCAAGGGCTGAACTGAGTGATTGCAATATGCTACGCATAAAAATCGTGGTTGCATTAGAGACGTTCGCAGCGAACTTAAGAAAACAATGGTGCTTGTGTGGCTTTGCTTTTTCCGGAACCAAATCTGTGATTGCACTAAATTGCACCACGCGGAATGTCCGCGCCATACAGGCCCCATTTTTTCCCTGAACTGAGAGGATGAACCATTTCGTCGGGGTGGTGTTTATTAATCAGAGGAACGCGCATGGGCCTCGCACGTGCAGTGCTTGCTGCGCAGTAGCATACGTGCTGTTTTCGATCCAGACATTTCTCCGATTTTACCACTCGTTTACGTGTCTCTAGCCACCTGCTCACTGAGTTTTTCCCCATGTAGTCCGTATATAGAAGGGCAGAATATTGTGCCGCTCTGTAATCCCCAGGGTTTCGGTCCGCTGAGAGCATCGGTAAGCGCAAACTTTCTCTTCAGAGAATTAGCGTTTATAGCTTCTAAAATTACTCTTTAGCTTGATAATACGCGCTTTCTTACACGAGGAATTATACATCTCATGGAATTCTCATTGCGACGTGTATAAGACGCGGAGTTCCCTAAAGTGGTTTTATATTGAACAGGATTTGTTATCCGCTGACTTTTAGTGACATGCTGGTGGAATAAAATCCGCTGTTCGTTTAACGCTGACCCGACAGTGTCGGGTGCATACATAAAAAAAAAAATATTGCACCTCTCGTTCGAGCGCTACAGCAGAATTTTGAGTGTGAAGCATTAAAGAGGATGGCCCGAGCGAAGGACTTGCATGCACCATGATGAACATTCTTGTCACACGGCTAACTACAGGCGAGAACATTTTACGATGACGTTCAAGAGCCTCAAGTGACAATGACTGACTGCTTACGTGCCACCTGGCTTGTTCTTATGTAAAGTGCCGTTAAATGATTGTAGTGTCTTGAAATGATTTCAGGAGAACAGCAGGCTGTGGTGTTATCTTACAGGTTGGTCATGAAGACTACTACGGTTGCCTTCGCACTTCTTTTCATTGCCGCAGGTAAGAATACCTCCTTTACAACTTGTGTCGTTCAGAACTCTGTCGCTATCAAATCTCATGCTTCCTTAAGCTTCCCCAATAGAGGAGAAACCTGTCCGAGCTAAGGAAACGCTAAGAACATGCTGAGAAAAAAAAATATGGAAAGATGGCAACCAAAATTAGCTTTGTGAAACCTGTGAAATGAATTCGTCTCCTTTAGAAAAAGCACTTCAGCATAGAAAGCAC
The DNA here is from genome assembly GCF_055824585.1 of Amblyomma mixtum. Lineage (NCBI taxonomy): Eukaryota > Metazoa > Arthropoda > Arachnida > Ixodida > Ixodidae > Amblyomma > Amblyomma mixtum. The sequence continues at coordinate 85,496,355 of NC_143016.1, read as the reverse complement.
GAAGTGCGCAGTACTAATCTCAATAGCAAGATAGTTGAGAAGCTTTTAAACCTTGGTTCTAAAAGGACCCTGGCGTAGAATACTATAGCTTAACGTTGCATTTTGGCTGCAACAGAGTTTTTGATAGGGCCTCTTCAAATAAGCAACACACCCTTGATCAGCGTGTAATACTGGCCTACGTGGAATACCTTAACAAAGTTAACGTTGGTGCTGCTTAAAAAGGGACGTAAATTCTATTATATATAAAAGTAGTTCAAACACCGCTGCTTAGACGCCGAGCCTGAACGCAGGCACGGTTGAGGTTTTCCCATTGATATCAGTAATCTGTATATTTTGTGCCAATGGAATGCTCTGTTATTTTCAGTGGTGCTAGTATCAGCTGCTGCCAATGAAGGCGGTAAGTGTATGAAATCTGAAGCGCGATCTCTCATTATAAATAACAACGAGGGAAAGATCTGTAGAAATGTGTGCCTTAAAACCGCTATGTTATAGATAAGTATTTAAAGAGGCGCTAAACTGAGGAGGCACAAACTTTTGTTTAAAATAAACGTTCCGAAAATCTACATGTCACCATTTCATGTCACTCATCTCGAGAAGTACTGTGAGGGGGCGTTTAGAGTTTTACTTTTTCGAAGGGAATAATAAAATAAAAGGGTAAAATGTAAGATTCTGCATCGCATATTTCTACAATCAAAACTGCCTGGTCATCGTCTAGACTCTACGGTGCTGTACAAATGTCGACTTACATAGCCTGCGTTATGCATGCGCAATCATGGTGTCAATTATCTCGTTTTCTTCTGTAAATTGTAAATTGGTTTTTGAGGGAAGGAAATGGCGCAGTATCTGTCTCACATATCTAGGTGGGCACCTGAATCGCGCCGCAAGGAAAGGGAGGAAGGTGGGAGTGAAAGGGGAAAGAGGTGCCGTGGTGGAGGTATCCGGAGTAATTTCGACCACCTGGGGATTTGTAACCTGCACCGACATCGCACAGCACACGGGCGCCTTCTGCGTTCTGCCTCCATCGAAACGCGGCCACCGCGGTCAGGTTCGAACCCGGGTACTCCGGCTCGGTAAAAGAGCGCCCTAACTACTCAGCCACGGCTCGGTTTGTATGGATTCAGGCTGTTCAGTTTTTTAGGGCAAACTTATTTGAAGCAATTCGTGATGAGAAATGGCCTTGCGGCAATGAAGGCGAAAAAAAAAAAAAAAGAAGCGGTGGCCTTGTGGTAGAGCATCCGCCTCGCATCTGTGAGGTGCTGGGTTCGATCCCCAGTGCCACCGGGTATCCGCCCGTTTCTTTAACGGGCAGAAGATTTCCCCTGGCCTGGTGCTCGGCTTTTCTAGGTTGAGATGCTTGCAACCCTAGGAAGCCGCGCGCCAGGCCGCGGCATAGCATGAACCAATTTTGAGCAAACCAGTGGGAACCTTTTCTTTTGCTGCCAGCCAAACCTTCACGTTCCAGAAAAGAGCCAGATAATATTTTTTTTGCGAAATATAACTGGATCGAGGTGTTCTCAGTGCGATTTAAAAGTTAATCAATGAAGTAAAAATATTACTTTAATTGGCATAATATTGAGCACTAAAATGCCAGGGACATTTATCAACATCATGCTGATGTAGAAAATGGTGCAGTCTTTTGCAGCTTCTTATGTTTGCTGCTTTTCCTTGCAGACTCGGACTCGGCTTTTGAGAACAGCCCCGTGGAAAAACGGGCCGCTGATACTCCTCTCCACAGATCTCGTAAGTGACAGCTATGCTGCTTGAAATACCGAGGGTAAATCAAAAGTCACAAAAATCGCTGTCCGCGAAAGCAGGTCAATATAAAAATTCGACCAATTAACATCTTATATCGTACGTGCCCCGATTAGGCAATTAATAAAGTTAGCGTAGGTTAAATATTTCTGTTAATGAAACTAAACGGTGCCCAGGCCACTAAAAGAAAGCACAAAAAACATGCCATCATCAGACACGCCTCTAGCAACGGGAAATCAATTTCCATCTAAGATTATTCAATTTTTGGTTGCCCTTCGTTCAGACCCCAGGGAAAGCTTGCCTAGTGCATTTAGGTCAGCTTTTTGCGTTAGAAAAAATACATTAATGGCAAATGAAAATGAATAAGTGTGAGCCCAAATTTGATGTCATTTAATCAGAAAGTGATTACTTCGCCGCGTTTTCTTCGAGAAATCGATATACTAATCTCAGTCTTGACGAAAGTTATTGGTTCTGTGTTTGTACTGCAAGGGTGACGCACAGTGTGACCGGGCATCTAAACCCAATCAGTGATGCGAGATCACAGAGAGGTTAGGAAGTCCCCACTTTTATTGCCTGCATATGTATGTTTGTCAATGTGTTGATACCTGTTCGGCGTCTAGATTACCAGTGACCTTTGTGCTTTGATGAGACCTACGCTGAATTCAGTCTTCATTAGGTCGGGGAGGTTACAGTTCCCTCAGATTTATCAGAAGACCCACACCTACAAACTGGATATCAAGTTCACGGATAAAAAAAAAAAAACAGTGGGGACCTGTGTCAAGGGCTAAAAGTTGACTTTCAGCAACTGTATTGTTTAGAACTATCCATTATCTTGGTTACTTTTAGAGAGGCCAAGTTTTATCTCAATGAACATCTTCCGCGGCAGCCACATTCTGATGAAGGAGACATACAAAAAAGTCCGCGTGCTTTGCGATGTCAATGCACGTTGAAGGATCCAAAGTAATCGAAATTTATCAAGAGCCCTTCAGTATGGCATGCCGCTCAGCTCATGAGCATTGTTAAATTGCACATAACACCATTCACACGATCGAGAGTGCGCATTACACTTTAGGCGTCTGACGGGGAGCTCCCATGCATTGAAGAGCATTGAGCATTGAGGAGCGGAACTGTGAGGTGTCGCATATACAGAGAAGTATCTATCTTTGGAGTAAGCAGTTCTAGAGCTACGACTGATCAGTACACATGCTTTAATTCATATTTCGATCATGTTAGCTTCTGGGAGGGCACATGCGGTTAGAAATTAACCACGCATGAAAAAAGGTGTTCGGGGAGCTCACTTGTCAAGTTTCTTTCACTCCTAATCCGGAATAAAGGAAAATTGTGAAACTGCAAACAACTCTTCAACGTCATCGCAACTAACCGACTATGTCATTTTCGTCGTTATTACTTCTCGCTTAGCAGATCAATAAAAATGGGAGGCAACCTTTTCCTGCTCCATGGGAACGTAGACACGAAAACTGAGGCCATCTTCAGGTTTTAAACTGTAGGTTCATCATAACAGTTGGGGCGTGTATCGGTTAAAACCCAATTAAGGTGTGAGGAGTGGACTGACTTCTACCATCTGAACATATACGTGAAGTATATTTCAGCGCACTTGAGGCATGTTTTGGTGCTCTTGACTCAATGATGTTTGTTTTTTCTTTTCAGTGAAACATTGGTCACTTATCGAGGTATTTCACGAAGAGATCAGTGACTGAAGCATTTTGTACGCGTCAGTTGAAGATAAAATATCAGTGTCTTTTTCTTCCCAGGTCGCGGATTCGGGTGCCCGAATGACTGGCCGTGCCACGAACATTGCGTCAGCATACAAATGCGAGCTGGATACTGCGAAGGCTTCCTGTCGATGCGATGCGTCTGCGTCAAGTGATCGTTTTCTCCGACGAGCTCATGGCTAATGTTCAATAAAGGGACACGGGAGTGAACGAAAAATGTGTGAAACGCTTTCTTCTTTTCATTTCTGTTGTGACTATCAAGTGCAATTTTATTACTAGCCCAAGGCGTGGACGCGCAGTAGTTATCTGTATTGTTCAAGTATACTGGTGAACAAATTATCCAATCATTCGATAGTTCACTACACACAGCATACTTTAGAAACCTGCTGCTTTCTGGTTAAATCTTCCTTGCACAGTGCTTGGTTTTCGGCTATGAGATGATGCAACATGTAAAGTCGATTTTGTTTCCGATAAGAAACGAGAGGAAAGCTCGGAGAGGAACCTGGAAGAAGCGCTGAGGTTCTTCTTGTAGCTTAACAGTCGCCGGCCGCGTGTGGCGCACGCAACCGAAAAAGGCTCTGTTTAACCACACAAGAAATGGGAAGAAGTAAAAACACGCCGCAAGGCAGCTTTGCGGTGTCGTCTGTTGCTTGGTGTCGCATTCACAAATCATTAGTCTACTGGGATCGGCATAGCTGATAACCCTGGATGTGACATCTGTGGCTGCGATTATAGACCATATCTCATATTCTGTTTGAATGCCCAGCGTGCAGTTCTGCAAGACGTTCTCTACGCCGTGCGCTGGAAGACATCGATTCAAGCCCGCTAACGGAGTTCAAGGTTCTTGGACACTGGTTATCACCGGGATTATCGGCGGTGAGGGCTTGCCAGTCCCTCCTGCGGTTCTGAAGAGGGTCGAGTCTGCACGACAGGCTGCGACCTGGCCGAAACTTTTTATCCTTCTGCTTTTAGTGCGCAGCCCTTTGGCGCCCTTTCCTCCATTTCGCGGTGTCGCCGTTGGCCCTCGTAACCAGCTCCGTAGCCGGGGCAGCGCGCTGCTCTAGCTGGGCGCGCTCCTGGCGCCATTTCTCCCGCCCGCCCAAGCCGAAACGCATAGCCGCCGCCATTCGTCAGTGCTCCGTGGCGGCGATCGCGGTGTTCTCCGGCTGCTGAAGCGCCGGCTCGGCGTCAGCTGATCACTGTGCGTGCATCCCAAGCCGAAACGCACAGCCACGTTCACTTGTCTCGCTAGCAGCGTCAGCGGCATCAGTCAGCCACTGCTATCTCTTCGCCGTGCAACGTTCCTCCCTTACAAAAACAGTTTTGGACAGTCTATAGAGTGTCTATAGACTTCTGTCTGTAAAGTCTATAGACTGTCTATAGACAAAAGTCTATAGGCAATACAAATGCCTTAGACAGTCTATAGACAATCTAAAGATTTATGGCCATACACTTTTAGTAGACTTTTGTCTATAGACAGTCAATAGACTATGAGTAGACAAAAAGCAATATCTATAGGAAGTCAATAGAGGCAATAAGAAGTATATAGACTGTCTATAGACTTCTAGGGATATGCGCCCACGCGCTGCCTCTCGCGACCTCCCGATAACTTGATTGCTCTCTTCGCTCCTCCTCCAATGCCACCCCTGTGTGTCGGCAATCAGAGCGCCGGATCGGTGGCGGCGGATCTCGATATTTGCCTCAATCTATCGAAAAGCTGAAACAGCTGATGAGCTGCGCTCAAATTTCGCATTAAGAAGTAACGTAATCGTCCGCATTTTTTTCTTATCTCTCCCTTTTCTCCCTTACCTTTATGTCCCCTCATCCCTTTCCCCCAGTGCACGGTAGCAAACTGCTTTCATCTGCGAGTTAACCACCCCGCCTTTACTCTTCCCCTTCCTCCCCTTCCTCTTCTTAAGGGTATGGTTTTGGAAATACATTATTTGGTATTTTCCTTCGTTTCGGCAGCAGCGGTAACAGTAAGATTGCTTTCATTAGAGTGATGCTAGAATTACCATGATAAATATAAAGAATGAATGAAGCCGCATGGCTTTGTATGGATTCGAGTTGCAGACTTACATGTCTTGACTAGCGACCCAGCGAGATCATGGGTATTCCAGTTCTGTGGGAATTAACTTTGCGTAAAAGTAATTTGACGTGACTAGCAGAAAGAGAGACATTGTGGTTTTACAGGGAGCATACAATAGGGAATAAATGTTCTGTATATAGCATTACTGCTGCCGTAATGAAATGCCCATGGTACAAAGAAATGCTAGTAGAAATTGCCAGAGCCCTTCGCTACGGCATCTCTCATAACCTGAGTCGCTTTGGGACGTTAAACCCCCCTAAACCAAAACCTAAACCAAAGAAATGATCCAACTTGCACAACTACAAAACCAAAAAACGGCATAGTCGAAAGTACATTAATGCATCATGATTTAGCCACAGCCGCTAGACAGAATTGATATGTTATAAACCTGCAAAACACAGTTTTCTTAATCACGACTGGCCATCTACGTAGTAATAGCATGGTATGTTGATCCGAAGCGTAGTGTTTAATATGTCTGGTTTCGAATGTATATCCGGCAACTTTGTTTTGCATTTCATTTTGCAGCGAGTTCCAGTCTTTTTTTATCCATAAAAATAAAGTAGACAACTAAATACATCTATTCGCTTTGACATGTGTTGAATCGCATCTTTATGGCTCGTTGTAACAGTAGGAGACACAAGAGGCTTTAGAGTATCATGGTGATTAAACCTATTACGGTGTTCAAGATGCAGTTATTTTAATCTGGCTATCCTTGTGCATTGTTAGAGAAGAGGTTGGTTGAATTTCAGGAACATTTCGGTTACTGAATTAGTTGATCAATATTTTGAGAAATTCGGTTTTTATTACTTTTCAAAAATTCGGTGGATATTGCTTGTTTTATTTTCAGACGAAAGTTCCGGTTTTTTCAGAGAATATTACTTTGAGCGAATGAAATACGAATTTTTTTTCGTGATTTATTCTAACATTTTTGTGTGATCAAATGCCTATTGATGTCTATCGATGTTTTTCTCGTCATGAACAGTTTGTTTACCAGTATATAATGTGCAAACAGTGGTACTTGCACCTGTGCATGTATAAAAATTTTCTATCATCAATAAAAGTTGAACTCAAGTTATATCAGCCAGCTGCCATGCAAAAATGAAAGTGGGAGTTTACTTCTTAATGCAGATATGTTATCACTGGGTTGTCGCGCTGGGTGTAACTAGAGGGCAAGGCATCACGTGATCTGTGTGCGTGCTAATGGCAGCATAGGAAGTGGCTCTCATTCTTCGCGGAATCCTGAATATACTTCTTCGTGAAACCCCTGTGCAGCTAAGTGTCAGTGCCCTACATGCAGTTTATTAGCAGGCTTAGCTGCTCTAAGCAGGTAGGGATAGTGAACAAATAGTGCTTATCTAGAAGGCGGCGAAGAGGTGATGCTTCCTGGTCTGCAGAGGTCTGTAAGCTAGTGGAGCAATACCTTAAATCTCAGAACTGCGCTGTTTATCCAACAATACAGCCGTCGCATTATGCCCCTCGTTTCCTGACTTAGCTAATTTTGAACTTAGACTGTGTGTAACTAGCATTCAACAGCCCGGTACCTAGGTCTTGCATGCTAAGACCACTGAGCTTTTTCGGCTGAATCCAAATTTAGAAAACTTAATGCCACATACTTTTGCCGCTTTTCTTCTTGGTTTAAAACGAAAAGTTAAACTGCAAGGCATAATGTATGCAGGCGGTCGAACATCAATATTGGATTCAATCCTGTCTGCAGTTTCTCTTAACTGTGTGAAAGAACAGGGTCTAGCAGAGACTTCAGAAGCATACCTGATGCCAATTGGTAAATTCTGAATTTAGCAACACATGGGTACACCACCAACCCCGCTATCGGTATATTTGATTCAATCCGTTCGATAATTTTAACGTTAATGCTAAGTCTAAACAGTTTATGAGGCAACTCAGAGTGTGGAACACGGTCAAACACAAGTCAAAGCATTATCTTATTGGGCCAATTTGTATGTTACTTGTTACCAACACGGCCAAATTGCCACATTATCTATTCGGCCTTTTTCTATAAGAACGTCGGACAGAGACACACACTATCCCCTCGCCCGGGCCTTACCCTAGCCCACTGTCATCCCTCCTTTTCCACTCCTGCTTGCACCCTAAACCAAAAACATTTCGCCTCTTCCATCCACATTCTCTCCCTCTGCCCAGCACACTCTTCCCCGCGGGGACCTCAAGACCTGTGAGGACTGAGAGACCTTGCTGCGCTCGGAAGACCCGGCCGTGCAGGCCATCGCCACCGGCCAGGCTGCCAGTGTTATGGACCTTTGGAACATAAACACTTGAGTGCAGTGCGGTCGTGCGGGGATCCAGGGGCGTGTCCCGAATTACTTTGATAAAATAAAGTTTTTTCGTGCTCTCTCTTGGAAAAAAAACACGCATGGCCGTGTAATTGTTGACAATTTTGTCTAAAACTGTTAAGAAGAAATTTGCAATATTTTTAAAGTAAATAAATTATTAAGCCTTTTCAATATTATACGTTTAATGATCATGAAGAAAGTGCAAATCTAGTCAGATACAAATCTTTCTACCAAGGGGTGCCTTAAAAACCATATATGCTGAGATACCCATTGTGCATAACGTTTCAGTGATTCGAAATGATTAATTCAGAATATCATTAGGACCGGGTGAACTTTTTATATTCGTGTTGATAAGTAGCGCAAATATTCTTTCTGCCGTAAAAAAAAAAAATCCTGGCATAGCCGATCTCCCTTAGATGTCCATTATACACAGGAAAACACTGCTTAACTTTATTAGGGACTATCCATGGCATGGGATAATCGGTGAATCAGTTCGAAAAATACGCCTCTGATGCAAGAAACCTGAGCAGAGGCATAGAAGGGACGTTTGAAGGGGCGCATTACAGACCCTTAACTTAGCAGAGAGGGACTAACGTAGGGGTATATCGGTTTATGTCTGCAGCGCACGTGCAGTGGCAATCGCGACCACACCTAGCCACGCAGCTGGCACGCTACGCGCACAAGTGGCCATAGATAATCCGATATAAAACTTCCTACTGCGCCAACCACTACCCACGTCAACAACGTCCTGTTCATGGGCTGTTGGATAGTTCAAACTGTCGCTGGGACGTTGAATGTTTTCAGAATTTACGAAGGCAGGGTGGTTTAGTAGAGAGCGGAAGTTCTGCACTCTATGACAGTAGTGTAGCGACGGAGAGGTTGCAATCAAAAACGTAAATAAAGGGTTGATAGACTTGACTTGGCGATCACTTTCTTGATTTAAGGTGCCATTTGTAGGCTGTTTATGAAAGTGATAAGCTGATACAGACCCAAGATACGTGCACAACGCGTGCGCTAATAGACAGTTTTATCAGCTGAAGATATTTTTCTGCCCCCAGATCCTTTAAAAATATTTGTTGAATGAATAAATTTATACTCAGATTCGAACTGAAAATTTAGCGCGCCAATGTACTACCTCAATTTATAAAAACGAAAACCCAGAAACGAAAGCACTATTACGTAAAAAAGAAAGCCCGTATCAAAGGCAATCAATACATACACGTCATGATAAAGGCGTTTTCACTTACTTGATTCAAGTTGCCCTTTTGTAGGCTGTTTTTGAAAGGAATAAGCTGAAATAGGCCCAGGATATGTGTTATGTCTAGGATAACGCGTGAGCTAATAGTTTTATTTTTGAAAGAAAAAAAATAGCTCTAGCTCAACCCGACTGCATATAGTAAGACGAGCAAAAACCCTGGCTACGCATGGTTAAAAAAGGTTAGGCAAGGTTTTTCATCATTTTTGCCTCGGCATCGCTTTATGCCAGGGGGACTTATTGCATAAAGCATATTTGTTGCAAATAAAGACAAACGCTGGATCCGTGAAAGATGTCCAGCTAGGTTTGGTGCTCCGGCACCAAGATCCAAACTTCTATGCATTGCGGTAGATCTGGGGCCGGTCCACGTCGAATCAGGCGTTTCTGACAGAACGCGTGAATAGAGGGCTAGGTCTTGAGTAGGTGTCTTGTGTCGGCCTCGAAGACAGGAAAGGGGCAGAAAGCGCTGTAGTCGCAGAAGAAGGCATGACACTGTGCGGACAACGACCATGTTACCGCTTGGGTGAGGACGACAGGGAGGCCCAACCTTCGAAGCCAGAGCTCTTCCAAGCATGTATGAGGCCGCGTGGGACACCGGCAACTAATAGCGGGAGTAGTTTCTGCGTGGCGCGCCGTAGGCATCATTTTTCTGCGAGGAGTCTCGTCTCTTTACAGGTTGGGACCAACTGAAGGGAGTGTGGAGTTGTTGATCTATGACTTGCTCCCCTCACCAAGGCTTGTGTGGGGTGTGCATCTCGACGGATGCATTGTACATTACTGTGACAGAGAATTTTTAAAGAATGTGTTGAAATTCCTGCGCCATAAAGGCGGAGCTTCGAACACGCCACAGACTGCGGTTGGTGCCGGTGAAGTCCATGAGGATGTCAATGTGGCTTCTAGAGGACAAAACGAGCGGAAAGAGGGCGCATAATTAGCCCAGAATGGGCGACAGCTCCACCTGTTCCACTAGATTTTCACTTGATTTGGTTTACTGTAATATTTGCTATGTGAGAATGTTTGTGATCTTCAAAAGTTTTCAAGGCTAGGTGCAAAGATAGCAGGGTGCCTATATTTAGCGCACGATTCCTCGCTAGTGCACTTTCATGCACAGTTAAAGTGGGAAAGAGACTTCTGTCCCGCGCTTTTGCTGATTCCAAGGAAACGTGCAACAATAAGAAATTTCCACTTGTTGGCTGACTGACTGCCACGACATCATTATTGAGCTGTAGCCTTGGCCAAAAATATACAGCCTAGACGGTTGTCTTCTCGTGCATGCCATGCTGCTTGTTTTGCGTCATGGCAGCTCTAAAGAACTTGAAGGTGAGATAAACTCCAGTACTCAGCCCTTCGAAGCTTGATACTTTTAGGACTCTTATTGAGCTTTGCTACATAGGCGTAGAAGGAGATACTTTGGGCTCTACATGTTTGAGAAGGGCCGCATACATGATATAGCAAGGCAGAGGTCTCGGCCTCTAAGCACTTTTTTACGAATTCGAGTCCAAGCATTTTGCTGCAAACGGGAATCTTGGTGGTAAGATGTGGATAAAAACGAGGCTATCCATTTTTGAAGGTCGGAGGCGGTGTCAAAAAATGTTCAGGGGGAGTGTGCAGCTTCCGTGAGCACATCTGCAGTATCAGTAATGGACGTGACAGGATCCCCACATACTCAGTATACCACTTCAAAAGAGGCGGCATACAAAAACGCTCGTCTGTTGAAATTTCTGTCTTTCTCAAAGAACCACAAAAGAAAAAAATAATCCGGAAAACTTTACGACAGGCCGAAAAGGAGTATCGATTTAGTTGAAATCAATCAATCAATCAATCAATCAATCAATCAATCAATCAATCAATCAATCAATCAATCAATCAATCAATCAATCAATCAATCAATCAATCAATCAATCAATCAATCAATCAATCAATCAATCAATCAATCAATCAATCAATCAATCAATCAATCAATCAATCAATCAATCAATCAATCAATCAATCAATCAATCAATCAATCAATCAATCAATCAATCAATCAATCAATCAATCGCCCTCTATTTGCTTACTTACTGGTTGCCTAAGGCCAGTTTTAATTTTCTTGGTGGGCACAGTCGTTTCAGTCTGTTAAGACGAAATATTTTGTTACTGGCCAACCGATGCGCAGCAGCACGGACAAAATGTGCACAGCAACGGCGCCAAGCGGACATCTTTGTTTTAGTGAGTTAGGAATTATAGTGGCCATTCACCGCATTTTTCTGCTGTGTGTTTGCCTGTCTGTCTATCTGTCCGTTTGTCTGAAGCCTCTTTTGTGGCACGCTGCTCACCTGCCCACTCAATGGCGGGCTGGTGAAGAGCCTGCCCAGCGTGTCAGACGGCAGCTCAAATAATCGCGAGAGGCTGCTCGGGAAGAGCAACCTAGATCCTAACCAAACCTAAGCAATCAGTCACACTGATGATAGCCTCTGCCACAGAAGGGCAGTGGCGCATCGCTTAACCGCTGCACCACAGCGCCAGGAGTGGTGGGAAGACTCCCAGGGATCTCTGAATGTTGGGAATGACCAATTCTACATATATGAACATTAACTAATTATCGCTATCCCATCAAGTGCCTTCCATGAATACCGGCACTGAACACCGGAACGGTAGTGAAAACCGAACTGCCGCTCACCTAATTCGCATTTGGCTTACTGGGCAAATTGACCACCATTTCTTAATCCATTAAGTTCATGTAGCTATGTGCAGCAGCCAGGGAATATCTTTGGCGACAGCCTGCTGTTTTCAATCAACTCGCGCCCACCGGCACAAGCTATGTCGTCTATGGAAAGCTAAATGTAAGGAATTCGTTAAATTGTTAACCCCTGCGATAATCTTAAGTTTTCGAGAGCAGCCCTATTTCCATTCTTTAGAATAACTTAATAGCTATTCGCGAGTCCACTGCTTCGAACTTAAATTAAAGGGGGCTGCTTTTATAAAAGTTACATTTGAGAACATGACCATTGTTTGTAAGAGAGGCCATTCTACATCACTACTGCTCCCCGCTAAAGGCAGAAAAGAAGACATTCTGAGTGATACGCTAAAGCAGCACATTGTTAGAATAGTTGAACGCTGCTCGGGGCGCAATAAAATGAAAAAAAAAGAAGTGCGAATGGATGAGAGACGATAGCAGCGAACTTAAGAAAATAATTGCGCTGGGGCTGAGTGTAGCTTTGCTTTTCCCGGAACCAAATCTGGGGTTGCACTCAATTTCGCCACGCGGAATGCCCGTGCCATACAGGCTCCATACTTTTTCTGAACTGACAGGATACCCCATTCCGTCTGGATGGTGTTCATTAATCAGAGGAACACGCATGCGCCTCGCGCGTGTGGTGCTTGCAGTGTAGTTGCATACGTATTGCTTAGGATTCTGCTCTTTCCTTCATTTTATCACCAAACTACCTGCTTCTAGCCACCTGCGAAGACAGTTTTACCCCATGTCATCAGTGTATATAAGCGCAGAATATTGTGCGGCTCTACGATCCCCAGGATTTACGTGTGCTCAGAACATCGGTAAGCGCCAACTTTCTTGCAATGAAATTCGTTCTCACAGCTTTTAGACTTACTGCTCAAGCTTGAGGCCATGTACTTTTTCCTATGGGAAAATATACGTATGCAATGCTCATTGCGATGCGTATAAGACGAGGAGTTCCCTGCAGTGGTAATTTACATATATTAGGAAACTCGTTCCCCTCGTGCGAGCGGCACAGCAGAATTTTCAGTGTGAAGCATTAAAGAGGATGACCCCGGGAAGAATGTGCACGCCCCGTGGTGAGCATTCCTGCCACATGGCGAACTTGACGCCAAAACATTTTGCGACGACGCTGTTTTCAAGTGCCTCGAACGATAAGGATTGAATGCTTACGTGTCATCTAGCTACTTCCTTTGTAAAATGCCGTTAATTAAGCATATTTTCCTGAAGTTATTTCAGAACATCAGGCTGTGCTCTTAGTTTGGATGTTCGTGATGAAGGCTACCACTGTTTCCATCGCACTTCTTCTCATAGCCGCAGGTAAGAAAACCTCCTTTACAACTTTGGTCGTTCTGAATTCAATCATGCCTCCCCTCTAGAGACACCTGCTTGAGCTAAATGATAGCTTAGAACACGCTGATAAAAATAATGCAGTGCCGTGAAAGATATCAATTAAAATGAGCTGTGTGAAAGGGTCATATCAAACAAAACGTTTGCAGCCGAAATGCATCAATAGTTAGTATCTACATCAAGGTGCCTTGAGCAATAAGTTTTGAAAGCTTCTAAACATGGTTGGCATTGAGATCATTATTAAACTCTTAGTGCTTTCTTTGCTACAGAACTATTTCAAAAGAAGATAAATTAATTTCAAAGGTTACCTTGAACTATGTATTACATCCTTGACCAGCGTGTAATGCTGACCTACGTAGAATGCCTTATAATCTATATTATCTATAAAAATCCATATATAGCACATAAAGGTGGTGCAAATATCGCTGCTTAGACGCCGACCTGAACGCGGGCGCGAAAGAGGTTTTCCCATTGAAATGAATATTCTGTATAGATATGTGTCAACGGAACGGACTTTTGTCTTTTCCAGTGGTGCTTGTATCAGCTGCTTCCAATGACGGTGGTAAGTGTGTGAATTCTGAAGCGTGAGCTTTCATTATAAAGAACGAGTAAAGGATAGTCTTCTAAATTTATCTTAAAACCGATATGTAACTGTAAATATTTTAAGAAGCTTCAATAATTAGGCACGAAATTTTATTCAAAAGAAGCCATCCGAAAATCCACTTATCACCATTTTTTGTCACTAATCACGAGAGGTGCTGTGAGGGCGCATTTCGAGTCTTACTTGTTCACTGCTAAGAACAAGAAAAGTAGAATGTAAAACTATGCACCGCACGTTCTAATAATAAAAAAACTGCGTGGTCACCATCTTGACTGCAACTAGCTTTAAAACGGTGAGGTACATCCGCTGCGTCATATTTGTGCAACCAAAGTGTCTATAATCTCGATCCTTTTCGTCTTCTAAGGATTCAGGCTGTTCAATTTGTTATTGCAAAATTTTTCGAAAGAATGTCATTTATAATGTCTAACACAGTGCAAGTTGCATCTCAAGTGGAGATATCGCAGTCAACTGGTAACAGTATTGTCGTACCGATATTGGTGCAGCGCTTGCTACATCAATGGAAAGAGTGATATCCGAATAAAACGGCTGCAGGCCGCAAAATTGTTGAGAATACTTTAATTCTATCGCTCATAACTAATTCACAATAGCTGTTAAAGACTTCTACTTGAATTAAACTACAAATAAAGCTCGTTAGAACCTAGTACAAGAGACGATACATAGGAATCGAACGACAGGACGGTAGAGACACGTTGACAGGGTCTTAACAATGTCCCGTAAGAAAATCAGCTCGATCAATGTGTTAATTACGCGTACATGGCAGAAAACCTAAGAGTCGGCGTCAGGATGCACGTTGACCATGAGAAGATGAGACGACAAATGGGAGTAAAGCTTCCGCAAAGTTATTAATTCACATATGATAAAATTGAAGCCCGAGTGTGAATTTTCGTCCGTTTATTCTGGTCGTCTCATGCCGGTGTGTCTCATGCATTCCGCTTCGTGTATCACATCTTCGTAGTTAGCGATACAAACAGCTGAAGTCTGCACGGTGTTAATAAAACAGGTCACTGTGAAACTAAAATGTTTATTACATGTTTCGGATTTGTAGTTCACTCTTGCTAATGCAGCTTATCTTCTGTAGAGTTTGTTTGATGAAATTCTTTTGTTTTAAATGCACTGGCGAGAAAATAGATACACTGTGTCGGTGAACTGCGGCTTTGTAACGGAAAACGGATCACTTGCCTTGAAAACAGAGCTTTGAGAAGCTAGCAAAGAAAAACAAAATGAAATACAGGTGCTGCCATATCTGGTTGATTTCACAACTAAACTGCGTGCGCGGCACTGAACGTTCGGGACGGAGAACATAGGCTATGCAGTGGTGTAATTTTCGTCAAACCAACGGCCACCAGTGCTTTCCGGTGCGTGTGTCGGGGGTTTGAACCTAGTAACGGTGAAAATTTTAAATTTAACTTTCTCAGCCACAACCTTTTTTTTGCTTCTGGCCAAAGTTTCACATACCAGGAAAGCAACAGATAATCAATTCAAATATCGAAATATCACTGGATCGAGGTGTTCTCAGTGCCCTTAAAATTTAATAAAGGAAAGAAGCGTTATTTCAATTCGCATAACATATGACATCAACATGCCGGGGACATTTTCTAGCAACAAGCTGATGAAGAAAAGCTACGGTCTTTTGCAACTTTGTTAAGTTTCCTGGTTTTCCTTGCAGACTCGGATTCGGCTTTTCAGGACAGCCATCTGGATGAACGGGACGCAGATACTCCTCTTCACAGAGCTCGTAAGTGACGGCTATGATGCTTGAAATACAAAGGATAGGTCGAAAGCAAGAAAAACTGCTATCGGCGAAAGTAGTTTCCGCGACAAATTAATCGCATGCCTATCGAAAATATTATTATTAATGACAGTAGTATAAGCAGAACTGCTATATCGAACGCGTTTAATGATAATTTCATAGACGCGCCTCCCTTCCAGTGTACTGATGCTGCTTATCCTTATGCGGCAAATCGGATCTATGACAGTCTTTTCCTTGAACCAGTTTCAGAATAAGAAGTAGTGTCAGCATTTCTCGAGCTGAACAATAGCTCAGCTTGTGACGTAAATGAAATTCAGATGAAACCAATCAAGTATTTAGTACATCTCAACGCCCCACTCTTGACTTATCTTTTCGATCTATGTTTGCAACAAGGAATTTTTCCTGAAAATATGCAGATTGCTAAAGTTGTAGTAATTCAAAAAATTGGCGTCAAAAACAATTTAGCGAACTACCGGCCTTATTCTGTTTTGCCTTGTTTCTCTAAAAGACTTGAAAAAAATTATCCTCCCGCGTCTAAGTTCAGCGATACGCACTCTCTTAAAACAGATTCTCAGTTTGGTTTTCGAAAGCATAGATCCACAGAATTAGCCATGCTTCACCAAAAAGAATATATTTTGCGTAGCTTTGAAGACAAAAAAATTGTACTTAGGGTATTTGTTGACTTTTCAAAAGCAGGAAGCATACTTAGAGCTACGCTCTGTAATTTTTATATTAATGATATAGTAAATATAGGCAACCAAGCGGCTTTCTTTATCTATGCCGATGATACCAGCTTCTTTTTTCAGCTCATGACTGTGATGACCTAATAGAAAAGTCTAACGACACACTTTCTCGTCTAAGTGTCTGGAGAGCTCATAATCCGTTAAAAATCATTTATAATAAAAGCAAGGCCATTATATTTTGTCCAAAAAATAAGATCGTAATCTTAAAGAAAAATCTAGCACTGAACTCTAGCGCAATCGAAATTGTAAGTAGCTTCAAATCACTTGGTGTCATCTTTCATGAAAAAATGTTGTCGGATTTTCATACTGACAGCATTCTTCCGAAACTTGCATGAGTAGTAGGGCGAATGTATAGGCACAGAACTATTCTTCCAGTAAATATTCAAAAACTTCTATATAACTCATTATTATGTTCACAGCTACAATACTGTAACCTTGTCTGGGTTACCACGTCCCTGTGTAATCTTGAAAAAAATATTCTTAAAAAAAAAAAGCCGTACGATGCGTATTCCAATTAAACAGAGGACAAAGTACCATCAACTATTTCATAAGTTTAAATGCACTGAAAATCTTTTACTTGTACAGCTTTCAGTTATTATCGTGCTTTAAGAAGGAAGTGCGAAATAATATGCAACAACTGCAAACTTTGGCCTCATTAACTAGAAATAACCAGATGTACAACACACGCAATATTGTTCAATGGCATATGGAAACTATGAGAACAAATTATGGACAACAAATGCTATCCTATCAACTTTCAAAACATCTCACTATACAGCAAAACAACAACGTTGATTTAAGTGTCATATTTTTTAAGGCCCTTTTTGCACATTATATCAAATCACATTTATAATTTTTTCTTCTTTGCTATTTTTTGGGTTTTATTAACTGTATATCTATTCTTGTTTTCTTTTTCCATAATGTTGTTTTTTATAACCATGCAATATTGTCTTTGTGAACTTCGCTTGTGCCGTGCCAGGAAATAACACTGAAAAGAAAAAACCCTGCTTGCCGATATCTGTGTACCAAGGGTCTAGGGCCTGTCAAACTTTGTGGCTTTTTCCCTCGACTCCTTTTCATACCTGCAGGCATGAATAAAGATTATTATCATAATTATTATTATTATTGTTCGTTATACAAATCAGACCAACTACCATCTTTACCGCATGGGGCGTAATTATCCCACTGATCAAGTTAGCGCAGCTTAATATTTCTGCTGATGGAGCTAAACGGCAGTGAAGCCACTAAGACACAGCGCGAAAAAAACAGACCTTCGAAAGGCAGACCTCTAACACCGGAAACCAATTTCCGCCGAAGTTTATTCTATTTTTTGATCGGCTGTTTTTCTGACCTGTGGAAAAGACTGTGTAGTGCATTTAGGCCAACTTTTTAGGCGATGGTGTCGCATGTGCAGATAAGTGTTTTTCTTTGGAGTAAGCCACCAAAAAAAGCACTTCTAGAGCTACATCTCGGCAGTGCACAGGCTCCAATTCATACTTAAATCCTATTAGATTCCAGGAGAGCACACACGGTTAGGAAAGTAATCATGGATGAAAATAGTTGTTCGGGGAGCTTAGTTTTAAAAAGTTCTTTTCACTCCTCCTCCGGAAAAAACAAAGCCGAAGCTACAAAGAATATTCCCATGTCAAAGCAATTGAGCGATTGTGTCTCATTTTCTGCGTTATCGCTTATCACATATCCCAAGATAAGTAACGATGGGAGGAAACCTTTTCCTTCAGCAAAGGCAGCATAGACAAGAAAGACCATCTTCGGCTTTTAAACGATAACGTGAACATAACGCTAGGAGCATATATAGTTAAAAGCAACACAAGTAAAGTATGGGGTGTTGGCTCACTTCTACCATCTGAACATATTGGTGACGTATGTTTCACCTGCACTTGACGCACGCCTTGGTGGTGTTGACGCCATGGTATTTAGTTCTTATTTTCAATGAAGCCCCGCCGCGGTGGCTCAGTGGTTACGGCGCTCGGCTGTTTACCCGAAAGACGCGGGTTCGATCCAAGCCCCCTGCGGCCGAATTTCGATGGAGGCGAAATTTTAGAGGCCCGTGTGCTGTGCGATGTCAGTGAATGTTAAAGAACCCTAGGTGATCGAAATTTCCGGAGACCTTTACTACGGCGTTCCCATAGCCCTAGTTGCTTTGGGACGTTGAATCCAAATAAACCAAACCTAAACCAACTAATACTCCTATCTAACTAATATCGTCGCCAGATGTTCCGATGAGCCAGCAAAGTAAAATCATGAGCCAACCAGGCTAAGACATAGTTTTGGAAGTCTACTCTGTTTAGCTGCGTTAAAACCCTACCAAAACCCTATCAAACCAACCAATAAACCAATTATTTTCAGTGAAACGTTTCAAGGTCACTGATCGAGTTTTTCCACGAATAGATGCGTGATTGAAGCACTTTGCACGCGCCTGATTAAGACATATTATCAATGGTCTTTTTCTTCTCAGGTCGGTTCTCGTGCCCGTATCTTGCAAGATGCCACCAACACTGTGTCAGTATAGGAATGCGAGGTGGGCGCTGCGAAGGACTCTTGAAGACGCGATGCGTCTGCTACTAGGAACCATTTTCTCGGACGAGCTCATGACGGATTGTCAATAAAGGAACACGGGAGTGAATGGAAAATGTGCGAAATGTTTTCTTCTTATCATTTCTGTTGAGACTATCTCGTGTAATTTTATTGCTAGTGCAAGGCGTTGATACATGGCAGTTATCCGTATTGTTCAAATAAACCGGTAAATAGATTCTCCAACCATTCGATAGCTCACTACCCAAAGCATGCTTTGGAAACCAGCTGCTTTATGGTTAGTCCTTCATTTCAGAGTGCTTGGCCTCCGGCTATGTGACGCAACATGTAAAGTCGATTTTGTTTTCGATA
This sequence comes from Amblyomma mixtum, assembly GCF_055824585.1. Lineage (NCBI taxonomy): Eukaryota > Metazoa > Arthropoda > Arachnida > Ixodida > Ixodidae > Amblyomma > Amblyomma mixtum. The sequence continues at coordinate 85,477,135 of NC_143016.1, read as the reverse complement.
AGAAACGAAAGGAAAGCTCGGTGAGGAAACTGGAGGGAGCGCTGCGGTGCTTCTTGTAGCCGAACAGTGGCCGGCCGCTTGCGGTGTGGATGGGTAACAGAAAACGTATGCAGCAAGCAGTCCAACCTCTTCTTTTTTAGTGTGAATGTGACTTCGTAAAAAGTTGTATATATCTGCTCTCCGCTAACAATTCTCGCTGCTCCTTCCCTGCGCTTCGCCTCACTGACTTCGTCCCTGACACTTATACTTCCGTTGGCCGCAGATCGGTTGCTGAAGTTATTAGACAGCAGTCGCCCAGGCTGGCAATAATATTTTCCTTTCTTTTATTGCGAAAGCAATATTGCTAGCACTTTTCTGCCGTCGGTGGAGGTCGTTCCTTCGCTCCGGCGCAGCTGCGGCGCACGACCACGTGACAGCGTGACATCACGACCAGAGAAGAGCAGGGGCCCCAACTAGTCTCTTCGGCCGTAGTCGTTCCTTCGCTCGGCGCGGCGGCTACCCCGTGACGGCCTCCTCGGCCCGCCGCGTAAGGGCGCTCGCTAGGAGACGATAAACGGGGCGCCGCAGGCGCGCTCCTCTTAGTCATGTCTGAGGAGTTGTGGCGTCGCAGGAGCGATGTGCTGCGCGCAAACGCCGGCGCCGTGCCGAGGAGACAGATTAAGAAAGGCAAGAGCGGTTGGCTAAGCAACGCGCCTATGCCGCAGAGTGGCGAGCACGGCGGCGTTCAATTCAAGCCACAGCAGTCTAGACTCTGTGATGTATAGACATTCGGACGACTATGTAATTACCAGTGTTCAGACCAAGAGTCACGACTTTACGGACCACCAAAGCGTGTTCATTGAAATAAACAAACAGTAGAAACCATGTTGTGTCCAGAGTAAATCCTTTAGTTGCACAAAAGGCGAAGCCATGCCAAACCACCAGCAGAGCCAAGCGCAGCCAGGGAGCTATTGCTTTCGCAATCACTCAGGCTTAACCAGAGCTAAGCCACAGCTATTTTTTTTGTTTTATTGTATAATAAGCAACCACTAGTACCACTGCTTCCACAGTGAGCCCTGCACGAACACCTTTTATCCCGGCGAACTAGAATTTTGAAGTCTATTTCTAAGAAAACATCACAGAAAAAATCGCGGTGCGAAGTCTACAAACACGTGTTTTTGTGTTTTTATGTATTTTTATTTATTGCTGTTCACACTTTCCGGAGGTGGTTACAGGTGGGTTACAAAGATACACATGCACTAGTGCTGCCACAATCAAAAATACAACGCGCAAAGAAATGACACAATTGATAAGAAAGACCGCCACTGTCTCGAAGACGTTGAAGTAATGATCGTCAGCTGCTTGATTTACTAGAATTGATATGAATGAAATTAAAGGGAGGTACACCAGTGGGAATACGAATAGTTCCATCTCTATCCACCATAGCCGCCGTGGTGGCTCAGTGGTTATGGTGCTCGGCTGCTGACCCGAAAGACGCGGGTTCGATCCCGGCCGCGGCGGCTGAATTTCTTTGGAGGAGAAATTCGAGGCCCGTGTACTGTGCGATGTCAGTGCACGTTAAAGAACCCCAGGTGGTCGAAATTTCCGGAGCCCTTTACTACGGCGTCTCTCATAGCCTTAGTCGCTTTGGGACGTTAAACCCCATAAACCAACCAACTTATCCACCATATTAGATGGTGACGTCATCATAGGCACGCAGTAGGCGGTTTATTTCTACAGTGCTGTTGTAGATGGCGCTACAAGCCTCAATGCGAGCTGTGCTGTTTTCTAGTTGCAGCCACAGATGGCGCTGTGATCTCAGGGTGGTAGCAGACCCCACGAAATCTCGAAACGAGATGAGTAAGAGCTGATTAGCGCTCTTAACAAATACAACATGGTTAAAAATACATCAGGGCATAATCATGCCAGCACATGCACTAAGAGCTTATAAAAACCAGCAGCATACAGCTTTATTAGTCGAGCGAATTAATATGATTAGCATAGTAGCTACGTGTTTGGTTTATGAAGTTGAACGTCCCAAAGCGACTCTGGCTATGAGAGATGCGGTATTAAAGGGCTCCGGATAATTTCAGTCACCTGGGGATCGTTAACGTGCACTGACATCGGACAGTACACGGGCCTCTAAAATTTCGCTTCAGTCGAAATTCTATAGCCACGGCCGAGATCGAACCCGCGTCTTTCGGGTCAGCATCCGAGAACCATAATCCCTGAGCCAACGCGGTGCCTATTAGCTCTGTGTGTGGCGTCAAATCTTAATCAGTCGGGTTTAAAATTTATTTTTGGCATTTTCGGTTAGTATTTCACTTTGCAGAGAGCTCCGCTCTTCTATTTGTCTCGGGGGAAACGCGTACTTGAACATAGGTTAACAACACTTGAATTTGAGCTTGATGGCTTCTTCTGAATCTGCGAAACATAGGCTGTTTTATTTAGTATGTGCGTTGAAATTAAGTCAATTACAATGCGCCAGAGAGATGCGCCAATTTCATCTGGCCAACCTAGTGCGTTTTGTGAGTGGAGTAATGCTGAGTGTTACGAGCCTCTGTATTTTTCCTTAGCTGGCTGAAAAATATTTGGATAAAGTGAACGTTGCAACTCTTCTCTTAATCTTTTCACTTTTGTCTATCTAGTATTTTTTATTCCTTTTATGCCATGTGCCGCGAAATCGTGACAACATTCACACGCCAGGTGCTCATAAATACACGAAGCTTGCGTATAAGATTAGACGTCAACATCTCAATATCCAATGCTTTACAGACAAGATACTTCTACTCAATGTGAGCAGGTTGTGTGAAGAAAAAGGAGGCACTAATGTGAGACTTCCAACCAGCGTCCAATAATTCCTCGTCTCTCATTTTTCGACCAATCTCGCGGGGGAAGAGGACGACGGTTTTCGATAAAAATTGTTTACTGTCTCCGGGTGTTCGAACTGGTTCGACTTGGTTTTTTCTCTCTACTCGAACCAGCTGTACACGACGGACCAAATGCTAATTTTACAGCGGGAATCTCATATGGACGTCAACCGCGGTGGCCTTCAGTAAGCCTTCAAAGCAGGAGCGCTGCAACCACTAGACGTGCTTCGCGCTACTTTCGTCGTGTTCGTACGTGGCACGTGCTCGCCCGTGAGACGCCACCGGTCCCTCGACCGCTCCGGTAGTCAACGGTGGAGCACCCGCCGCAGTGGCCCAGTGGTTAGAGTGCTCGGCTACTGAGTCGCAGTTCTGGAGATCGGACTCGACCACGGCGGCCGCGTTTCGATGGAGGCCGAACGCAAAACTCCGTGTTAACACCGACAGCTGTTAAGCGCCTGTTCCTCGGTTTGGCGTCGTGGCTGTTGTAGTAGCATTACGTCACAGTCGTCGGCGTAACCGGTGGGCGCTTTGTCATGGGGAGCACTCGGAGGATGGCTGCCGTGGAGGGTATGACGTGAGTTGAGGAATGTGTTACCGGTGGCTGGTTGCCACCCAAACTATCTGGAGGGCTGGTTTTGTACCATGTAAAGAGAAGGGTATCGCCAGAGTAGAGGAATCTCCAACTGGATTATGGTTACAGTGGACGGATGAAGGCATGGCGAAGCATATGAAGGCGTTACCGATTGGATCCTTCATAGCTTCGAGCTATCGCTATGTACACGTGCTCCTTCCTATCATCTGGCCACTCGGCTTCTTATAAATACGTCCTACACTTTTGAATAAACGTTCATTTTTCTGGTTCTACTGGCTGTGCGGCTGCTTCCCTGGTTCGGCGTTCTGCGGGCACGCTATGAGTATGCAACAGTGGCTGCCACAGAAACCGCTCGGGGATTAGTTACCCTGGAAGTAGGAGGAGGGTTACCTCGGAAGGAGCAGCGTATGGTGAAAGCGCAGGAAGGCGTAACCGAAAGGTGGTTACTGTCGAAGAAGGAGAGAGAGGACGTTCAAGCAATGTTCTAATGCTCCAGCACACTGTAACCAAAAGTCTGCTTGGCGCTCGCAGCGGCGAGGAAAGAATACCCCCTCTTACTTGGCTCCACTAGGGATGCATGACACGCAGAGACTCTTGAACATTGAATGGCGCTTAAGGCCGCCTATCGGCTTTTGCCTCTCACTGCACGCCGCGGCTGCGATGGGGCTTCCAGCATCCACAGGGACAACACTGTCCCCTTCTAGCGATAATTGCTTTTGGGACAGAACGGCACAAGCAATTATTTACACAACACTGTCGACCAAAGCATACCAGAAAAAAACTGCAGAGAATGTTTACTACATTCAAGTCGGAGCGAAAGCACGGATTTGTGCAACGTAGAATACCACAATGAGCAGGCAGTGCCGTGGGGCGGAGCAGATGGAAGTTGATGAAGACTACGCTCTGCAGTGCACAGCGCGAGGGTGTGGTGCAGTTTAACGCGAGGCGTGCTGGCTGCGGCGATAGCCTAGTATGAAAGAAAAAAAAAAGGCGATAGCCTAGTGGTCTCGCTGAGCGGCCCTTAGAGGAGATCTGTTCGAGCAGCCGCGGGTATGAGTCGCAGTCATGGATATTGATTCAATTTTTTTTTCTCTTTTTCGTGGTTTGACCTCTAACTCAGCTGAAGGTCAAATTTGCACGATCCTCGATTGAAGCCTGAGGTCCCGTAGTGAAGCTTTCGCTTGAAAAAAAAAAAGTGGTAGGGTTTTAACGTAACTAAACCGAGAAGACTTCAGAAAGTATGTGTTTAGCCTGGCATGTCCGGCGACGATATTAGTTCGATAGTAGTATTAGTTGATGATGACGATGATGTGGAACGCACGGCGGGAGAGTGTGTCGCAGTTTAACACAAGGCGTCATCGGCTGCAGCGATAGCACAGTGCTCACGTGCAGAGTCCAGCGAAGCTGGTCTGTTCGCGCTACCGCGGGTTGAATCTCAAAGACGGCAAGGTTCGTTTTATATTTTTATAGTTTGTCCAAGGTCGCCCTCAAGGTCAAGCTTCACACAAACTCGATGAGGCGGTTTGACCTCGGGAAGTAGTGCTTTCGCACTACAGTTCACTTCTCATTCATCGATGAACAACCTAACAGGTTGACTCGTTACTTTTCCGGACCCTGTCACGGTGTGGTCCCGAGGCAGTGGCGTTTCTATATTCCTTTACGCATTCTCTGCGGAACAGCTCCGCTTTCAAGAAACCAATTCGGCCCGATCAGATTCTTTCCCGCTGACGGGAAAATCATACCAGCCGATGTCGAGATCCTCCCTTGGCAGGCGGCTGAGCATTCTCCGATTCCGCCATATGGTAGAAGCGGTGCCGCTTAGGCGCTGTTAACCTGACGCCGGCCGACCCCGTGCACTACCGGGCTCGGCGGAGAGACGAGACCAAACGTCTGCTCGCAGGAAAGAAGACTCCCCTTTATTCGGCTCCGCCGTGGCTACATGGAACGTGCAGACAGTACAACCTCACCTGTGACGGGTAGATAGCGTCGATTAGGCTCTTTTCTAACCATATCTGTGTACACTACGCTCAGACGATGAGTAATGGAGGAACCCGTTTAACACACACTTCTGATTGGCTGAGGAGGTCTCTACCCTCCATAGCGCTGCGAAGAAGTTATGAGATCGAGTATAGCTTTTCGCCTGCACCGAAGTATGACTACTGTGGCCAGGACCAAACCCGTGTTTTTCGGGTCAGCAGCCGAGCACCATAACTACTGAGCCACCGGGTTGGCTCGGGACTCAAAAAGTAAAAAAATAAGTAAAAAAGTATAAGGAAGTACATATTTCTCGTTTTGTAAAATACACTGTAAAAAGCACTCATTATTTTTTTTTTTCAACGTGTGTAGAGAAGGGGTGCCAGTCTCTGTTGCAAGAGAATGGCGCAAATACGCATGTGGTTAGGGTATGAGCAAATACGTGAGGTTTACGATGATGCAGTCCTTGCTTTAAGCTAACAGAGCTACAGAAATATGTTCTTATGGATGAAAAAAAGTGGAAGAGAAATGAGAATGTGGAAAGAGAGATCCGGGAACGGCATTTCAAGGGCGCAGAAGACACAGAAAGTGCTTACCACATAGAAAAGGATAAGGAAAGGAAAACGTCAGGCATTAAACTTTTGATGGTTTTGGGAGGAGGAAGCATTGATCACTACAAATATAAATCACTACAATAGTCAATGACACCGTAAAAGAACTGTTTTTCTTGACATTTTGATACAAAGCATATGAAGCCGTGCAAGGTGAGGAATGGTGTATGAGAAGGAAATTTTGATGCCCATGACCTCCACTGATTACACTTCGTCAAACTCTCATTTCTCTTGAATAAAAAACTGGATTCGGTTGTCTTGCTGGTTTGATGGCAAGTATAGCAAGAGCATAGAAGAGACGACAACTGCCTGATTTTCCTACACGAAAAAATAAATGATTTCCGATAGATTAGACCAATAAGAGCTTCCGGCGCTTGGCCGTAGACAACACTGGACAGCTGTGATGACATGATGTCAAGAATGAAGCCAGTGCTATAATGGCGTTTCGTCAAGTGTGCTGAAAAGTACAATGAATAGTGCAGATATTTTAAGTTTGTGCGTATAAACGATAGAGTATTATAATTAAATATCCCAACTTCAACACAATAATCATCCACCATCGTTTTCCTGTTACCGCAATGTCAGTAGTTAGCCAAACCAAGAAGAAAATAACCACAACAAATGATCTAACTAAAGGTTACTTTAAATGTAAGTTATGCTTACTTGCTTTACGAATTATGGAAATGGCATATTACTTATGTACTTATAAAGTAATTCAATTCGAATAAGAAGCATGTTACGCACCATAAACTGCCAGAGATCTTTACTAATATTTTACTTTTGCTTAAAAGGTGAAGGCTTTGCTGTTCGATTGGCTTTACTGCTTTTTCTCAGACTCGGACTAGACTTTTAAGGGTAGCCTTATGGACGAGAGCGATGAATAGACTCCTCTTTTCAGAGTTCAGAAGTTGCGGCTGTGCTTGGTGTGTGGCTACCAAGAATGAAAAGTAAACATTTTTACAGATTCTCCTGTATATATCCAGCCAAAAACTTTAATTGAAAACCGTGTCCGAGTTTATTACAAGGCTTTTAATAATCTGTGCTTGGTGCATAATGGCCTTAGCTGCCTGTGTGCCATTAAACCCAACACAACACAACACGCTTTCAATATTAAGTCGACAGTCGCAAAACTCGCTGTCCGCAAGAACGGTTAAGATCAGGCCATTTAGCGTCTTCTATCACATCACCCCAATTTTCACATGGTCAGGTTAGCATATCTTAGGTATTAAAACGCGACAGCGTTAAGGGCCCCGTGTCGCAGAAAAGCCGGTGTTGTCGTCGGCGTCGGCCGTGTGCGAAAAATCGCAAATGCATTAATTAATAAATAAAATTGAGTAGGAAATAGGTCGCCTTGGGGAATCGAACCAGGGCTTCCGGAGTGCGAGGCGAGTATGCTAACCACTCCGCCACGCCAACTTTTTTTTTTATTGCCTGGCTTTGACGCATAACATTCAACAAAACAAACCATCAACAAATAACTCTAAACGGTATGTACATACACACGGCACTGTCGTGGTCAGCCAGCATGAATCTGGCTTCGTCAGATTAAAATTCACGCAAATTGCACAGTGGCTCTAGTCTCGAGAGCCACTCCGGAGGCTCCGCAGCAGCTTTATGGATGGCCAGAAACCAGTCCACGCTTTCCCGGAAGTAAGTTCGGGCAGGTCTTCCGTCTTTGTCACAATGGTAGCCTGCCATTCTGGAGCTCCATCTACAGTGGAGACCTATCAGCATTATTAAGTCAAACAGTACCCCATCCTACCGGATGCCATACGGGTCAAGTGGTAATTCTTTCTTTAGGGTTCACTGCCATACATCCCAAAAATAACTCCCTTCCCAACAGTGCAAAAACACGTGGTATATTGTTTACGGCTTTCTGCAAATTAAACAGTGAGATCCCTAGGGTAAAAAAAAATTCCTTTCCTTATAAAAAATTTTTAACCGCTAAGGTGCCAGTGTGCAGCCTAAAAAAGAAGGTTTTTATTCCTGGCGGCACCTGCATTTTTTTAACCCTCTTTAAAACATCTCTGCCTGGGCCTCCACTGATCAGTACGTGGAGTGAGAGGAGGCCTGAGCGATGGACCGGGTAGTACTCGCCTTGGATCTTAAAGGAGCATTTGACAATGTAACACATGAGATCATACTCACTAACCTAAGCCACACCGACTGTGGCCTGAACACATTCCGATAAATAAGCCAATTTTTAATAGATCGTCAATCCTACATTCGAATAAAAGATGAAGAGCATGGTCCTTACCAACTCGGCACGCGGGGAAACCCCCAAGGGGCGGTACTTTCCCCGCGGCTCTTCAATCTGGCTTTGATGCACCTGCCGGCACAGCTGGATGGTGTCGGAGCGTGCAGCACGCCCTGTCAGCCGACGACATCACCCTATGGGCCACGCAGGGCAGCACAGGGGACATTGAAACCAGCCTGCAAACAGCGGCGACGATAGTAGACCGCTACGCCCGCCGCTGCGGTCTTCAATGTTCCCCTCAAAAATCGGAATTTGTGCACCTCCGCACCTCACAGAAGTGCACAACTAAAATATCTCTTTCTCTTGAGAGTAGTCCTACACGCGAAAGTGATAAGATACGGGTACTCGGACTCTACATCCACAAACACAGGCGGCTAGACACTACATAGGCCAAACTCCGTAAGGTGGGGGACTAGGTGGGCCGCATGGTCCGTCGGGTTTCCAACAAACGCAGAGGGTAACAAAGTAAGGATGCCTTGCGGCTGGCAAACGCCTTCGTAACTAGTCGAATTCTCTATTCGACTCTTTATCTCCACCTACGGAAACAAGAGGAGGACGCCCTTGAGGTCATCCTTCGCAAAATTGTTAAACGTGCCCTTGACCTCCCCATCACTACTTCAACCAGCCGGCTGATGGCCCTTGGGGTGGTGAATACTTTCCGGGGGCTCCGGGAGGCGCACCTTACAAACCAGTACATGCGCTTGTCGCTAACGGAGTCGGGTCGCCGCCTTCTTGCTCGATTCCATATTCAACACACCACTCCAATGGAAGACAGGTTTCACATCCCAGAACTGTGGAGACGTGCCCTCCACGTGCGGCCTCTTCCAGTAAACACGTCACATGAAGACCATGATGGTCGGGGCCTGGCACGAGCGGAAGCGCTAGCCCGACATTATGGCAACAAAACAGGTGTATACAATGTGGACGCCTCCGGCCCTCACCACGGGGGATGGTTCAAGGCCGCGGTAGTTCGCAACAGCAACACAGTTAACGGCCTCACTTTCAGAGCCCGCAGTGCAACACAACCAGAAGAGGTCGCGATCGCTCTCGCGGCCTCACATTCCAATTCAAAATACATAATCACCGACTCGCGAGGGGCCTGTCGGAACGTCGAACAAGGCTGCACTCTCTTCCTAGCCTATCGAATATACCAAAATTGCATACGAGATACGGACCCCACACACCGTTACCTTATATGGGCCCCTGCTCATCACAGGTTGGCAGGAAACGAGGCAGCAGACGCAGCCGCCCGCGCGCTCTCTCACCGGGCTGTTTTCTCCTCTCCACCTGATCAGGAACCCGATTTTAATCCGGTCTATACGTTCAAAGATATCACAACCTACTATCAAGGTAGCCATCGCCTTTACCCTAGCCCATGTAAAGGCCTCAAGAAGGCGGATGAGCGGCTCCTTCTCCGCCTCTTCACCAATACATTGCTGTGCCCGACAGCCCTAAAACATTTAGACCCCTCCTTTAGTGGCAACTGCCCGCACTGTAATGCGGTGTCTTCGGCCACCTATCACATGGTGTGGGCCTGCCCCTCCAACCCGGCCATTCCCCCCATCCCCAACCCAACCCGGGAGGACTGGGAGGCGACCCTGCTCGGCTGTCACGACTTACAGGCCCAGCAAGCCTTAGTCGGGCGCGCCCAGGCGGCGGCCACCACCACTGGGGTCCCAAACTAGGGACCTCCACCTAGTGTTTGTAAGGATCGGTCCCTTACTGGCTGATCCAAACGTACCTCCTGTCCCTTCTGAACAAATAATTTCACCACCACCACCACCACCTCCACTGTACAAGACCCTGTACGAATACACGCCAACTCGATATTTTGGAATGAACAAAGGCGCGTCTGGTGAATACTAATGTTGTCTTAGAAGGGTGCTTTAGAGACATGTACTCTGGTGTCCATTCTTTTCGGGTGTACAGCGATATATGAGTATTTCCTTTCTTTAGAACCAATTTTCATTTCATTCCTTAAGGCCCTTAGGGCGCGCTTCGGGTGTCCACCGAGGTATGAGAGACAGGCGTCGTTTCCTCTACTTCGGGCCAGGCATCGCGCCGAACGGGCGATGGCGCTCCGTGGAGTCCCTGGCAATGCTGCAACAAGCTGTCGCGTCCCACTCTAAATACTAAGCTTAACATCCTCCAAATTTTTTTATTTATGACAATATACTGTGCTCAAGCCAATCATAGACTGCTCCAAAAAGCAGGGTATCAACAGAGAAACCTGTGGAACCAAGAAATCAATTTCTGCCTCGGTTTATTCCATTCTTTGGTTTGGGGTTTTTCTGACTGGCGGGAAAGCTTACATAGTGCAATGCTTTCAGTTTGCTGTATTAAAAAAAGACATAAATCACAACGGTTAAGATTAAACGGGAGTCCCAATGTCACCCCGTTAGAGTGAGAGGAGCATGGATTACCCTAGAGTAATCACAGTAGCCATCTCTGCTTTCAATAAAGTTATGAGTTCTATGCTTCTAATGCAATGCTGGTGTGCAGCACGGCCAGGCATTTGTATATGGTCAGCCCATGCGAGGTCGCAATGGAGTTCAGTTCTTTTATTGCTTGTATTTAGAGGTGTTTCAGTGAATTGTTGTTCATACCGCTGATTTCAGTGGACATTGTAGGTGTCTGCATTAAGACTGTTTTTGCAGCGGTGAGGGCTACGTTTCAATCGGAGAGTTTTTATTACGTTCACAAGACCACAGGTTTATCACGTTTATGAAAGGAGGCGCACTTAAGAACTGGGTTTGAAGCCCATTGTCGATTCAACGCGAACTTCAAAGCGCGGAAGGAACCGACAACCGACAGGAAGAAATCGAAGATCACAGACTAGAGAGAGAGAGAGAGACGAAAGGAAAAGACAAAGGGAAAAGTTGGTTTTTGGTGGCGCTTTTCAGGCAGCGAGGTGTATTTGAAACCCGTGACCTGATGAAAATGAAAAGTTTTTGAGGAAAAAAAATGGCGCAGTATCTGCCTCACATATCGGTGGACTCCTGAACTGGGCCGTAAGAGAAGGGATAGAAGAAGTGAAAGAAGAAAGAGAGAAAGAGGTGCCGTAGTGGAGGTTTCCGGAGTAATTTTACCCATTTGGGGATCTTTAACGTGCACTGACATCGCACAGCACACGGGCGCCTTTTCGTGCGGAAATTTATTGTAATGTGATTTTCTTTTCAGCGGATGAGTATTAACAAGTGCAATCTCGGCCGCGGCTGTCGTATTTACATGACGACGAAATTCCCAAAAGCCTATGTGCTCATTTGTTTATTCATTTTATTTATTTATTTATTTATACAATACTGCAGGCCGTTGCTGTGTACTGCACGTTAATGAACCCTAGCCGATCAAAATTAATTCATATTCCTTCACCACAGCATCTCCCATAGTTTCCGCGCGGCGTTAAATTTTAAATATTAACATCAGCAGGATCCAGAACGCGGGCTATTACAAAATGCAGAGAGAACGCAGACGAGGTAGTGCCGCATCGTATTCTAGATCGCTGAAGCAGAAGACTCATTGATCCGTGGCTAAATGCGCTTCGTTTTCTACAGCTAACATACGATTAGGAAATTCTGTCTACAATTGGTCTGGCACCTCGCAAAGCCGTTCTGCTACCGCTACGAGCGTCATATATCACACCACTGTCGAATAAATGAAAAATTGGCGATTTCTAGAAACAACGAGCTGACGGCATCGTGAAAGAGAGCATGAATCGATTCGGGAACTGCGAGTGCGCTGGCGCGGAATGGCTTGCGCATTGTGCAGAAGGATCCTTTGTTAGCCTCAGCTGACGAGGCGTTCTCAAAAACCACTTCCAAGGAACGTGGCCGCGATGCGAGTGGTGTGTGCTGAATAGGACACGGATGAGATCGCGGAGAACGGAAATAGTGAAGCAGGTCGTGTGACGAAAACGGGGGAGGAGGTGGGGAGCTGACCAAGATGCTGTATACTCAAGAAGTACTTTGATTTGGGCTAGTTGGTTCATATCTTGAAAGTAGTTCGGACGAAGTAGGCGCCCGTCCTGTTGTGTTCGTGTCTCCTTTGTCTTTGTTGTTTTCGCGCCGTCCGAACTACTTTCAAGATGCTGTATACGTAGTGTCAGACAGGAGTGACTGCTGTCAGCGTTCGCAATAAGTCCCCGCTGTTCGCTCAGCCGTTTATGTGGCGCTGCAGTCTTGGGCACCGCACGGCCTTACTACTGAAGATTTGCTGGGCGCAATATGGATGCGGCGCATGGGACTTATTGCCGTATAACTTTTTTTTAATTTTTTTTTTT